>NC_133120.1:98047179-98409679 GCF_033568475.1 Henckelia pumila | reverse complement strand
TCAATCTCTCGATACGGAGGTAATCCTGGAATCTCATCAGGGAAAACATCCGCAAACTCACTAACCACTGGCAAATCAGCCAGGTTCGGGCTAGTTTTCAACACATCAACTGCATAAACAAGAAATCCCTCTGCTCCTTTCTGCAAAAGTCGGGTCATAGATAATACAGAAATAAGAGGAATCTTGGCACGTGAACCCTTACCATAGAACTTCCATTCTCCAGCCATTTCAGGTCTGAATTTCACTATCTTCTGGAAACAGTCTACGGTAGCTCTATACTTATTCAGCATATCAATCCCCATAATACAATCAAAATCAGACATACCAAGTACGAAGCAATCTATCTCAATTTCATTACCCTCATACTGTAGTAAACAATTATTAACTATCTGAATCGAGATAAGACCCCTCCCCAAAGGAGAAGAAACAGATACTACAGCAGGTAATGTTTCAACAGACAAAACATGCAATGCAACAAATTTGGCAGATATAAACGTATGGGATGCACCTGTATCAATCAAGACATATGCAGGATAACCATAAAGAGAACAGTTACCTGCTATCACGTCATCTGGTGCTCCCTGTGCCTGTTCCTCCGTCAGTGCATAGACATGCGCCTGCTGTCTCTGTGGCTGACCGCCTGCCTGACTTCCTCCTGGCCTCGACTGTTGCTGAGGTGGTGATGGTTGAAAGGAATGGACAGAGGAGGCTCGCCTCGCGGGTTGAGCCACTGATCGTGATGACTCTGCACCTCGTGCCTGTCCAGCACCTCTCTGAGGACATACTCTCGCAAAATGGCCAGTCTGATGGCATATATGGCATCTCCCAGATACACCTCGACACTGATCAGTTGGATTTCCTCCACCACAAGTGTTACAGAATACCCCAGACTTCTGTTTCGTACCACTGGAACTTGGAGAACTGCTTCCAGATTTCTTAAATTGTTTTCCTCTAGCTTGCAAATATCCCTTCTTGCCACTGCTACTGCCACCACTGTCAAATCGAGACGACTGTTGCTGAGTTGAAGCTGAAGGTTGTGACTGTCTCGGAGGCTGTGCAATATACGAAGCTCCTCGCTGCTGTATCAAGCCAGCTTCTGCTCCTTTGGCACTGTTCAAGGCATCAGCAAAATTATTCGGTCGCCTTGTATTCACCAGTGTAAAAACATCAGGATTCAGTCCATTAATGAATTGATCAGCCATAGCTTCGTCACTATCTGCAACATGTGGAGCAAAACGTAGCAATGTAGTGAATTTTGCAACATAATCTTCAATATTCAAGTTTCCCTGCCTCAGGTTAGCAAATTCGGCACCCTTGTCTTTACGATAAGATACCGGAAAGAAACGCTGATAAAAATCTGTCTTGAAGACATTCCAGGTCAAAACAGTTCCTCTACGCTCCAGAGATTTCTTTGTTGTGAACCACCAGCTTTTAGCAACCTCATGCAACTGATGACCAACAAGTCTGATTCTTCGTTCATCACCGTAGTCAAGTGAATCAAATAACATTTCCATGTCATCAAGCCATCCCTCACATTCAACTGCATTCTCAGTACCTTTCAAAGTTGGCGGCTTGTAGGATTGAAAATGTTTCAACAATGTTTCCATTAGAGTTGCAGTCATATCTGTCATATCTCGTGATGTACTGCCCTGTTCATTACTCGGAACTGCAGTTGCAGGCACTATCGGTGTGACAACTGTCGGTGGAGTATGAACTGTCTGTTCTGGTAGAGAAATAGGAACATGGGGTCTCAGAGGAGGTCGTCCTAGTCTTCGAGACATATCTGATTATCAAAATGGTTAGGATACCAAATCATCAAATTATCTCAGTCCTCCTCTGATCATCTTACCTCTGATCAAGACTCGGTTCTGATTCAATCTTAAATAAATAATCACAATCTTCAAATAAAACATGCTTCCAATCAATTCAGATAATCAGGTAGCATATCATAATTCATCAGGATACATGCCTCTATCAGTTCAGATATTCCAATAAGCATGCATCTTTAATCATCTTAAATCATAATTTCAAATAAAATAAATACAACATCTTGTAATAAAATACTTGAAAGTAAATCATGCTAGCATTTAAAACATGTAATTCAATCACGTAATTAAATCATAGCATGATAAAAAAAAAACATAAATAAGTAAGGCAGAAGACTCGATCTACCCCACTCACTGTCTATCTAAGTCCAGAATTGTCTTGCTCTGATACCACCTGTTGTGACGACCCGAGTTCTAATCTCTCAATAAACATTAATCAACAATAATAGACAAGTATCAATGTCTAAACAAAAAAATAAAAAAAAATTTTAAAATAGATTGCCCTGCGCACGTGCGGACATCACCCCTCGCGCGCGCGCCGGCCAATGAGACCGAGATCTCAAGAGCTGGCTCGCGCGCGCGCGAGTACTTGCTCGCCCGTGCGCCGGCCACTGCACCAGAAAAATGCTCAGCTGCTGTCAAAAATGGTTCTTCAAATATTTCCATCCAAGATCAACTCAAACCAGGATTTATTCATGATCTAATCCATAGCAACATCTAACATACATTCTAACATGCTATACAATGGATACCATTAGATCATAACAAGCCTTACAATCATAATAATCAAGACTTTCCAAAATATGCAAGACACATTGCTATATAACAAGATCAAGATACTTCATGGTGTTTTAAGGATTTACAACATCTCACATGTTCTAAATACAATAACAAGATCATAATATCATCATCAACAAGTCTTAATACTATAACTATAACATGATTATGTTCAAGGCTCAAATATACATCATGACAGCTCATACAACTTCTAACTCGGATCATCACGCTATGTTCAACTCATCCCTTGTTTGTTAAGCGCGCCTTTGCCCGGTTCCACTCCCTCCTATTGCAATGACACATACAACAAAACAATAGCCGGATAACTCCGGTGAGAAATAGATTTCCTAGTAAAAGCAACTAAACATGCATAACAACATATATCAAGATCATGATATAAAAGTAATTACAATGCATGTTTTCAAAACAAGGTTCATTTCGTCATTCGTCGATTGGGATCCCGAGAAGTAGATATCATAACTAATCCACCGACTCTCCCGATCGAGGTGGGGTTACTTATCTTGCTTCTCTAGACTTTGAAGCAATCATATATGCAAATCAGACGCTAGGCTAAAACAACCACCCAGGCCATACATATACGACTCCACAAATCGTCTATTCGAATGTTTCCGTTCATTTCAAAATCAAGGAATAATTCTTCAAGATGAATGCAACATATATCATCATCAAGGCATTCATAACATCAAAACTTATTCAACAACTCAAATAAAAACACATAAGAGCAATTAAGCAAACAAGTATGTGATTTAGGGGAAACTCGATACAAACCATCTCGAGTTATACTCCCATTCAAACCATAGTTCACTTTTACCTTTCAAATGTGATGTTTGGGATGTCTTCTAACTTGTCAAAGTCTGTACAAACTCAATCACCAAACACATCTCACAATCTGCTCAATATCCACTCAAACTTCAACAAGAACTTCATGGTAAACTCTACCAACCTTGTTCTATTGTTTATCGATTTCGGAGTTGACGTTCTTGAGTTGATATGCCCTGTTCAACCACTGAAATGATAGCATAACAATCAAGGAACCATTAACTAATAGCTCAACAACTTCTAAATGCAAGAACAGTAGCAAAACACTTCAATTCACGAGTTTAACGGCATATCAGTAGTACTTCGGCGATTCCGAACTCAATTACAACATGTCTATATTCATATCAGCTATATATATCAATCCAAAACTCAACATATCAGCAGGTATAACAGTTGAATAATAGCTGAGAAAACATAAGAACCAATCCACAATCCATTCTTCAACCCAACTTCAATAACACAAGATATAAAAACTCATCAACATCAATTCAAACACAACTTCTGATGTCTGTCATTTTCGAAATCTCAAACCCTGAAGAACAAAAAGGAAACTTAAATCAAATCGAAGGTCTCGTTTCAAGGATTCCAAAACATCTTTCGGAATCTAAATCGGATACTCGAGTCAAAAGATATGGCAATCGCAAGATGAAGAAGAAGGCTTGGGATTTTCTCTGTTCTTGTTCTCGGTTTCCTTTTCTTTCCTTGTGATGAATAATCTGATGGAATTGCAAGATAATCACACGTGCAATCCAATAAAATAACAAGTGTCCCACTAAAGTTCAAGATTTTGCACTTTAGTCCCTCAACTATGCAATAATTGCAATTCAGTCCTCACATTCTCATGTTATTCAATTTCAATCCTAATCAATTTAAGAATATTAGAATTTAAATCAAAACTCCAAATATTTTCAAATTAATTATTTTCGGATTAAAATTAAATAATTCGGAGCGTTACAAATATCCTAACAAAAAACTTCAAATATTACCTATGCACAATCAATGTTCTAAAAAACGTTAGGCGGGCGGCGACCCACCACCTAGCGCCTAGCGCCTAGCCGCCTTGGCAATATCCTAGGCAGGGCCTAGGCGATTTTTATTTTTAAACCTAAATAATAAATAATTTAAAATATTCATGAGTTTTACTATAAAATATAAATTTTATGTCTTATGTTTTTCAGTTTTTGTACGAAACTCTTATAAAATTTTATTAATAATAATAATAACAACAACAACAATTACATAGATATTAATAGATATCAAGTCTTCATATGTAATATGAGATTTAATTTTTTGCGCTTCTTCTTTCTTTTCGTGTTTGTTTCTCGCGTCGCCACTCTCTTTTTTATTTTTTTATTATTTTTTTTTTGCAAAAAATAGTAACCGCCTAGGAGGATTTTTTGTCAGCCTAGGCGGCGTTTTGTCAGCCTAGGCGGCTTGGGCGCCGCCTAGGCTGGAGATTAGGCGGACAACGCCTAGATGCATAGCCTAGAAAAAAACGAGGCGGTGAGCAACAGCCTAGCGCCTAGGCGACGCCTAGGCGGACCTAGGCGGCGCCTTTTAGAAAAGTGTGCACAATAATAAATGAGTGCATACGATGAAGTAATTATAAATTATCTTTAAACGATCATTGCGATAAGAATATAGGTGTCGTGATACCTATGTCCTGATGACTTACTAGAAAACGTGCACGTGTGTTGCACGTGGAGAACATACAATGATGTAATTATAATTCAAAAAACAAAACTAAAACAAAAACTCCAGTAAGACAATCTCACGAGTCAACTTTGTGAGATTGATTTCTTATTTAGGTCACCTATGAAAAATTATTAATTTGCATGTCAAAAATATTATTTTTATTTCTAAATATGAGCAATACTGACTGGTCTCAAGAATCTGTGAGACCGTATCCTAGAAGATCTACGTTAAAAAATTAATTAACTCAACAAAAGATAACAAAAAAGGTATTTAATTTCAACAATTCATGTTAATTACTCATATTAACCAAAAAAATATGTCTTTTTTATAATTTTTTTAAAAGATTTGACTAAATTATTTCAAATATCTGTTTTTATCGTATTATTTTCTTTTGTCATATTCTTATCGTAATGATATTTATCATGTTTTATTAAAATAATTTATAAATATTAATCACAAGAAAAAACCATTGGTTGGAAAAAGTAATTACAAATTAGAAAATTAGAAATTCTAAAAAAATCATATTAAATCGATCTTTACATAATTTATTAAAATCACAACAAAATGTGGTTGCAAAAATTTTTAATTTAAACACATAAGTTAAAATAGACGTTAAGTTCTCATGCCTAAATACATGCAACAGAGTTTCATGAGTTATCAAGTTTATATTTGAGCGTTTGTAGCCATATTACCGAGGTCTAGCAAGGAGCAGTGTGCTACTGAGGTCGTATTGAAACGGTGCTCAGTTGCAGGGCTCTCGACTTCTACGGACTAATGACAGTTGAAACATATATAGTCCAGAATACTTAATAGTTATTGGGGGAGTATTGACCGCTTATTTCGGTATTAAAAATAATTACTGGCAAGCGTACCAGGTCAAGTTATAGTAAGTAGACAAAGAGTCCAAGTATCGATCCCACAGGGACTGTTGTCAATTCTCAAGAATTAATTATTTTACTTAATCTAGACAAAATAATAAAACGAGTGCTAAGAATTAACTAAAATTTAATTACTAAAATAAAAGAATTAAAATAGAAGAAGAATAAATTCAATTAAATAGAGACAACCAAGACACACGCAGGTACCAAACAAATCATGCAAACAAGTGGCAAATCTCGGATCCAGATTTAATCTTAAATCACGGCGAGTTCTCCTAATTTATTTAACAGTCTATTTCTGGAACAGTTAAACCTATTCAAATATTGACGGATCAATCTTTCATAATTCAAATCAAATTCAAATGCATTTGGAATTGTGAGAATTCAGTTTTCACCTAAAGCCACATACTGAAATCGAATACTATTTCTAGTCGGTTTAACCTTATGTCAATTATTGGAGTGATCAAAATCAATTCCTAACCTTTCGACTCGGAATTAATTAACAATCAAGTAAATAATTGATCTGGTTATTCACAAGAAAGAATTTAAATCCAATAACCAATAATTTGAAGAAAGATCTAAAAATCCCAAATCAAAAATCCACAGTTAACAAAAATCTGTTCGGCCCAATCTCGCCGTCTTGGTTGAAAAAAAACTAATCAATAATTGAAAACAATATTCAACAAAAGTTTAATAATCTAAAGAAGAAAGGAAGAAAAACTCGAATGGAGCATTCTTCAATCTTCAAGCCTTCTAGCCGCCGTCTCTCTTATGCGATTCAAACCCCTATCATCTCATATTTTATCTATTATTTATATGTCTTTGAAAGCCCATAAAATAAAGCCCCGAAAGTTAAGAATTGTAATTTTTGAAATTTTATTTTTCTGATTCTGCGACATGCACGGACCCTGGATAAGGGTCCATCCCCACCTCCGGGTTCCCTCTGCCTCAAATTATAAATTTTTCTCGCGACATGTTCGGACCCCGTGCCACCTCCGTGCATGGGTCCGTGCATACATATGTGCCAGCGCGCAGTTTTCTTGAAAAAATTATATCTTGAGTTATAGTTGTCGGATCGAGACGAAATTTGGACAGCAGCTTTAAAACATCTTGAAGTTCATGCTTGTGGCTCTTCTCTTGCTCCAAAAATCATGATTTCTTCAATATTTCTACAAAAATCAACCCGGAGAGTGTAATGCACACACATGCAATAAATCATGAATAAAAATTATAAAACAATATGAATGCATGCAAAATAAACATAAAAATAACACAAAATAATGCACACAAAATGCACTTATCAACTCTCCCATACTTAAATCTTGCTCGAAGCGAGCAAGACAAACAATGCAACAATCACACAACAAAAACAACAAAAATAAAGTAGGAAAAATTCATGAGAATTTACCTCAGAGAAGTCACATTCCAAATTAAAAAACACAAATGCCCTCAACTCTTCACGATACACATTCGGTTTAACATGAACGTGTGTGTGTGTAATGTTATTCCAGTTACATGCAACTTAGAAAGAATCTGTTTTAAGACTGCTTAGCGACCTATGACATATCAGTGCAAGTTTCTCAATCAAGTGTCTCTTCCTCCCAACAACCTCTAACACAAACACACCTCCCTTGAGAATAATCACACACCTTCGGATTTTGCACCCGATATTTTTAAGCCCCAATAATTACCTGCAAACTTAGCTATAACTTTGATAGGATTAGAATTTAAATCCCCTCATCTATAGCCCGGATGGAGCTACAATCCCATGAAACCCGCAAACTTAGCTATGGAACAGTGATTAGGATTTCAATCACTATCCAAGCTCGGATGGAATTGTTATTAAAAATTAATGTTATTTTTAAGAGAACACCCTCATTTTATCCGCAGACTTAGCCATAGACTAGATAATTAGGATTTCAATTCCTAAGTCCACAACCCGGATGGAGGTGATTTTTTTCATAAAGTTTACCAATTTTAATTTTTCAAAAATTTAGGTGGGCCCAAGATCATAAGTGCAATGCTAGACAATCATTGAAACTCAAAGAACACAATCAAGATCAACAAACATCTATTGCCGTGCAATGATCAAACAAACACAAATATCATCAATTATATCGTAACAATTCACCGGTCTAACATAAGTTCTTAAAATAATATTCACGGTTCAACCTACGGTTTCTCATGTCAAGTCAAGGGCAAAAACAAAAAACATTTCACAAAAATCATGACTTCATATCATCATTGGCTCCCATTTATTATCCTACTTAATACACATGCAAACAACTACAAAAACGTTACGAATGCAACACAAACACGACAAACAACCACAAAAACGACAAAGATGCAAACAGACATGAAATAAGACAGATGCAACACAACACAAAATATTAAAATAAACTAGTCTATCCCCCCGTACTTATCCAAAGCATTGCCCTCGATGCTTTAGAAACAATGAACAATATGTAGAAACGAACAAACACATAATAAAAACAAAAATAACACTCCCCTGGTCATAAGAATCCTCTTCATATTCCTCCTCGACAACATCTTTTGGGGTGACAGCAGTAAACTAGGTATAACAAGTGCAACCTATTGGACATGTTAAAGCAACGGGTAAGGCGTAGGAGCAGCAAAAATTAATATAAATTGCATAAAAAATAAATAAACAAAAGAGAGGGAAAGAAAACAATGGGTTGCCTCCCAGTCACCGCTAAAGTTATAGTCTATAGCCCGACTATGCAGTAGCAACCATCAAAGAGCGGTTGTTGCCCATAGTAAGAATCATATGATTCAACGTATGGGTCTTGATTGTGTACGCCCTCAAGCTTGGCGTGATATTGGATTTTTGAGCTCTTCGGTCCAACAACACTCGGCATGAACTGATTATTTTGGAAGGAGACTCCGAATCTAGGCTGAAGCTCATAGATGATGTAATACTGTGGATTTGGCGTCAATGGCAAGAACAGATCTTCTAATGATGTAAATGTAAAGGCCACTGACGAGGTCATATATTTCTCCTTTTATGTTTCTTCCTCCTCCACTGTCACTTTTGGCTCTTTTTCGCATGAAGATTCCTCAAAAAAAAATTTCCTCTTGATCTGGCTCAATTAAGGTTGCAGGATCACATTCACATGCAAATTGATCAACACAAATTGCTTCATTCTCTTGGTTGATATCCAGAACGGATTGCATCTGAAGCTTCATTTGTTCATCCAAGAAACTCAAAGAATTGATGTGAGTTTCTAAAAATTTCTGGTTGATCTCCAACTGTTTATTAACAATGTCCTGCAACTGATTCAAAAATTCTTCAGAGTATGCTCCATTCTACACGTTATGCTCAAGAGGTTGCTTTGAAAACTTTGGGTAGTGGGGTGTTGGAGGATATTGGTGACTCCAACCCTGCAGTGAAGAATCCCAATGTCAATGGTAGTCGAAATCTGCCATATCATTTAACAAGTGCATCGCACTGTCGTAATCCCTGTGAAATAAATGACTGTCAGTTGACAAAGCTCCATAATCCACCCAACTTCTTGTTGGTTCATCCAAACCACCATAGAAAATCTGAATTAGCGTGCAATTTGACAAATCATGGTATCGAAATCTGTAATCATTAAATCTCCCCCAAACAGAATAGAATGACTCCGAGTTTTGCTGGCCAAACCTTGTGAACACCTGTCGATGATCCATCTCCAATTACCTCAAAAGTAAGAAAAAAAATTAATAATTAAAAATAAAACAAATGCAAAAAAAAAATGTCTAGTCTCAAGCAAATAATCTATCCTAATATTAACTGAACAGTCCCCGACAACGGTGCCAAAAACTTGACCGCTTATTTTGGTATTAAAAATAATTACTGGCAAGCGTACCAGGTCAAGTTATAGTAAGTGGACAAAGAGTTTAAGTATTGATCCCACAGGGACTGTTGTCAATTCTCAATAATTAATTATTTTACTTAATCTAGACAAAATAATAAAACGAGTGCTAAGAATTAACTAAAATTTAATTACTAAAATAAAATAAGAATTAAAATAGAAGAAGAATAAATTCAATTAAATAGAAACAACCAAGACACATGCAGGTACCAAACAAATCATGCAAACAAGTGGCAAATCTCGGATCCAGATTTAATCTTAAATCACGGAGAATTCTCCTAATTTATTTAACAGTCTATTTCTAGAACAGTTAAACCTATTCAAATATTGATGGATCAATATTTCATTATTCAAATCAAATTCAAATGCATTTGGAATTGTGAGAATTCAGTTTTCACCTAAAGCCGCATACTGAAACCGAATACTATTTCTAGTCGGTTTAACCATATGACAATTATTGGAGTGATCAAAATCAATTCCTAACCTTTCGACTCGGAATTAATTAACAAGCAAGTAAATAATTGATCAGGTTATTCCCAAGAAAGAATTTAAATCCAATAATCAATAATTTGAAGAAAGATCTAAAAATCCCAAATCAAAATCCACAGTTTAACAAAAATCTGTTCGGCTCAATCTCGCCGTCTTGGTTGAAGAAAAACTAATCAATAATTGAAAACAATATTCAACAAAAGTTTAATAATCTAAAGAAGAAAGGAAGAAAAACTCGAATGGAGCATTCTTCAATCTTCAAGCCTTCTAACTGCCGCCTCTCTTATGCGATTCCAACCCATATCATCTCATATTTTATCTCTTATTTATATGTCTTTGAAAGCCCATAAAATAAAGCCCGGAAAGTTAAGAATTGTAATTTTTGAAATTTTATTTTTCAGATTCTGCGACATGCACGGACCCTGGATAAGGGTCCGTCCCCACCTCCGGGTGCCCTCTGCCTCAAATTATATTTTTTTTCTCGCAACATGTCCGGACCCCGTTCCACCTCCGTGCATGGGTCCGTGCATACATATGTGCCAGCGCGCAGTTTTCTTGAAAAAATTATATCTTGAGTTATAGCCGTCGGATCGAGCCAAAATTTGGACAGCAGCTTTAAAACATCTTGAACTTGATTTTAAACGGTGGAAATCGGATTTAGATCTATTTATCATTAAAAATGAATTTTTGAGCATAGCTGCTCCGTAATTCATGCTTGTGTCTCTTCTCTTGCTCCAAAAATCATGATTTCTTCAATATTTCTACAAAAATCAACCCGGAGAGTGAAATGCACACACATGCAATAAATCATGAATAAAAATTATAAAACAATATGAATGTATGCAAAATAAACATAAAAATAACACAAAATAATGCACACAAAATGCACTTATCAAGTATCTATTGGATTAATAGAGACTTTTAGATTTAAAGAAATAGTGATATGATTTTCACTTATCTTTAGGCTGAGATTTTACAGACTATGTGCTACTAAACCATTTTTTATAGATAATAAAGTATTGACTGGGATATCCAGCTGAGTATGCATTTTTAGATGTTATAGTATTAGTTGTCATGTGATGCGTGTTTATCATGTAATGTATGTATGAACATGTGCTAATCACGTTGAGTCTGATATCCCTTCAGATAGTGAGTTGAGTAGGGTCGCTCAGCTCTTGTTTCTTGTAACCATATGACACCCACTGGATCCATAGAACATTATGTGCGGTTATCCAGGGCAGTATATGTCCAAGATCACGGTCAGTATTTGTGGCATCCAATGATATTTTTTTATTTAAGTAATTTATAAATAAAAATCACAAAAAATGTTAGTTGCAAAAAACTTTTATTTAAACACATAATTTCAAATGGACGTGATATTCTCATTCCTAAGTGCAACAGAGTTTCCTAAGTAATTCAATTTAAATTAAAGTGTTTCTAACCATATTGTCGATGGCTAGCAAAGAGCAGTGTGCTATTGAGGTCGTAGCGAAATTGTGATCATGAGTTGAGGTGCTCTCGACTTCTGCGGACTAACGATAGATGAAATTATTGTAAATATGACTTTTATATATTTTATTAAATAATAAAAATCCTCAACCTATCCATAAGTATTTGAGCACAACTACAAGAGCACATAATCATAAGTCAGTCGGTGTCACACGAAAATTAGAAGAAACAAGAGCTGAGCAACCCTACTCAACTGACTATCTCAAGAGATATCAGGCTCAACGTGATTAGTACATGTTCATACATACATTACATGATAATCATGCATCATATATATGACAGATAATACTACAACATATTATTTTGATCTCTACTCAAAATATATGATAAATAATACTACAACATCATGCTAACAACATCATACTAACATATTTTATTATAACGTTTATATTTTATTATTGTATCTACAACACAAGCCAGTGGATGTCACACGGTTACAAGAAACAAGAGATGAGCGACCCTACTCAACTGGTTATTTCAAGAGATATCAGGTTTAACGTGATTAGCACTTGCTCATACGTACGTACATTACAGGATAATCGTGCATCATATGACAGATAATATGTAACGCCCGGAATTATTTAATTTTAATCCGAAAATATTTAATTTGGGAATATTTGGAGTTTTGATTTAAATTCTAATATTCTTAAATTGATTAGGATTGAAATTGAATGAATTGAGAAATTGAGGACCAAATTGCAATTTTGGAAGAACTGAGGGGCCAAAGTGCAATTTTTAGATTTTATGGGGACACTTGTCTTGCATGTGAGTTGGAACGTGGGATACAACACATTTCCATCAGATTGCTTCAGAATTGGAAAAGGAAGAAACCGAGAGCAAAACTAAAGAACTTCCAAGCTTTTTCTTCATTTTCAAATTGAGATATCTTGAGACTCGGATATACGTTTTCGATTCCGAAATATGTTCTGGAATCCTCGCAACGAAACCTTCAATTTGATGTAAGTTTTCTCTTAGTTCATCAAGGTTTGAGAATTCGAAATGGACAGAGATCAGACTTGTGTTTGAATTGTTGTTGATGAGCTTCTATCTTTTGTAATATTGAAGTTGGGTTGAGGATTGATTGTTGTATCATGTTCTTATGATTTCCCAGCTATGATTTGATCTATATACCTGCTGATATGTTGGTTTCGAAGCTTCAACAGCTGATATGCATGTTAGAAATGTTATAGATGTGTTCGGAATCGCCGAGTTATACCGATATGCCGTCGAACTCATGATTTGAAGTGATTTGCTATTGTTCTTGGACTAAGAAGTGGCTGAATTTTTAGCTGATGATTACTTGCTTGTTATGTTGTGATTTCAATGCATAAACAGGGCATTTCAACTCCATAATCTTGACCTTGAAACCGAAAGAAGAAAGCACAAGGTTGGTAGCATTTTGCTTTGATGTTTGGGTTGAAACTTGAGCAGATTTTGAGATAGGTTTGGTGGTTAACTTGTACAGATTTGGACAAGCTAAAAGACATCCTAAACATCACATTTGAAAGGTAAAAGTGGACTACTATTTGATTGGAATTATAACTCGAGATGGTTTGTATCGAGTTCCCCTAAATCACATACTTGTTTGCTTAATTGCTCTTAATGTGCTTTCCTTTGAGTTGTTGAATAAGTCTTGATGTTAATGAATGTGATTTGAATGATATATATTGCATTCATCTTGTAAGACTTGTTCTTTGATTTCGAAATAAATGGAAACGTTCGAATAGACGATTTGAGGGATTGTATATGTATGGCCTGGGTGGTTGTTTAGCCTAGCGTCTGATTTACATATATAATGGCTTCAAAGTCTAGAAAAGTGAGATAAGTAGCCCCACCTCGATCGGGAGAGTCAGTGGATTAGTTATGATATCTACTTCTCGGGATCCCAACCGACGAATGAAGAGATGAACCTTGTTTTAAAAACATGCATTGAAGTTATGTTCCTTATATCATGATCTTGATATATATTTGTTATGCATGTTTAGTTGCTTTTACTGGGAAATCTATTTCTCACCAGAGTTATCCGGCTATTGTTGTGTTGTATGTGTCATGGCAATAGGCGGGAGTAAAATCGGGCAAAAGCGAACATGAAGAACAAGGGAGGAGAGGAATAGCGTGATGATCCGAGTTTAGATGGTTGATTGAGCTGTCAATGATAGTGTTGAGTCCAAACACATGAACATGTTATAGCTACTTGTACCAAGACTTGTTGTTTAATAAGTTGTTGTCTTGTTGATGTATATAGGATTTTAGATGATGTATAAATCCTAGAGACAACATGATGTTGTAGCTTTATGCCTTTTCTATAACAATGATTCTTGTTTGATATGTTAGCCTATCTTGAGATGATTTTAAGGCTTTATTATGATCTAAATCTATCATGTTAGAATGCATGTTAGTTGTTGATTTTGATTAGATCATGTGTGAACTGAAGCTAGATGAACAAAATGAAGGAAAGGAACTCATTTGACAGCAAAGGGATTTCTGCTGTTTTTCTGGAAATGGGCTCGCTCGATCGGTGAAGTATTGCGGATCGAGCGAGGCCATTAATATTTGGGCAGGAAGCTGAGCAAAGTTGCTCTCGCTCGATCGGTAGGAAATGACCGATCGAGCGAGGCCAATTTTACTCTCATCCGAGAGTTGAGTATTTGTGCTCGCTCGATCGGTAACTTTCTACCGATCGAGCGAGGTGCTCACTTTTGAAAAAAAAAATTTATTTTGTTTGGACTTTGATTCTTGTCTATTAATTATACTGAGTTGATGAATGAGAGATTAGAACTCGGGTTGTCACAACAGGTGGTATCAAAGCAAGAAAATTCTGGAGTTAGATAGACTGTGAGTGGGGTAGATCGAGTCTTCTGCCTTACTTATTTATGGATTCATGCTATGATTTAATTACATGATTGAATTACATGTTGTAAATGCTAGCATGGTTTACTTTCAAGTATTTTATTACATGATGTTGTATTTATTTTATTTGAAAGTATGATTACGATGATTAAGATGCATGCTTACTGGAATATCTGAACCGATAGAGGCATGTATTCTGATGATTTATGACATGCTACCTGATTATCTGAATTGATTGGAAGCATGTTTTATCTGAAGATTGTGATTATTTATTTATTTAAGATTGAATCAGAACCGAGTCTTGATCAGAGGTAAGATGATCAGAGGAGGACTGAGATAAATTTGATGATTTGGTATCCTAACCATTTTGATAATCAGATATGTCTCAAAGACCAGGACTACCTACTCTTAGACCACAGGTTCCTATACATCTGCCAGAACAGACAGTGGTAACACTGATTGTGCCTCAAGCTACAGTCCCGAGTAACGAACAGGGAAGTACTTCGAGAGACATGACCGATATGACTGCGACTCCAATGGAAACACTACTGAAAAGATTTCAATCCTACAAGCCGCCAACCCTGAAAGGTACCGAGAATGCAGTTGAATGTGAAGGATGGCTTGATGACATGGAGATGTTATTTGATTCACTTGACTACGGTGATGAGCGGAGAGTCAGACTTATTGGTCATCAGTTGCATGAGGTTGTGAAAAGTTGGTGGTTCACGACTAAGAAAGCTCTGGAGCGTCGAGGAACTGTACTGACCTGGAATGTCTTCAAAACTGAGTTTTACCAACGCTTCTTTCCAGTGTCTTATCGTAAAGACAAGGGTGCCGAATTTGCTAATCTGATGCAGGAAAACTTAAATATTGAAGACTACGTTGCAAAATTCAGGACATTGCTACGTTTTGCTCCACATGTTGCTGATAGTGACGAGGCTATGGCTGATCAGTTCATTAATGGACTGAATCCTGATGTTTTTACATTGGTAAACACAAGGCGACCGAATAATTTTGCTGATGCCTTGAACAGTGCCAAAGGAGCGGAAGCTGGCTTGATACAGCAGCGAGGAGCTTCGTATGTTGCTCAGCCTCCTAGACAGTCACAACCTTCAGCTTCAACTCCGCAATAGTCTTCTCGATTTGAAAGTGGTGGCAGCAGCAGTGGTAAGAAAGGATATTTGCAAGCCCGAGGAAAACAGTTTAAGAAGTCTGGGAGCAGTTCTTCGAGTTCCAGTGGCACGAAACCGAAGTCGGGAGTGTTTTGTAACAATTGTGGTGGAGGACATCCAACCGATCAGTGTCGAGGGATATCTGGGAGGTGCCATATATGCCATCAGACTGGCCATTTTGCGAGGGTATGTCCTCAGAGAGGTTCTGGACAGGCACGAGGTGCAGAGTCATCACGATCAGTGGCTCAACCCGCAAGACAAGCCTCTTCTGTCCATTCCTTTCAACCGTCACCTTCACAGCAACAATCAAGGCCAGGAGGAAGTCAGACAGGCAGTCAGCCCCAGAGACAGCAGGCTCATGTCTTTGCATTGATATGCTAAACAAGTACAGAGCTACCGTCGATTGTTTTCAGAAGGTAGTGAGATTCAGACCCGAGATGGCTGGAGAATGGAAATTCTATGGTAAGGGTTCACATGCTAAGATTCCTCTTATTTCTGTGTTAACTATGACCCGACTTTTGCAGAAAGGAGCGGAGGGATTTCTTGTTTATGCAGTTGACATTTTGAAAACTAGCCCGAACCTGGCTGATTTGCCAGTGGTTAGTGAATTTGCGGATGTTTTCCCTGATGAGATTCCAGGATTACCTCCGTATCGTGAGATTGATTTCAACATCGAACTGATGCCAGAAACTACACCGATTTCGAAAGCACCTTATCGAATGACACCAGTGGAATTGAAAGAGTTGAAAGATCAGTTAGAAGATTTACTAGCCAAGGGATACATTCGACCCAGTGTTTTTCCTTGGGGAGCCCCAGTACTGTTTGTCAGGAAGAAAGACGGTTCAATGAGATTGTGCATCGACTACCAACAACTGAACAAGGCAACGGTAAAGAATAAATACCCTTTTCCTCGTATTGATGATTTATTTGACCAGTTGCAGGGTTCTTCTGTGTATTCCAAGATCGATCTGAGATCTGGATACCATCAGCTGAGAGTCAGGGATTCTGATATTCCTAAGACTGCGTTTAGAACCAGGTATGGCCATTATGAGTTTATATTTATGCCGTTTGGTTTGACAAATGCTCCAGCTGTATTCATGGCTTTGAGGAACCGTGTATTTCAGAAATATCTCGATGACTTTGTTATTATTTTTATTAATGATATTCTGATATATTCGAAGAATTTGATTGATCATTCTGAGCATTTGAGAACTGTGTTGAAGACTCTGAGATCTGAGAAACTGTATGCTAAACTGTCGAAATGTGAGTTTTGGCTGAAACAGGTTGTTTTTCTTGGACATATTATATCCGGAAATGGTATAGCTGTTGATCCAAGTAAAGTCGAGGCAGTGATCAGTTGGTCGAGACCAACATCTGTTCCTGAGATACGTAGTTTCATGGGTTTGGCTGGGTATTATCGTCGTTTTATTAAAGATTTTTCCAGCATTGCGAAGCCGATTACTCAGTTGACTCAGAAAAATGCTCCTTTTATCTGGTCTGAAGCGTGTGAATCCAGTTTCGTTGAGTTGAAGAAGCGACTGACCAGTGCACCAGTCTTGACGATTCCTTCAGGTACTGGTGGTTTCACTATTTACTGTGATGCATCTCATCGAGGTTTGGGGTGTGTTTTGATGCAGCGAGGGCATGTGATTGCTTATGCCTCGAGACAGTTGAAGCCTCACGAAACCAGATATCCGATTCATGATCTTGAATTGGTCGCCATTGTATTTTCTTTGAAGATTTGGCGACATTATCTGTATGGGGAACAGTTTGAAATCTATTTTGATCACAAGAGTCTGAAATATCTGTTTTCACAGTCAGAATTGAATATGAGACAGTGGAGGTGGCTTGATTTGCTCAAAGACTTTGATTTTGAGATTAAGTACTATCCGAGGAAATCGAATGCAGCAGCTGATGCATTGAGTCGGAAGGTATGTTCTTTATCCTTATCGACGATTGGTGTATTGAATTTGATTGAAAACTGTTGTCTATCTGGATTAGTATTTGATACGAATTATCAACCTCTTCGACTTTATCAAATTCAAGTTGAACCGACATTATTGTTGCGAATTAGAGATGCTCAGAAACATGATCAGAATGTGCAAAATTCGATTGAGAAAGTCCGATCAGGGCATGTATCTAAATACCGGGTTCGAGATGATCTTCTTTATGTTCACAATCTCCTTGTAGTGCCTGATATTTCTGATGTGCGACAACAACTACTGAAAGAGGCGCATTGTAGTCGTTATAGTATTCATCCTGGAGGTAGGAAGATGTATAACGATTTGAAGACTCGATACTGGTGGAAACCAATGAAGTCTGATATCACTAATTTTGTGTCTCGATGTCTGAATTGCCAGCAGGTGAAGGCTGAAAGGAAGAGAATGCCTGGTTTATTATAGAGTTTATCCGTGCCTGAATGGAAATGGGATCATATTTCCATGGACTTCGTGACGAGATTACCTCGATCTTCTAGAGGTTACGATGCTATCTGGGTGATTATTGATAGATTGACGAAATCAGCATGTTTTATACCTTATCGTATGACTTATAGACATGACCAGATGGTAGAGATTTATGTCAGATTGCATGGAGTGCCGAAATCTATTGTATCAGATCGTGATCCTCGATTTACATCACATTTCTGGCACAGCTTACAGAGTGCTTTAGGTACTCAACTACACTTGAGCACAGCCTATCATCCACAGACATACGGACAGTCTGAGCGTACCATTCAGACATTGGAGGACATGTTGAAAGCTGTAGTGCTTGATTTTGGCACTAGTTGGCAAGAATCACTATCTTTTTGTGAATTCTCGTACAACAACAGTTATCAATCGAGTATTGGAATGGCTCCTTTTGAAGCTTTATATGGAAGAAAATGTCGATCTCCTCTGTACTGGGATGATATCTCTGAAGTACCTGACACTGGCCCTGATATGATACGTGATATGAATGAACAGGTGAAGCTTATTCAGAGAAGAATGAAGACAGCTCAAGATAGACAAGTGAAATATGCCAACATTCGACGTCGACCTTTGTCTTTTGAACAGGGGGATCGTGTATTTTTGAAGATTTCTCCGTTCAGAGGCACCGTACGATTTGGCAAGTGAGGGAAGTTGTCTCCACGCTACATTGGTCCTTATGAAATTCTGGATAAAATAGGCAATCTCGCCTATCGATTAGCTCTTCCTCCATCTTTATCTGGAATACATGATGTCTTTCATGTATCGATGCTTCGAAAATATCTGGCTGATGAATCTCACGTGCTTCAATCTTATGAGGCTGAACTCGACGAGACTTTGAGTTATTTTGAAAATCCAATTCAGATTCTTGATCGAAAAGAGAAGCAACTACGAACGAAGACTATTCCACTTGTGAAAGTTCAGTAGAGTCGTCATGGTATTGAAGAAGCTACTTGGGAGACAGAATCAGATATGCGACAACGATTTCCAGATATGTTTCATTGATGTGAGTCTCCTTTAGTTTTCTGTTATCTGATATCTGTTATATGATCTGTGGATACTACTTGAGATTTCGAGGACGAAATCGTGTCTTAGTTGGGGAGAATTTTAACGCCCAGAATTATTTAATTTTAATCCGAGAATATTTAATTTGGGAATATTTGGAGTTTTGATTTAAATTATAATATTCTTAAATTGATTAGGATTGAAATTGAATGAATTGAGAAATTGAGGTCCAAATTGCAATTTTGGAATAATTGAGGGGCCAAAGTGCAATTTTCAGATTTTATGGGGACACTTGTCTTGCATGTGAGTTGGAACGTGGGATACAACACATTTCCATCAGATTGCTTCAGAATTGGAAAAGGAAGAAACCGAGAGCAAAACTAAAGAACTTCCAAGCTTTTTCTTCATTTTCAAATTGAGATATCTTGAGCCTCGGATATCCGTTTTTGATTCCGAAAGATGTTCTGGAATCCTCGCAACGAAACCTTCAATTTGATGTAAGTTTTCTCTTAGTTCATCAAGGATTGAGAATTCGAAATGGACAGAGATCAGACTTGTGTTTGAATTGTTGTTGATGAGCTTCTATCTTTTGTAATATTGAAGTTGGGTTGAGGATTGATTGTTGTATCATGTTCTTATGATTTCCCAGTTATGATTTGATCTATATACCTGCTGATATGTTGGTTTCAAAGCTTCAACAGCTGATATGCATGTTAGAAATGTTATAGATGTGTTCGGAATCGCCGAGTTATACCGATATGCCGTCGAACTCATGATTTGAAGTGATTTGCTATTGTTCTTGGACTAAGAAGTGGCTGAATTATTAGCTGATGATTACTTGCTTGTTATGCTGTGATTTTAGTGCATAAACAGGGCATTTCAACTCCATAATCTTGACCTTGAAACCGAAAGAAGAAAGCACAAGGTTGGTAGCGTTTTGCTTTGACGTTTGGGTTGAAACTTGAGCAGATTTTGGGATAGGTTTGGTGGTTAACTTGTACAGATTTGGACAAGCTAAAAGACATCCTAAACATCACATTTGAAAGGTAAAAGTGGACTACTATTTGATTGGGATTATAACTCGAGATGGTTTGTATCGAGTTCCCCTAAATCACATACTTGTTTGCTTAATTGCTCTTATGTGCTTTCCTTTGAGTTGTTGAATAAGTCTTGATGTTAATGAATGTGATTTGAATGATATATATTGCATTCATCTTGTAAGACTTGTTCTTTGATTTCGAAATGAACGAAAACGTTCGAATAGATGATTTGAGGGATTGTATATGTATGGCCTGGGTGGTTGTTTAGCCTAGCGTCTGATTTACATATATAATGGCTTCAAAGTCTAGAGAAGTGAGATAAGTAGCCCCACCTCGATCGGGAGAGTCGGTGGATTAGTTATGATATCTACTTCTCGGGATCCCAACCGACGAATGAAGAGATGAACCTTGTTTTAAAAATATGCATTAAAGTTATGTTCCTTATATCATGATCTTGATATATATTTGTTATGCATGTTTAGTTGCTTTTACTGGAAAATCTATTTCTCACCGGAGTTATCCGGCTATTGTTGTGTTGTATGTGTCATGGCAATAGGCGGGAGTGGAACCGGGCAAAAGCGAACATGAAGAACAAGGGAGGAGAGGAATAGCGTGATGATCCGAGTTTAGTTGGTTGATTGAGCTGTCAATGATAGTGTTGAGTCCAAACACATGAACATGTTATAGCTACTTATACCAAGACTTGTTGTTTAATAAGTTGTTGTCTTGTTGATGTATATAGGATTTTAGATGATGTATAA
The DNA here is from genome assembly GCF_033568475.1 of Henckelia pumila. Taxonomy (NCBI): domain Eukaryota; kingdom Viridiplantae; phylum Streptophyta; class Magnoliopsida; order Lamiales; family Gesneriaceae; genus Henckelia; species Henckelia pumila. The sequence goes on along the minus strand of NC_133120.1, from coordinate 98,388,497 downwards.
ATCCTAGAGACAACATGATGTTGTAGCTTTATTCCTTTTCTATAACAATGATTCTTGTTTGATATGTTAGCCTATCTTGAGATGATTTTAAGGCTTTATTAGGATCTAAATCTATCATGTTAGAATGCATGTTAGTTGTTGATTTTGATTAGATCATGTGTGAACTGAAGCTAGATGAACAAAATGAAGGAAAGGAACTTATTGACAGCAAAGGGATTTCTGCTGTTTTTTTGGAAATGGGCTCGCTCGATCGGTGAAGTATTGCGGATCGAGCGAGGCCATTAATATTTGGGCAGGAAGCTGAGCAAAGTTGCTCTCGCTCGATCGGTAGGAAATGACCGATCGAGCGAGGCCAATTTTACTCTCATCCGAGAGTTGAGCATTTGTGCTCGCTCGATCGGTAACTTTCTACCGATCGAGCGAGGTGCTCACTTTTGAAAAAAAAAAATTTATTTTGTTTGGACTTTGATTCTTGTCTATTAATTATACTGAGTTGATGAATGAGATATTAGAACTCGGGTTGTCACATAATACTGCAACATATAAAAATGCATACTCAGCTGGATATTTCAGTCAATACTTACGTACCTTTAAAAAATCGATTTAGTAACTCATAGTTTATAATGTCCCAACCTAAAGATAAACGAACATCAAAACAAATTTTTTTTTAACATTTATCTAAAAGTTTTTATTAATCCATTAGATACTCCCAATAACTATTACGTATTCAAGAGTATCTTCATCTGTCGTTAGTCCGTAGAAGTCGAGAACCCTGTAACTGAGCACAATTTTGTTACAATCTCAGTAGCACACTGAATTAATATAATGCTATCCCTCGATAATATAGCTAGAAACACTCAATAGACTGAATAACTCAGGAATCTGTTGCATGTACTTAGTGATGAGAATCTCGTCGATTTTAACTTGTGTGTTTTTTGCAACCAATATTTTCTGTGATTTTTATTTATACATTACGTAAATAAAACATAATGAAATATCATTTTGATATGATTATTTTGTAGTTTCTAATTTTATAATTTGTAATCATTTTTTCCAACCAATGTTTTTTTGTAGTTAAATTTATAAAATATTTTAATAAAATATGGTAAAAGATCACTACGATATGAATATGACAAAAGAAAATGATACGATAAAAAATATATTTGAAATAATTTAGTACTCCAAATCTTTATAAAAAAATTAAAAACACATATTTTTTTTCTAAATTGATTAATATGAGTAATTAACTTGAATTGGTAAAATTTTATACTGTTTTTATGACCTTTTATTGATTTAATTAATTTTAGGTCTCTTGTGAGAGTGTCTCATTGATATTTATCCTTGATATTCGTTAATTTTGCTCATATTTATAAAGAAAAAAAATATTTTTGATATAAAAATTAATATTTTTTATGGGTGACCTAATTATGAAATCAATGCCACAAAGTTGACTCGTGAGATTATCTTATTGAAATTTTTGTTTTAGTTTAGTTTCGAATTTTAATTACTCCATCGTATGTTCCCCACGTGCAATGCACGTACATCTTTTCTAGTATATATATATTATATATATATTTGAAATGTAAAAATTACTCCCAACAATATCGTGTTACCCAAATAAGAAACCATAAGACGTAAATGGTGCCGAAATCCGCCCAATAAGCAAAGAATCAAGCTTGGGATCAGTTCGAGAAAATAATTGGAAAATTTAGCATTTAATTACACAAGACATGGACATACCAAAATAAGATTTTTCAACTGTATTGAGCAAAACGTCACTTATTCAAACAACCTTTTACGTAAGCAAACTAGAGCAATGATTATAACATCCAATATAACACCATGAACTTAATTGAACCATATACTTCGTAATCACCTTGGACGAAAACCAGCCATCGACATGTCGGTTTTTAATGATTCAACAGAATATAGATCAGTTGACCTTTTAAGGGCTGATGATCCACTTGAATCAAATCCTTTTGAACCATACACACTAAGGTTTGGAATATTTCTTGAGTTATAGCCATAGTTCGTAGTATATGTTGGCTCGAAAGGTGCCGACAGAGATATTTTGGAGCTGCTAAGCATAAGAACAACTGAAGCCATTGTTGGTCTATCACTAGGATTGTCTTGCACGCAAAGCAAACCGATGTGAATGCATCTGAACATATCACGTAGGTTACTTGAACCAACCCTCAATACTGGATCAATGATATCCTATGCTGTTCCTTGGCTCCATTGTTTCCATGCCTATATATATATATATATATATATATATATATATATATATATATGAAATATATAATAATAATAATAATAATAATAATCTCTTTATGGAAAACCTGGGCAACTACAATTCAACATAGGATATTAAGCAAAAATCCGCCCAGTCGATCACTAATATGATCAACGAACTAGACAATATTTTGGATTCTCAGGTTTAAGTTTACAATCATAATGAATATTCATCTTGCTTACCAGACTTAAGAGGTCTTTCATATCCTCCCCGTTTTTAAGTGATCTATTTTGTTGACCACTGACGATTTCTAAGATCAGCACACCGATGCTAAATACATCAGACTTAGCAGAGAATTGTCCGTGCATTTCATATTCTGGTGACATATATCCACTACAACAACCAAGTTGTTAGTACGTATACGTAGTTACATTGAAGCAAGGAAGAGTTACAAAGCTTAATCATGCAACCAATGGTAATATTTGAGGGAGCTTCTAGACTTCTCAGTTTTTTGAAATTTTAAAAAAATTTAAACTTTTGTTAACAAAAAAAACTGAAAAGTTATTTCAAACACTAACTATATGTATTAAATAAAATCATTGCATAGGAAGAAGATAATTTCTAAATCAAAAATGTTGAAATTTGTGTAATATTTAACTGGGAAAAAAAGTCTCCACAAATACTTAATTTAACTTATTTATGATACTTATGCAACTTAAATCTTGTTGAGAACTTAGCTAAGCAGTCTAAGCTCCAGAATTTGATCAAGACAAGTTGCTCATTCCAAAATCCAATCAATAATACTACTTGGGGCTGTCACTTCGAAAGAACACTTACTATGTTCCCACAATTTTGTTGGTGTTGGCTTGAGTTTCATCGGCATCAAATAACCTCGCCATGCCAAAGTCGGCAATTTTTGGGTTCATATCTCCATCTAAAAGTATATTGCTAGCTTTGAGATCACGATGAATTATTTTAACTCGAGATTCTTCGTGCAAATATAGAAGTCCCTTGGAAATCCCCCATATGATCTTGTAACGGTTCTCCCAATCCAAATCATTTTGTTTGATAGGGTCTGCAATATACTCAAGTACATACATGCATAAATCATTTTGTTTGACAGGGTCTACATGCAGTACATACATGTACATATAAATTTGAAGAATATGAAATATTTACTATGAATTGAAAAGGACATTGAAATATTACCGAATAAAAATTTGTCGAGGCTTCTATTCTTAACGAATTCATAAGTGAGAAGTCTTTCCTTCCCTTTCATGGAAAAACCCAGGAGTCTTACAAGATTCTTGTGTTGTAGTTTGGCTACTAGTAAGACTTCATTCTTGAATTCTACGTCACCTTGCCCAAAATCCAAGGACAGTCTTTTAACAGCAATGTCTTGTCCATTCGAAAGTGTTCCCTAATAAATATTACAATTAATAAAGATTATTATATGTCACAACTTTAATCAATAACGTAACACAAGGTTTCAAGTTTACCTTATAAATGACCCCAAATCCACCTTGTCCCAACTTGCTAGCAAGTGAGAAATTATTAGTAGCGTCTTTGATTTCAGAAAAATCATATTGTAGCGATTCATCTATGTTAATGTCTCGTGAAGATTCAAATTAATTGAAAAAGGAATTAATGACATTTAGCGAAATTGCTGCTAAATAATGAAAATTGCAATTAAGATGCGTTAATAAATTTGTAACACCCAGTATTTTTAGTACGTAAATTCGCATTCATAATTAGGGATTTTATTTATTTAGAATTTTAGATTATGGGTTAAATATTTATGTGAAATTATTTGTGCATGTTTTAAGTTATTTTTAAGCATTTAACCCATAATTAGTGATTTTCATGAATTATGGAAATTTAATTATTTTATAGCGTAGACGGGACCGTGGACGGACGAGATGACAACTTTCTACCCAAATTATTTTATGAGTTTTATGAGCCTTAAAATAATATTTTAAGGTATTTTGTCAAGAAAAATTTAGTATTTAGTTATATATTTATTTAAGGGTTTATTTTTAGCCAAAATAAGTCATTTTAATGACTTTTATTAAATTTTAAAAATCCCTTAAATTTATATTTCGGGATTTGGGTTGTGTTATCAGAATTATTAAGTTATTATGGAGTTTTAAATATTTAATTAGGTATGATTTTATTTCTAAATTAGTTAATATCCTATTTTAATTCTATTTATCAAATTTAAAACAAACCTACCCTATCTCTTAACCCTAATCAGCCGACTCCCACCTTCTTCCAAACCCTCTTCACGCCTCCATCTCAGAAAAATAGTCCTCCATAGCCGATCAACTCGTTCTTTGAAGATTTATCGAGTTTTTGGTCCGTTCGTCGTCCCGGAGCCCTTATACGCATCAACCTACTTCAAACAATTATAAAGGCATGTTTGATTCATTTTCTTCTACACTATATAAGCTATTAAATCTCTTTTCATCAGAATCACCACGATTTTTACGTTAGAAAATTTGGAAATTTGAAGCATGCATGTTTAGTCATGTTTTTATTCATGTTTTTGCTTGTTTGCTTGGACATAGCCACGTTTTTCAGCCATGGGAGGGACCAGACTGCTGCTGGTCGTGTAAGGGTGTGAGTGAGGGTCCTAGGAGTCATTTGGCTCAGTGGGATCGAACCAGGAAGGGCTAGGAACGAAGCCATCTCAGCTGGTTATCTTGGGGTGCACAGTTTAGGGTTGTTGGAAGAGGGGCTCGGTCCTGCTGTATGGGGCATGGCTGGGATCATGACATGGTAGGTTAGGACCGGCAGGACCTTCCCAAGGTCCTGCCGGCGGCACTCCGGCCGGCCATGGCCGGAGCAAGGCGGCAGCAGCCCTGAAAGGGCTGCTGCTCGCGCAACCGAAGTGAGTAGGGAGGGGGGGTACGGGTTTTGGGCTGGGGCTGGGTGCTGGGTCGGGTCTTGGGATCAGGGTCGGGTCAGTAGAGTTTAGGGTCGGGTCAAGTAAGTCCGGGTCCGGGTTAGGTAGGCCGGGCTCGAGTATTTTAATTTTTAATTAATTAAGAGATTAATTGGTTTTGGGCTTTTATTAATTAGTTAGAAAATTATTTGGGCCTCCAAATAATTTTATTTGGGCTTTAAATAATTTATTTAAGTTAGCACAATGATTTTATGAGCTTGGGAGCCCATGAGAATTTTTGGGCCAGTCTAGAATTTTATTGGGCTTAATTAAGTTAATGGGCTTAAATATTTTTATTTAGGACCAATTAAGTTTAATTAAGTTATTTGGGCTAAGATATGATTATTGGGCTTTTATTTAAGTTTAATGGGCTTAGAGTGAGTGACCAGCAGTCTGGACCAACCCATGAAAAATAAATAAGTCCGGGATATATATTTAATTATTTTTATGCATAAAGTCTATTTTAAGTATAAGTATATTATATTATGAAAAATTAATTAAATATATATTACGAACATATTTTCAGTGCATGCATTCATGAAATAATTTTATGGCATGATTTAATGTTTAAGGTTGAGCTAGAAAATAATTTTATGTTGGAAGTTGAAGTAGTGTGATAATTTAAGGGGGACCAGTCCCCACATGTTAAGGGCAGTTTACTGTCAATTTAAGGGTAGTTTACTACAAGTAAGAGGTGATTCGTCACCACCGCGTACATTGGTTCTAAGAGACTGATCAGTCGAACTTTTAAGTTTAAGGTTACACTATGGATATGACCATGCGATGTTAGAAAATGTTATGCTCAACAATGTTTATGTATGTAATATATGATTATATATAAGATCAAGTTTGTGACGACCCGAGTTCTAATCTCTCATTTAATCAAATGTCCAATATTAGACAAGAAACAATGTCTAAACAAAAGAGTAAAAAAAAAAAAAATTTTTTTTTTTTTTAAATTGATTGCCCTGCGCACGCGCGGGCATCACCCCTCGCGCGGGCGCAGTTCAACGAGCCCGAGGCTCCATGGACTGGCTTGCGCGCGCGCGAGCAGTAGCTCGCCCGTGCGCAGGCCACTGCACCAGAAACAGAACGAAGGGGCTCAGCTGCTGTCAAATAGGTTCTATCATGCAATTATCATCTAATATAAGTTCATGCAAAGCTTTTTCAATATCATAAGCTATCATACATTCTAACATGATCACATTAATAGAAATGAATCATAACAAAGCCTTAAAACATAACCATAAGGCTCATAATCATGCAAGAAGTAATGTTATTCATTCAAGATCAAGCTACACCATGTTGTTTCAAAGGATTTAAACATCTATCAAATCCTAAATACAACAACAAGATAACAACTAGATCATCTACAAGTTGTGAAACAAGTAGCTATAACAAGATCATGTTTAAAGCTCAACTCTACATCATGACAGCTCACTCAACCATCTAACTCGGATCATCACGCTATATCTCTTCAACCCTTGTTCTTCAATATTGCCTTTGTTCTGCTCCATTCCCTCCTATTGCCATGACACATACAACATAACAATAGCCGGATAACTCCGGTGAGAAATATATTTCCCAGTAAAAGCAACTAAACATGCATATCAAACATATATCAAGATCAAGATATAAAAGTAATACAATTCATGTTTTAAAAAACAAGGTTCATCTCTTCATTCGTCGGTTGGGATCCCGAGAAGTAGATATCATAACTAATCCACCGACTCTCCCGCTCGAGGTGGGGTTACTTATCTTTCTTCTCTAGACTTTGAAGCAATCATATATGCAATTCAGACGCTAGGCTAAAACAACCACCCAGGCCATACATATACGATTACTCAAATCGTCTATTCGAACGTTTTCGTTCATTTCAAAATCAAGGAATAAGTCTTCAAGATGAATGCAACATATATCATCATCAAGGCATTCATAACATCAAAAACTTATTCAACAACTCAAATGAAAACACATAAGAACAATTAAGCAAACAAATATGTGATTTAGGGGAACTCGATACAAACCATCTCGAGTTGTAGTCCCAATCAAATAGTAGTCCACTTTTACCTTCGTATTTCGTCTGTTCTGAATTCTTCAACCTCAAAACATGCACATCAATCTTTGTTCAATTCATTCCTTTCAGAATAGGGTCGAAATCATCAGCACATCTTCAATCAAATCATTTCAAACCTCAAGCGAACTTCCTCGGTTCACAATTCGACTTCTTGAGTTGCTTGAGCTCCTAGCATGTCTGAAATATAAAGATTGCATCTAACAAAATCAGTATACAATCCCAAGATCATTGGCTCAATCTTAGACTATCAATATGGCTTCAAAACATAACCGAGCATCGTAGCGATTGTAAATCGGGAATCGTTACGGTATCGAATTCATTTCGAACTTATTTAACCTCAATCCAATTCATACGTCCATTCCAAATCAATACTACATCATTCGAATCTTCATATCAGTAGCTAAACATATCAATATCAGCTGGACATCATAACAAGTTTATTCATTCATCCATATTCGATCCGGTTTCGAAAATAAACGATACAACACGTCAAGAACAAAATCAAAACTCAAAGTACTGATCTCTGCCATATATCGATCTTCAAAACATATCGAAAGGATCAAATACTTACATCAAATCGAAGTACTTGTCTCAAGGATTCCAGAACATCTTTCGGAATCGAAATCGGACGCACGAATCAAAAGTTACGGCAATTCGAAACCGCAACATCAAAAGGAAAGGGAAGAAACTCGGCTCCCTGTTCGAACCTTTGCTCTCAATTCTGAATGTGCTCCTGTTCATCCACGTATCTTTGCTGATAATTGATTAAAATTGGATAGCTTTAGCCAAAATTGCAAATTAGCCCCTGAAACTTCATAAATTGCAATTCAGTCTTCAGCCTTCGTTTTAATTCAATTTCAATGCAAAATAATTTAAGAATATTAGAATTTAAATCAAAACTCTAAATATTCCCAAATTAAATATACTCGGATTAAAATTAAATAAATTCGGATTAATTAAATAATCCTGACCATTTGCACTTCAGCCCTTCAAATGTCAGTATGTGCAAATCAGTCCCTGATCGAGTTATATCTTCCAAATTCATCTTCTTTAATTTCCGAAACATGGAATTAAATCTTCAATTCCATAAATATTCAAATCGAATATTTATTCTTTTAATTTAAGGATTCTCGGAATTTAATTCTCAAAATTCGTAAATTCTAAAATCAAATATTTTTAGCTCGGAAATTAAATCTATCATTTCCATAACTTCTCAAATCAATATTAGCCCATAATATGGAATTTAATTCTCAAATCCCATAATTAATAATTTAATATTTCCGGGCCTTACAATTCCTCCCCTCTAAGAAATGATTTCGTCCTCGAAATCGTAGTCAAGCCAACTATCAAGTCTAATAGACTGAATGATTATTTGAAGTTATTTTCACTTTAATCATTCAACTCTAATCTATTCAGTTGTACTCCTCTTGTCTGATTCAAGTACACAGAAGGAATCTATCAATACTTCCTTAATTTAGATACGAGAAACAAGTCAGCTTCATTGTATCAAGCTGGAAAGAATAAATCTTTTCCATCGTCAATTCCATCTGATATCTTATTCAATAAAATTCAATATTCAACTTCATATTCTGAATCTGTAGATTAAATTCTGTTTTTTCTCTACTCTGAATTGAATGATGTTTCAAAAATAACTTTGTCGCTTAACTAATCCGTTTCAGCTTCCAAAGTTATATCTATCATTCAATTACTAATTCTGGTTCTTCTTTTCCGTTTTCATTTCATACAGATTCATCGTAAAATTCGTTGTGTATCTCGAATCAACTCCGATCGGATATCGACAAATCATGTCTGATCTGATATCATATACCTCAGTAATATCATTTACAACACAAGAAATCGGAGTTCTTTTCATCATATTATCATATCATTATCTCAAAATCGGCTCAATAGCTATTACAGGAATTAGAATCCTCAAGTGGCAACATATCAAATCAAATAATACCGAATCAGGTATTAAAGTTCTGAGAATATTCTCAATATTTGGAAAATCGACTCAGATAATCCATCAATCGAATTCAACTCTCAGAATATCAGTCAATCAATCGATGCCACATTCTGTCAAATAAATCTAAAGTCTTAATTCGGACAATAGATTTTAATCATTTCTGTACTTTCATCATATCTCTATCTTCTTCCCGGATCTGAATGGATAGCTGTTCGTCACATCTCATATAGAGTATTCTGCCAAATTCTGATTAGTCTATTCGGACTATCAATTAATCAGAATATAATATGTTGTAGTCACAGATTTCAAAGTATTCAGAACTATTGATAATCGGTATCATATCAGATAAAAATTCATTCTCACAAATTCGATTCATCATCTCTGACTATTCTTCCCATTCAAGGATAATATATTGTACCTTTTCCTCAAAAAGTACTCAAAGTCTTCGGATCTTCTGTATTACAATGTAATAGTAAACCCAATGTTTCAATCTGAAACATTATTTCCTGGCTTACTGTTCATCTTGCAACGAATTTAATCATAATTCAGTGACTTGTTCATACAGACAGATCATCGTATACAGTAATGTTCATGAATCAGTTCATAACTATCACCTGTTTACCTCATCTATATTGTTTCATCACGGTAGTTTTTTTTTTAAAATATTCTTTCAAAGTATAATCTTGGTTCAATGTTTGGAGTTTCCAAACTAACATTGAACTCATCTGATCAACGATTTTCAACTTCATCAGAAAATCTCTGTATGTTTAACTTCACAAACGTACTAATTCTGTTACTACTATTTGCTTTATCTTCTGATAAAACAATTATTGAATGAATATTGAATTCATTGTTATGCAATTTTCAAATTTTGATATCTCTTTTCGGAAATATCAGGCACAATCAAATAATCAATCATAATATAATTCATTCATTCGGATCTGAGGCTTCAATTCATATCTCAATCTGGCATTCTGTACTGAATTCTAATTACTTCAGTTTACTTTTTGTGTTGCTTTCATCTTCTGAACAATTTTGCCTTACTTCCAATCGAAAAATCATTCAGATTGGTGTTATATTCATCTGAATATTCAAATCAGAATACACAGAAATCTGAAATCAATTCATCGGATGCCTATTTTATTCCTTATTCCTATCTCCAAATACCGACAAATCATATCATCTAACCCAAAAATCATGGATCATATTCAAATTCTCCTATCAGTTACGAGCCATTATCTTAAAATACGCTGAAATATCATCAAAGGATCAATAATTCTCAAAATCAAAAGAAATAAATCAAGATTGAGAAAATCCCTCAATCAAGGTCATCCAAAATCAAATCTTCTGGATAACAAACTCTGCAAAGTGAAAACAACTCACTTGCATCACATAACTCAGAATGAGTAAATCAACACAGGCTCTAAACGAAAGCAATGTGCCATGAGAGCCAATCAATATTAAATCATTCAAGAATTATATCTCCAGTTGATGTAATCGATTCAGCATAATCAAAGAAAAGACTCATCTGTAACCAATTGTCATATCATCATTTATCTTCTAAACCTCAAGATTAATATATAATTCATAATCTCATCAAGTCGGTAATTCATAAATTCTTCAATTCATCACTTCAATATTGAATTCTAGTTCACAACTTAAACTAAAGTCAAAAATCTTACTGAAACATATCTGTAATCTCTATTCATTGGCATACCTATCAATGCTGATTTAGATCTTGAACATATTTCGTGCATCGAATATACTGATTTTGGAATATTTCTGTAATCAAACATTATATATCAAACCAAAATCACAGAATCTTAATTCGAGATTCTATATCATATCATCATATTCATATGCACACTATGTTCTTGTTGATCTAATTTTATCGCTTCTGATCATCATACTGATTGGTTAATTCACAAAATCCAGTGATTCAATAATCTGCAATTATCACTAATCAGTACTTAGGTAAATTCTTACATGAACAATATCATGTTCAGTTTCAGTTCATCAAAGCAATAGTTCTAATCTTCAGTTCAATTCACAAAATCTCTTTTCTGATACATAGGTAATCATATAATAAGCTTTCAGCTATCATATATCTATTGCACCAATAATAAACAGGTCAAAACAAAATAAATCTGTTACCTGAAATTTCATTCTCAGGTGCAATTTCATTCTGATCCTCTGTATACTTCTGGAATTTATTAATTGAATAAATTTTTGCACATCTGTTTGACTTGTCCTTACACTGTTTGTTCGGATATCTTCCTCCATAAAGAGTGTAATAATTTCTAATATACTCTGCATTCAGAATCAGACTAATTCATCTCGATTCGCTAGAGTTAGAGATTTCTTCTCATATCATTCACCTCATATCTGTTCTAAAACAAAAATTGTAGATAGAGTTGTGAGTATCTCACATACTCTTTCATGTCTACAATTTCATTCTCCTAACTCATCATTCAACTTCTATTCTTTTAGACAGGTCTATGTTTTTAAAAAAAATGTTTCAGTCGTCAACATTTATTCAGACATAATCTGCGGATTCAAACCATTAAATAATTCACTCAATCTTGAGCTTTTCATCATTTACAATTCAAAGACTTGGAAAATTCTAATAAGGCATTCCTCAAATTCAAAAGATTCAACTTCTACAGGGTATATTTTTCTTTCTCATCATTTCTATCTGTTGTGGCAAAGAACTATAAACAAAATACTGCTCTAAGAACTTACCAACAATAAACATACCTCTGCCTTCTTATCATTTCTTTATCAAAATCCACCAGCTGGTTGCTAGGTTTCGAAGTTGGTATTCAATCACTCTGATCCGATATTCATCTGAATATTTCCGATATTTGAACAACTACTCAAGTTCTTCAAACCAACTATTACCTACAACATCATCTATTCATTTGCAGATACTCCGTTCTGTTCAATTAGAGATACTTCGTTCAGCTGAGCAATACCGTTCTGTTCTGTTCAATCTGACCATAACATTCTATTCAGTCTGGCCATATGATTCTGTCAGTCTGGGGTGCTTACGTCACCCAAAGAACACTGTTCTATTCAATTATGGGTGCTTACATCACCCGGTAAAAATCTTATAACAAAACGGTAAAAATTTCAAAAATTTACAAATCAGTAAATCAGGCAATTGAATTTCAAATATAGATCATGCTCACATGCAATTTATCAACTCATCGAATTATCAAATCAAGTAATGCATAATCATGCAATACAATTCATGCATGTGATTTAATCTACCCCGCTCAGCTTCTATCTCAGTCCAAGAACTTACGCTTTGATACCACCTGTTGTGACGACCCGAGTTCTAATCTCTCATTTAATCAAATGTCCAATATTAGACAAGAAACAAAGTCTAAACAAAAGAGTAAAAAAAAAAAAAAATTTAAAATTGATTGCCCTGCGCACGCGCGGGCGCAGTTCAACGAGCCCGAGGCTCCATGGGCTGGCTTGCGCGCGCGCGAGCAGTAGCTCGCCCGTGCGCAGGCCACTGCACCAGAAACAGAACGAAGGGGCTCAGCTGCTGTCAAATAGGTTCTATCATGCAATTATCATCTAATATAAGTTCATGCAAAGCTTTTTCAATATCATAAGCTATCATGCATTCTAACATGATCACATTAATAGAAATGAATCATAACAAAGCCTTAAAACATAACCATAAGGCTCATAATCATGCAAGAAGCAATGTTATTCATTCAAGATCAAGCTACACCATGTTGTTTCAAAGGATTTAAATATCTATCAAATCCTAAATACAACAACAAGATAACAACTAGATCATCTACAAGTTGTGAAACAAGTAGCTATAACAAGATCATGTTTAAAGCTCAACTCCACATCATGACAGCTCACTCAACCATCTAACTCGGATCATCACGCTATATCTCTTCAACCCTTGTTCTTCAAGATTGCCTTTGTTCTGCTCCATTCCCTCCTATTGCCATGACACATACAACATAACAATAGCCGGATAACTCCGGTGAGAAATATATTTCCCAGTAAAAGCAACTAAACATGCATATCAAACATATATCAAGATCATGATATAAAAGTAATACAATGCATGTTTTAAAAAACAAGGTTCATCTCTTCATTCGTCGGTTGGGATCCCAAGAAGTAGATATCATAACTAATCCACCGACTCTCCCGCTCGATGTGGGGTTACTTATCTTTCTTTTCTAGACTTTGAAGCAATCATATATGCAATTCAGACGCTAGGCTAAAACAACCACCCAGGCCATACATATACGATTACTCAAATCGTCTATTCGAACGTTTCCGTTCATTTCAAAATCAAGGAATAAGTCTTCAAGATGAATGCAACATATATCATCATCAAGACATTCATAACATCAAAAACTTATTCAACAACTCAAATGAAAACACATAAGAACAATTAAGCAAACAAATATGTGATTTAGGGGAACTCGATACAAACCATCTCGAGTTGTAGTCCCAATCAAATAGTAGTCCACTTTTACCTTCGTATTTCGTCTGTTCTGAATTCTTCAACCTCAAAACATGCACATCAATCTTTGTTCAATTCATTCCTTTCAGAATAGGGTCGAAATCATCAGCACATCTTCAATCAAATCATTTCAAACCTCAAGCGAACTTCCTCGGTTCACAATTCGACTTCTTGAGTTGCTTGAGCTCCTAGCATGTCTGAAATATAAAGATTGCATCTAACAAAATCAGTATACAATCCCAAGATCATTGGCTCAATCTTAGACTATCAATATGGCTTCAAAACATAACCGAGCATCGTAGCGATTGTAAATCGGGAATCGTTACGGTATCGAATTCATTTCGAACTTATTTAACCTCAATCCAATTCATACGTCCATTCCAAATCAATACTACATCATTCGAATCTTCATATCAGTAGCTAAACATATCAATATCAGCTGGACATCATAACAAGTTTATTCATTCATCCATATTCGATCCGGTTTCGAAAATAAACGATACAACACGTCAAGAACAAAATCAAAACTCAAAGTACTGATCTCTGCCATATATCGATCTTCAAAACACATCGAAAGGATCAAATACTTACATCAAATTGAAGTACTTGTCTCAAGGATTCCAGAACATCTTTCGGAATCGAAATCGGACGCACGAATCAAAAGTTACGGCAATTCGAAACCGCAACATCAAAAGGAAAGGGAAGAAACTCGGCTCCCTGTTCGAACCTTTGCTCTCAATTCTGAATGTGCTCCTGTTCATCCACGTATCTTTGTTGATAATTGATTAAAATTGGATAGCTTTAGCCAAAATTGCAAATTAGCCCCTGAAACTTCATAAATTGCAATTCAGTCTTCAGCCTTCGTTTTAATTCAATTTCAATCCAAAATAATTTAAGAATATTAGAATTTAAATCAAAACTCTAAATATTCCCAAATTAAATATACTCGGATTAAAATTAAATAAATTCGGATTAATTAAATAATCCTGACCATTTGCACTTCAGCCCTTCAAATGTCAGTATGTGCAAATCAGTCCCTGATCGAGTTATATCTTCCAAATTCATCTTCTTTAATTTCCGAAACATGGAATTAAATCTTCAATTCCATAAATATTCAAATCGAATATTTATTCTTTTAATTTAAGGATTCTCGGAATTTAATTCTCAAAATTCGTAAATTCTCAAATCAAATATTTTTAGCTCGGAAATTAAATCTATCATTTCCATAACTTCTCAAATCAATATTAGCCCATAATATGGAATTTAATTCTCAAATCTCATAATTAATAATTTAATATTTTCGGGCCTTACAAAGTTTAAGCAAGATTTTCAGTCATGATTCATGATTTTTAAGCATGCTCATTCATGTATATGTTATGTATTAGTATTTCAGTGATTTAAATTATTTTAAACCCTTGTTATGTTAGCATGTTGGGCCTCTAGGCTCACTACACTTATATGGTGCAGGTGAGTACGTAGAGGAAGATGTAGTTCCTACCGGTGGTGAGGACGTATGAGCGGACATGCAGTGATCCCCCGTGACCACCGGCTGAGTCTTTATGGATATTTTTAAGAATTTTTAAAAACTCTGTTTCTTTTATGTTTGTCAGTGGTGAATTTTAGTACTATTTTTATTAAATAATTTTTATTGCATGCAAACTTTTAAGTGGATTGTTTGGCAGTATTCTATTTAAGTTTGACTCAGTTATTTAAGTAAGAATGTTGCATTTTATTTATGTTATTTTTAAATCTGTTTATTTTGTGCATATATATATGAGCATGTATGTACATCTATTTTACTTAGTATTATTTTAAAAAATAAAAATAAAAATTTTTGCATATATTATTTTAGTATGTTTGGGTCGTTTCAAAATTACACTGATCAAGTTCTTGTTTTGGCTTCCTTTTAGCTCTCTTTATCAGCAAGATGGTAGCAAATACAGCTACTATTAGACCCACACCAACTGAAACAGAAGCTATTATCACAGTTCGAGTGTTTCCATCTTTCTTCCCTACAAAATTAATCTCACGGAAGAATTAATATTTTCCTATGCCAAATCGTTTATATTATACTAGCCACTAAAGCACACGCACCGTGTGTATAATATAATCGTAGACCACAAATATATGCACCGAGAGAACGATATTCATAAACTTACCTGGTGGAACTTTTGAGAAGAAAAAATGTGTTGAGTAGAAATTAAGAGAGAAAATGTGGAATGGTTTTATGAGACACGTCGAATATAAGAGATGAATAAAATATAAAAAAAATATAAAATATAAAATTAATTATAAAAAGGGTAAAATTGGAAGAAAAGATGGTTTTCTCACATCATCACGGTCTCTCAACTATTATAGATAGTAGACATATTATTTCAAGAATAATAAAAACTAGTCTTGTGATACGGTCTCACCGGTAAATTTTGTGAGAAGAATCTTCTTATTGAACCACTCATGCATGCAATGTATTACCTTTTATTCCATAAGTAGCTTTAATTTATTTGAAATATATGTGAGTTACTGAGTTTGATATGAATGAGTTTGACCCGTCTCACGAGTTTGATGCATGAATCATGCATTCATTGTAAATTTTCATTTCATGGATTATATGTTAGTTATCTATTACTATTATGGGGATTCGTCGCATTAGTTATCTAAAAGTATTTGATAGGTATAGATAACCAAATTATATATTATGTGAGTTTATTGCATGGTTATTTAAGATTTATTTTAAATAAATAATTTGAAAAATTAATAAATACTTTACGCTATATTTAAGAACTCTGTAAATCTCAAAAGAGCTCAAATGATATATGTGAGTATCTCAAAAGATTGGTAACTTCACCCTTTAATTATTTCTTTCTTTCTATATTTAGATATAATTGGTTATGACAAGTATCTTATTAGTTCTTTTATTTGACATTTAGCTAGTGTGGAAGAAATATATTTAAATCATGTACTTAATTGTATACGTTAAATTTTTTTGTTATTATTACAAAGGGAAAATAAATTTTTTGGTCCATTAACTTGTCCATGTTTTGGTTTTGATCCATTAACTTTTTCAATGTGTGTTTTGGTACACTAAGTTTGCATCTTCAGTGTTTTTTGGTCCAACTGCATACGTGTCAACTTTTGATTGGTCCAAAATGATGACGTGGACCAATAAAAAAACTGACACGTATGCAATTGGACCAAAAAACAATGAAAATGCAAAGTTAGTGTACCAAAATCCACATCGAAAAAGTTAATGGACCAAAATCCAAAAGAGATAAACTTACTGGACCAAAAAATTTATTTTCCCTATTACAAATGGTTATACATTTGAATTACGTGGGTAAGCTGATCAAGAAGAATTCTAATAAAATTTGTATAGGAAATTCATGAGTTTGATAAATTCTAACAAAATAATTAAAAGAGAGAAAATACATTTTTGTTCTCATAACTTGCATATTTTTCATTTCCCCTATGATGTTATGAATAAAACTTGTAAAGTTTGTTAGATTTGTTCAAATAAATTGATTTTTCTTCCAAAATCAGGAAATCGACAAATATTTTACAACTTTAATTAGCTTTAGCCACCATCTAATCCATATTTTGTGACAGAAAAATGAACATTCCAAATAGAAAAATTCAACAGTTATAGCATTAGAAGAATAAATTGAAAACTTATCGGACCAAAACCAAAGAAGACATAAAGTTACCAAATTTTCAAAAATTTTAAGCAAAAGTTCGTGAAAAATCTTTTTTAATTAAGAATATCGAAGCACTACCTAGCTAGCTAATTGGAGAAAAAAATCCATATTATCATCTCTTACCTGTCGGTGGGGGCTGTTGTGAGAAACCTGGTGGCGGTGGCGGTGACAGTGATGGTGGCGGCTGTCGCTGACCTGGTTGCAGTGGTGGTGGTGGTGGTGACAGTTGTGGTGGTGGTGGTGGTGGCAGCGTAGCAAGCGCCTGTAATTCATGAAGCCTGGTTTCGTTGTAAAACGGCACTTCATGATAACGAAGATTGCAGCTAGGGAATACTATCATACACCTTATGGAATTGTTGCAATTTATGGGAATATCGGAAGCAGCCCCAATTAAACAACTAATGCAATTGTCCCGAGACAAATCAGGGGTACACTGAACCAAGGAAAATATAAACTGAAAATTTACAGAGCTTTTATTCCCAGCTGCCACTTTCCTCAGAGAACCACCATTAGCGGCTTGCACGAGAAGATCGTCCTCTAGTCTAACAACATCCGACATAAACTGTTCAGGACTCGAGGCGTTCGTTAGACTCCACCAGACCCACCCAGGAGAAGTCTTCAGTATCCCGTAGATGGATTCATTAGAGTACCGCACCGTGCAGAGCTCATTCCACTGCACGGCTTGCTTGTAATTTTGACACTCGTTTACTAATTCAGCAGTGGCATTTTGGATACAGCTACGGCATTCTTCTTGCTGTATGTCCCCTCTGCACAGCGCTGCCGCATAGACGGTATCCGGTCCCTGCCCCGCGGAGGCGTTGTAGAATCCATTGATATCTACGTTTGATGCAAGGGAGGATAAGAGTGTTTCCATATTAGCCTTGTACGAGCTAAAAATGGGGTTATAGGTGTAATTGCTGTTGTCTATGCAATAAGATTTCGCTGCGCCGAGAGCTAAAAGGTTTGCGAGGGTAATGAAAATGGAGGCGGGTCGCCATCTCTGTGAAGTCATAGATCTCTAAATTTTACTTGCTTTCTACCTTCAACTTCTATGATCAGTTTTGACAGGCTAGCTTGTTGGTATTAGACCCACACCAATAAATCTACCAAGCACACAATCAGCAACCAAGAACAAGAATCTATTCGAAACTAAGAAGGAACGAACAAAGCAGATAAGAACACACGGAATTTACTTGGTTCGGATTATCAACCAATCCTACATCCAAGGTTCTGGGATTCACCCATATGAATTCACTATAATACGATCAGTGCCCACAATCGTTTCAATTCCCCTTCCGTGTACAACACATTAATCAACAGAAAAACTGGGAACAAAAGAAAAAAGAACTGGAAAACACTTTGATAGACTCTGATCTTGATGGTTTCATCTCTGTCAAGAGATATCTTCGAAGATCAATCTTGTTCCCAGATGAGCAATCTTTTGTTCTCCTTTCTATTTGGGAATACGATTTCAGAGAGACGAGAGAAAATATGAACTTGTTCCTTTTAATCAAGAAGTCAGCCCCAAACCCGATCTCTCAGCCCATAAAACGGATTTACATCCCTGTAACTAACCTAATGACCAACTCCAGCCATTGGATCAATATTCAGTTAAATGATGAATCTGAGCCGTTGATTTGCAACTAATAAAAGTCAACTCAAGTCTTCACAAATCTCCACCTTTGACTTAATTTGTTGCACACATAATGAATCCAGCTGAGATCCCATAAACATGAAGTTACAATTACTCCATCATGTTGAGCATACCCAATGCATGATTGAGTTTGCTCCCTGGTACTGTTTTTGTCAATATATCAGCCGGATTAACCATGGTATCTATTTTCTGGACTTTAACCAAGCCATTAGATATGATGTCTCTTACAAAATGCAATCTAACATCTATGTGTTTTGTCCTTTCATGAAAAACAGAATTTTTGGACAAATGTATTGCACTTTGTGAATCACAAAAGATTGTTACATCCTTCTGCTCTAAACCCAGTTCATTGACAAAACCAATGATCCAAATACCTTCTTTTACAGCTTCAGTTAGACTGATATACTCAGCTTCGGTAGTGGATAATGCAACCACACTTTGTAAGTTTGATTTCCAGCTCACTACATTGCCTCCAACAGTAAACACATATCCTGAAATCGATCTTCTCTTGTCTAGATCAGCTGCGTAGTCAGAGTCACAATAACCAGTGATCTCACATGTGTTTGAAGTGGATTTGGAGTACTTTAGCTTCAGCTTGGAAGTTCCCTTTAAGTATCTCAACAACCATTGTACTGCCTTCCAATGTTCTCTGCTTGGTTTGCTCATGAACCTGCTTACAAGACCCAAACCATAGGTAATGTCTGGTCGAGTTGAAAACATCATGTACATGATACTTCCTACTGCATTTGAATACGGAACATTCTTCATATGAATAGCCTCCAACTCCTCTTGATCTTCATGTACTGCCTTCAGTTTAAAATGAGCACCAATAGGTATGCTAACTGATTTTGCTTCTGCCATTTGGAAGAGATTAAGAACTTTATTTATGTACCTTTCTTGTGACAAAGTTAGAATTCTAAGCTTTTTGTCCCTTCTAATCTCAACACCTAAGATTTGTTTTGCTGCACCATGATCTTTCATTTCAAATTCAGAGTTAAGTTGATGCTTTAGATTCTGAATTTCCATAAGATCTTTACAAGCAATGAGCATATCATCTACGTAGATCAATAGGTAGATGAAAGACTGGTTTGGCAACTTCTTGTAGTACACACAGCTGTCAAACTTTGATCTACTATATCTTTGCTGTAGCATGAAGTCATCAAAATGTTTGTACCATTGCCTCGGTGATTGCTTTAGGCCATAGAGTGATTTTTCCAGCAAACACACTTTTCCAGATTGATCCCCAGCCACAAAACCTTTTGGTTGAGTCATCAAAATCTTTTCTTCCAGATTTTCATGTAAGAAAGCTGTTTTTACATCTAATTGTTCAAGCTCCAAGTCATGAATTGCAGTCATTGCTAGTAAGATTCGGATGGATGAATGCTTAACCACAGGAGAGAAAACTTCATGATAATCAATCCCTTCCACCTGTGAGAATCCCTTTGCAACCAATCTTGCTTTGAATCTTGGCCCTTCAACCCCTGGAATTCCTGGTTTCCTTTTGAATATCCATTTGCAGCCTATCACTCTTTTGTCCTTAGGCTTGTCCACTAATACCCAAGTTTTGTTCTTGATTAATGACTGGAATTCTTCTTTCATAGCTCTCAACCATTTTGCACTGTCTTTGCTTCTCATTGCCTCTTCATAAGTTGATGGTTCTTCTAGATCCATCAATTCTGCTACATTTAGTGCAAAGGCTGTAAATTCAGATGATGCAAATCTAGATGGTAATCTGATCTCCCTTCTGACCCTATCTCTTGCAAGCATATAATCCTCTAGATGCTGGTCATTACTAAGATCATCACTTTGTTCATCTCTGTTTGCATTCAATATATCATGAGCTTGCTGAGATATCTGAGTTCCAGCATGTTTAATTTCACAGGAATCTTCGGGTAAGACAAGATCAGCTCCACCTTCTTCCTTATTCTCATTGCTGTAATTTAGAGGTTGTTCCCTGTCACTCAAAATCTGCTCAGCTTGTTTAGAGCTGGCTGTATCTAGCACAAGTTTGTTAGTTTTATAAAATTCAGATTCATTAAAAACTACATCTCTACTGATAACACATTTAAGTTCATCTAAAAGCCAAACCCTATAGCCTTTTATTCCAGTTGGATAACCAAGGAAAATTCCCTTCTTTGCTCTAGGTTTTAACTTACCTTGGTTAGCATGAATGTATACAACACAACCAAAAGGTCTTAAATGTTTATAATTCGGTTTTAAGTTGGACCACTTAAAATCTGGAACCATGAACTCAATAGCAGAAGAAGGTGATAGATTGATCAGGTAGCAGGCAGTAGAGGCAGCCTCTGCCCAAAACTTAGGTGGCAGACCACTCTCACTTAGCATGCATCTTACTTTATTCATGATAGTCCTATTCATGCGTTCTGCAACTCCATTTTGTTGTGGAGTGTATGTGCAAGTTCTATGTCTAGTGATGCCATGCTTAGCACAATACTCATTAAACTCACGGTTGCAAAACTCCAATCCATTATCTGTTCTTAATGTCTTAATTTTCTTTCCAGATTTGTTTTCAACTAAGGTTTTCCACTCTACAAACTTATCAAAAGCTTGATCCTTAGTTTTTAGAAAATAGGTCCAAACCTTTCTAGAATAATCATCAATTAAAGAAAGAAAATATTGGCATTTGGATAGGGATTGAGGTACTTGAGAAGATCCCCAGAGGTCTGCATGTATGTACTCAAGTGGTGACAATGTTTTGTGGGTTGCTGTACTGAAACTTAGCCTATGAGTCTTGCCAAGAACACAGTTCTCACAGAAATCCAGCTCTCTGACCTGTTTGTTGTCCAGTAGACCTTGTTTACATAGCTCTTGAAGACCCTTTAGGCTCATATGGCCAAGTCTCTGATGCCATAACATTGTATCATTCCCTTTTGATATAGACACATTGATTTCTGAGGATAGGGTATTTCCTTGGATTACATAAAGGCCTTGTTTCAAGATTGCCTTCATAACAACCAGTGAGCCTTTTACTACTTTCAGAATGCCTCCTTGAGCCTTGTAGCTTAGCCCCTTCTGATCCAAGGTACCTAATGAGATCAGGTTCCTCTTTAGATCAGGGATGTACCTAACATCAGATAGGATCTTCACTGATCCATCCCACATCTTTAGCTTTACTGATCCAACACCCTCAATTTTACATGATTCATTATTTCCCAGTAGCACATAACCTGTTTGTGTTTCTTGAAAGTCTGTAAACCAGTCCCTTCTTGGAGACATGTGGTAAGTGCATCCTGAATCTAAAATCCACTCTTCTTTTGGGTCATCAATGGAAATGGTTAGAACCTCAGCTTCCTCATACCCTTCCAACACATTCGCTGCATCAGTGACAGTGACTGGTTCTTGGCCTTGATTGATTTTCCTTAAAGGACAGAACCTTCGGATATGACCTTCCTTTTTGCAAGACCAGCATGTTCTCTTTGGTCTTGACTTAGACCTGGATCTCGACTTCCATCTGTTATTAGAATTCTTCCTTTCAACAGACCTACCCCTCACATTTAGACCTTCACCAGAAGGCTTTTGAAGTTTACCATTGGCTTTCAAATCTAATTCCTTAGAGTATGCAGCCCCTGTTACTTCTTCAAGTGTGAGTGTTTCCCTGCCATACTTCAATGTATCCCTTAGTTGATCATAGGCTCTTGGTAATGAATTCAATAAGAATATTGTCTGATCCTCTTCATCGATCTGAACATCCATGTTCTCAAGATCTGATAGTAACTTGGTGAACTCATCAAGATTCTCATCAATTGACTTATTCTCATCCATCTTGTAGCTGTAGAATTTCTGTTTTAGGTATATCCTGTTAGGTAAAGCTTTTGACATATACAATTGTTCCAGCTTTAGCCACATATCTGCAGCTGTCTTTTACCTAACAACCTTTCTCAGTATCTGATCGCTCAAGCTTAGAACAATAGTGTTTCTTGCTTTCTTCAATACTTCAGTCTTGTTTTCAATGGTGCTTGGAAGTTTGGATTCACCTTGTAATGCATCATCTAATCCAAGATTTCCAAGATGAGCAATCATCTTCGCCCAAGATAAGAAGATTTGAAGACAAAGAAATGAATTGGAAATTCTCTTGACATTTGCTCTCGGTTTTCCTTCTTTCCTTGGCTGAAGAATCTGATGAAATTGCTTCCAATGACACGTGCACATGCTGAGTAACAACTTCAATTCTGATAAGTTAAATACAATTTGCACTTTAGCCCCTCAAGAGTTCAAAAATTGCAAATCAGTCCTCAATTACTCAATTCATTCAAATTCAATCCTAATAAATTTAAGAATATTAGAATTTAAATCAAAACTCCAAATATTCCCAAATTAATTATTCTCGGATTAAAATTAAATAATTCCGGGCGTTACAATTCTCCCCCACTAAGACTCGATTTCGTCCTCGAAATCTTAGTAATATCAACAAATCATATCACAGATATCAGATAACAGAAAACTAAAGGAGACTCACATCAAGAAAATAACTCTGGAAATCGTTGTCTCATATCTGATTCAGTCTCCCAAGTCGCTTCTGTAACACCATGACGACTCCACTGAACCTTCACAAGCGGAATAGTCTTCGTACGAAGTTGCTTCTCTTTACGATCAAGAATCTGAATCGGCTTTTCAAAATAACTCAAAGTCTCGTCAAGTTCAGCTTCATCAGATTGAAGTACATGAGATTCATCAGAAAGATACTTTCGAAGCATTGATACATGAAAGACATCATGTATTCCAGATAACGCCGGAGGAAGAGCTAATCGATAGGCAAGATTGCCTATTTTCTCCAGAATTTCATACGGACCAATGTAGCGTGGAGACAACTTCCCTCGCTTGCCAAATCTGACTGTACCTCTGAAAGGAGAAATCTTCAGGAATACTCGATCCCCCTGATCAAAAGACAAAGGTCGACGTCGAATGTTAGCATATTTCGCTTGTCTATCTTGAGCTGTTTTCATTCTTGTCTGAATAAGCTTCACTTGATCAGTCAGATCACGTATCATATCAGGGCCAGTGTCAGGTACTTCTGAAATATCATCCCAGTACAAAGGAGATCGACATTTTCTTCCGTATAAAGCTTCAAAAGGAGCCATTCCAATACTCGATTGATAGCTGTTGTTGTACGAGAATTCACAAAGAGGTAATGAATCTTGCCAACTCGTGCCAAAATCAAGCACTACAGCTCTCAACATGTCCTCCAATGTCTGAATGGTACGCTCAGACTGCCCGTCTGTTTGTGGATGATAAGCTGTGCTCAAACGAAGCTGAGTACCCAAAGCACTCTGTAAGCTATGCCAGAAGTGAGATGTAAATCGAGGATCACGATCTGATACAATAGACTTCGGCACACCATGTAATCTGACAACTTCACGGACATAAATTTCTGCCATCTGATCATGTCTGTACGTCATACGATAAGGTATAAAACATGCAGACTTCGTCAATCTATCGATAATCACCCAGATAGCATCATAACCTCTAGAAGATCGAGGTAATCTCGTCACGAAATCCATGGAAATATGATCCCATTTCCATTCTGGCACGGATAAACTCTTAAGTAAACCAGGCGGTTTCTTCCTTTCAGCCTTCACCTGTTGGCAGTTCAAACATCGAGACACAAACTCAGTGATACCAGACTTCATTGGCTTCCACCAGTATCGAGTCTTCAGATCATTATACATCTTCCTACCTCCAGGATGAATACTATAACGACTACAATGCGCCTCTATCAGTAGTTGTTGTCGCACATCAGAAATATCAGGCACTACAAGGCGATTGTGAACATAAAGAAGATCATCTCGAACCCGGTATTCAGATACATGCCCTGATCTGACTTTCTCAATCGAATTCTGTATATTCTGATCAAGTTTCTGAGCATCTCGAATTCTTACCAATAAAGCTGGTTCAGCTTGCATTTGATAGAGTCGAAGAGGTTGATAATTCGTATCAAATACTAACCCAGACAGACAACAGTCTTCAATCAAATTCGATACACCAATCGTCGATAAGGACAAAGAACATACCTTTCGACTGAGTGCATCTGCTGCCGCATTCGATTTCCCTGGATAGTACTTAATCTCACAATCAAAGTCTTTAAGCAAATCAAGCCACCTCCGCTGTCTCATATTCAATTCTGACTGTGAAAATAGATACTTCAGACTCTTGTGATCAGAATAAATCTCAAACTGCTCCCCGTACAGATAATGTCGCCAAATCTTCAAAGCAAATACAATGGCGGCCAATTCAAGATCATGAATCGGATATCTGGTTTCGTGAGGCTTCAACTGTCTTGAGGCATAAGCAATCACATGTCCTCGCTGCATCAAAACACACCCTAATCCTCGATGAGATGCATCACAGTAAACAGTGAAACCACCAGTACCTGAAGGAATCGTCAAGACTGGTGCACTGGTCAGTCGTGTCTTCAACTCAAGAAAACTATATTCACAAGCTTCAGACCAGATAAAAGGAGCATTTTTCTGAGTTAACTGAGTAATTGGCTTCGCAATACTGGAAAAATCTTTGATAAATCGACGATAATACCCAGCCAATCCCATAAAACTCCGGATCTCAGGAACAGATGTCGGTCTAATCCAATTGATCACTGCTTCGACTTTACTTGGATCCACAGAAATACCATTTCCAGATATAATATGTCCAAGAAAGACAACCTGTTTCAGCCAAAACTCACATTTCGAAAGTTTAGCATACAATTTCTCGGCTCGTAAGGTTTTCAAAACTGTTCTCAGATGTTCAGCATGATCAATCAGATTCCTAGAATAGATCAGAATATCATCAATAAAGATAATCACAAAATCATCGAGATACTTCTGAAACACACGGTTCATCAAAGCCATGAATACAGCTGGAGCATTCGTCAAACCAAACGGCATAACTATAAACTCATAATGGCCATACCTGGTTCTGAACGCAGTCTTAGGAATATCAGAATCCCTAACTCTCAGCTGATGGTATCCAGATCTCAGATCGATCTTGGAATACACAGAAGAACCCTGCAACTGATCAAACTAATCATCAATACGAGGCAAAGGGTATTTGTTCTTTACCGTAGCCTTGTTCAGTTGCCGGTAATCAATACACAATCTCATTGAACCGTCTTTCTTTCTGACAAACAGAAATGGAGCACCCCAAGGAGAAACACTGGGTCGAATGTATCCCTTGGCCAATAAATCTTCTAACTGTTCTTTCAACTCTTTTAATTCCACTGGTGCCATTCGATATGGTGCTTTCAAAATCGGTGCAGTTCCAGACATCATTTCAATGTTGAAGTCAATCTCACGATACGGAGGTAATCCTGGAATCTCATCCGGAAAGACGTCCGCAAATTCACTAACCACTGGCAAGTCAGCCAGGTTCAGGCTAGGTTTCAACAAATCCACTGCATAAACAAGAAATCCCTCCGCTCCTTTTTGCAAAAGTCGGGTCATAGATAATACAGAAATAAGAGGAATCTTAACACGTGAACCCTTACCATAGAACTTCCATTCTCCAGCCATCTCAGGTCTGAATCTCACTACCTTCTGAAAGCAATCGACGGTAGCTCTGTACTTATTCAACATATCAATCCCAATAATACAATCAAAATCAGACATACCAAGTACAAAACAATCGATCTCAATCTCATTACCCTCATACTGTAGTACACAATTCTTTACTATCTGAATTGAGATAAGACCCCTCCCCAAAGGAGAAGAAACAGATACTACAACTGGTAATGACTCAACAGGCAAAGAATGCAATGCAACAAATTTGGCAGATAGAAACGTATGGGATGCACCGGTATCAAACAACACATAAGCAGAATAACCAGAAATAGAATAGTTACCTGCAATCACATCATCAGGTGCTCCCTGTGCCTGCTCCTCAGTCAAAGCAAAGACATGAGCCTGCTGTCTCTGAGGCTGATTGCCTGCCTGACTTCCACCTGGTCGAGTCTGCTGCTGTGGATGTGCTGGCTGGAAAGAATGAACAGAAGAGGCCTGTCTTCCAGGTTGAGCCACTGATCGTGATGACTCTGCACCTCTTGCCTGTCCAGTATTTCTCTGAGGACACACCCTTGCAAAATGACCCGTCTGTTGGCATATATGGCACCTCCCAGATACACCTCGGCACTGATCGGTTGGATGATTTCCACCACAACTGTTGCAGAACACTCCTGACTTCTGCTTCGTATCACTGGAACTCGAAGAACTGCTCCCAGACTTCTTAAACTGTTTTCCTCTTGCTTGCAAGAACCCTTTCTTTCCACTACTACTACCACCTTCAAATCGAAAAGGTTGCTGTTGCGGAGTTGGAGCTGCAGGTTGTGACTGTCTCGGAGGTTGTGCGGTATACGAAGCTCCTCGCTGCTGTATCAAACCAGCTTCCGCTCCCTTGGCACTGTTCAAGGCATCAGCAAAGGTATTCGGTCGCCTTGTATTCACCAGTGTAAAAACATCCGGACTCAGGCCATTGATAAACTGATCAGCCATAGCCTCGTCACTGTCAGCAACATATGGAGCAAAACGTAGCAATGTAGAGAATTTTGCAACGTAATCTTCGATATTCAAATTCCCCTGTTTCAGATTTGCAAACTCAGCCCCTTTATCCTTGCGGTAAGACACAGGAAAGAAGCGTTGGTAGAACTCAGTTTTGAAGACATTCCAAGTCAGTACAGTTCCTCTACGCTCCAAAGCTCTTTTTGTAGTGAACCACCAGCTCTTCGCAACTTCATGAAACTGGTGCCCAATCAATCTAACTCTCCGTTCATCCCCGTAGTCAAGTGAATCAAATAGCATCTCCATATCATCAAGCCATCCCTCGCATTCAACAGCATTTTCTGTACCTTTCAAAGTAGGCGGCTTGTAGGATTGGAAACGTTTCAGAAGTGTTTCCATAGGAGTTGTTGTCATATCAGTCATATCTCTTGACGTACTTCCCTGTTCATTACTCGGCACTGCAGTAGCTCGAGGCACTATCGGTGTAACAACTATCGGTGGAGTATGAACTGTCTGTTCTGGCAGAGGAATAGGAACCTGTGGTAGAGTAGGAACCTGTGGTCGAAGAGGAGGTCTTCCTGGTCGTCGAGACATATCTGATTATCAAAATGGTTAGGATACCAAATTATCAAATTATCTCAGTCCTCCTCTGATCATCTTACCTCTGATCAAGACTCGGTTCTGATTCAGGTGTAAATAAAGAATCGAAGTACACATCAAGACATGCTTCCAATCAAATCCGATAATCAGGTAGCATATCATAATTAACAAATCACATGCCTCTAATCATTCCAGATATTCCAGTAAACATGTGTCGTTAATTATAGTACTCATACTTTCAAATAAAATAAATACAATACTGTAATACATTACTTGAAAGTAAATCATGCTATCAATTAAAACATGTAATTCAATCACGTAATTAAATCATAGCGTAAATCATCAATAAGCAAAGCAGATGACTCGATCTACCCCACTCATTGTCTATCTAAGTCCAGAATTTTCTTGCTCTGATACCACCTGTTGTGATGACCCGAGTTCTAATCTCTCATTAATCTCATTAATCATTATTAAACCATGTTAGACAATAATCAAAGTCTAAACAAAAGAATAAAATTTTTTTTTTCTAACATATTACACGGCGCACGCGCGGCAGGTCTTCTCGCGCGCGCCGGCCTCCAAATTCGAAGGTCGCGACTTGGCTCGCGCGCGCGCGAGCAGGGGCTCGCCCGTGCGCCAGCCAATGCTGCAGAAAAAAATTACATTTCCCTGTTGCTGTCAAATACTCCATCATGCACATATTTGGTTCAAGATCAATTCCTACCAAAGTCTAGACATGATGAAATCAAGCATAACAACTACCATGCATTCCAACATGCTTTCAATGCTAGTAATAAACCAATCCAAAGCTTTACTACATCAACATAATATCATAAACATGCAAGATCATTGTCATATATCAAAATCAAGATACATCCTGATGGAATCAAGTAGTTACATCATTTCTCAAGTTCTAAATACAACAACAAGACCTTAACTAGATCATCTACAAGTCTTGTACAAGTATCTTTAAACATGATCATGATTAAGACTCATTAAACTTCATGACAGCACACATAACTCCTAACTCGGATCCTCACGCTATATCGATTTCATTCCTTGTTCTTTAAGTCCGCCTTTGCCCGGTTCCACTTCCTCCTATTGCAATGACACATACAACAAAACAATAGCCGGATAACTCCGGTGAGAAATAGATTTCCCAGTAAAAGCAACTAAGCATGCATAATCAATATCACCATCATGATATAGAAGTAAAAGTTATGGAATTGAATTTTTTACTTGCACCCAAGGATGAACAAGAGCAAAGTAATTGACCACAAGTTATCTTGCTTCTTCAATATTTTTTTTTTTTTTGAATTTATAACTTGTAGCACAAGACACGAGGCTTGGATAACAAGTTTGACAGGATGAAGAATGAAAGATGAAGAACAAGAACACGAAGAACAGATATAGATGAAGATAGATAATTACTTGATTCAAAACATTGGCTTTGATACCAAATGATATGAATTCTTAATGTATGGAAGGCAAACACGACTATATTAAAATCGTACCCTCAATCCAATAACAAAAAAAATCAAGAAATTTCCCAATCTTGAAACAAGTAAAAAGTTTTGGGTTAACCACCTCTAGCTTACAACGAAACTAGCAACAGTAACCATGAAGAAAAACAATTGATCACAACGGGACCTTCAGAAAACCTGTTTCTGACAACCCACGAGGATAATCAATCGACAAACGCCACAAAGTTGAAAAACTTTGATAAGTTTGATTTTTGGGTAAGCAAAAGCTTGATAAAATTCTAGAGAGAATTTTAATTGATCAATATCAAAAATCTGAATTCTTAGTTATTATTAAAATAATGAATGTTTTGTTGTATTTATAATACAACTACAAATAATAAAAGATATCGCGATATAATTCAAAATATATCTAAAGATATCAAAGATATCTCCTAAAAGTTTCCTAGTAGAAATAAAATTCTCAAAAATAGAAAAAATATCATAAATACTAAAAAATCCGAAAACACACACTACACGTCATACTGTGTGTAAGCGCGTTAGCGCTGGAGCGCTAGGATGTCAGCGCTAGAGCGCTGCCTGAAGTCGAGAGAATGGCGCTGGAGCGCTGGTTGAGGAGCGCTGGAGCGCTTCCTGAAGTCGAGAGAATGGCGCTGGAGCGCTTGTTGAGGAGCGCTGGAGTGCTAGAGCTATGGCAATCACGGGCACTGGAGCGCCAATTTCCCAAGCGCTGGGGTGCTATCTTGACATGAAAATCTTCAATTTCTTGATCTTTTTCCACTTCAATAACATTAATGCATCCTCCAAAGTGATCTCCAAATATCCCAACTTCTTCCTGATAATTTATCATCAAACCTTGAAGTGCTTCTTTGAACTTTTTGCTACGCCCTCTCGTAATTGGTCCTTGCGGCATTTCCAACGGATCCTTGACTTCCTTAACAACACGATAAATACACGAGCCATCTATGATCGCATCACTATGCGCGCCCGCGCCTGCACTCGTTTTCACATAGTTCGGCGTGTTTGTGTGTGTGCGAGACTTTTTGATATTTTGGCATTATTTTCCTATTTTTGAGTTTCAATTATACTAGGAAACTTTTAGGAGATATCTTTGATATCTTTAGATATATTTTGAATTATTTTGCGATATCTTCTATTATTTGTAGTTGTATTATAAATACAACAAAACATTCATTATTATATAGAATTCAGATTTTTGATATTGATCAATTAAAATTCTCTCTAGAATTTTATCAAGCTTTTGCTTACCCAAAAATCAAACTTATCAAAGTTTTTCAACTTTGTGGCGTTTGTCGATTGATTATCCTCGTGGGTTATCAGAAACAGGTTTTCTGAAGGTCTCGTTGTGATCAATTGTTTTCTTCGTGTTTAACTGTTGCTAGTTTCGTTGAAATCTAGAGGTGATTAATCCCAAAAATTTTTACTTGTTTTCAAGATTGGGCAATTTCTTGATTTCTTTTGTTATTGGATTGAGGGTACGATTTTAATATAGTCATGTTTTCCTTCCATACATTAAGGATTCATATCAGTTGGTATCAAAGCCAAGGTTTTGAATCAAGTAAGTATCTATCTTCATCTATCTCTGTTCTTCGTATTCCTCATTCTTATCTGAGTCTATTCTTTATCAAATTTCTGTGTCATTTTCTCTCAAACTTGTTACCCAAGTCTCGTGTCTTGTGCTACAAGTTATAAATTTCAAAAAATAAAAAAAATAGAAAGGCTCGAAAGCTTCAAAAAAAAAATATTGAAGAATAACTTGTGGTCAATTTTTGTTCTTGTTCATCCTTGGGTGCAAGTCAGAAATTCAAGTTCCTAAAATTCTTCATATTGATTTTGTCAGTCTTCGAGAGTCAATCTTCAAGTATCTACGAGTTGTAAACTTGAAAGTTTGATTGAATTCTACATAACGCAAAAGCCTGCATAAATTGAGTGAAAAAAAAGGAGTGGTTGTGTGAATTCTTTGGAGTGAATTGTGAGAATTTGTGTGAGATAATTTTATTACTAACGTTTTCTTGCAGGTACGATGAGTTCTAGCCAAAACTTTTCTCAAGGTCAAATGGATGAATTGACCAAGATGATGATGGCGGCTTTGGGGCCAATACATGAGAAGTTGGATAAGCTTGAAGTTAGTGGGGGTGATGGTAAAAATAAAAAGAAAAAATTTGAAGAAGATGATGATGGTGGAGAGGATGAAGAGAGTTTGGGTGAAAATTGGGGTAGAAATAGGAGGGTTCATGAGGGTGAAAGAAATAGAAGGGGAGCTGTGAGAGGAAGATACATCAAAGGGAGTCGAGAGGATGGGAATATTAGTGGGATTAAGATGAAGATTCCTTCGTTCCATGGGAAATCTGATCCGGAGGCTTATTTGGAGTGGGAGATGAGAGTTGAGTCGGTATTTGATTGCCACAACTACAATGATGCGAAAAAAATAAAACTGGCGGTGGTTGAGTTTGTGGATTATGCTCTCATTTGGTGGGATCAATTTGTTACTTCTAGGAGGAGGAATCGAGAGCGTCCCATTGAGACATGGGAGGAGATGAAGCAAATATTGCGGAAGAGATTTGTGCCTAATTACTACTATCGTGATATGTTTAGGCGTTTACAAAATTTGAAGCAAGGTTCGAAGAGTGTTGAGGATTAGTTCAAGGAGTTGGAGGTCACCATGATTCGAGCTAATATTGAAGAGGATCGTGAAGCAACTATGGCTCGTTTCTTATGTGGTTTGAATAGGGAAATTCAAGACAAAGTGGAGCTCAGACATTGCATGGATCTTGAGGAGATGGTACAATTGGCCATGAAAGTGGAACAACAACTCAAAAGGAGAGGCATGGGTCGAAACTCTACTATTGTGGGTTCTTCTACTCCTTGGCATCCAAACATTGGTAAACGAGAAGATGTCAAGCCGGTGTCCAAACCAAAAATCGACACCAAGCAAGAAACACTAAAGAAAGGAGTGCAAGGTTGAAACATCCTAAAACTCCTACTGAATTTTATTTTTTTTTTAACAAAACTCTCTGATAATAAAATAATGAATATAAATATATATGCCCATACATATATATATCATACATAAAAATAACTTTACTTAATTTAAAATACAAATACACAAAAGATACAATAAAAGTACACGCATGCAATTAAATACTTAAAATTAATTACTAAATAATAATTTATAAGAACGCCATAATAAAATTCCTAAATAATATTTCTTTCACAAAAATTCAGGAAAACTTAGAAAATAAATACTTAAATCTAAAATCCATGCATATACTAAAAATCTATAATAATAAAACCTATGCGGAAATAAATGTTCTAGTCTCAACATAAAATTCATAATAGAGCGATGGTCACGGGTACTAGCTGCCTGGATACTCATACGCCCTCGCCGCTAGTCGGGAACACATTATCCTTATTGACATTTTGCTCACCTGCACCATTTAAATCTAGTGAGCCTAGAGGCTCAATACGTTCTATCCTTACATAACAAAATGAAACCACACACAAGCACACATCATATAAAATACGTGAATAATAATTATACGTGCATGATCTTAAAATTATATGCATATAAACATAAATAAATAATCATACTGCTTCATCATCATGCTAAATATATATCATCATACTCAATAAATCTCATAAAATAACTTATCATGATTTCTTAGTTCTCAACAGGTCGTATCCATGTCGGTGGCATCGTACTAAACGATTGATCAATCTATAAACCAACGTACGTGGCGGTGGGGTTTCCACCTCTGTGCTGCCACTTCACCAGCCCTCTCAGCTGGATCCATAAGCTCATCATACTTATACATCATTAGGAAGGTCACCGGGCCCAGGTGTCCCGACCTCCAACCACATCACTTTCCACCTTCACTTCAACTTCCATAAAAATATATTTTTCTTAACATACATTTAAAATTATCATAAAAATTCTTACATGATGCATGAACTTAAAAATTCACATTTATTTTTTATTTCATGAAAATTTGCCCGTAAATATATATTTAATTTATTTTCTTAAAAATCATACTAATATATCTAATAAAAATGCATGCATGAGTTAAATATATATTTACGGACGTTTATTTTGCCAAGAACTTGTTCGAGCTGCTGACCACTTAACTTAAACCTATAAATTCCTAGACTGACTCAAACACCCAAAAGCCCAACCTGACCTGGCCATTAAGTTTCATGGGCCCCCAAGCCTATGGAAAACTAATGGACTCACTAAAACATAATTTAGGCCCATTAACTAATTAACTTAAAATTAAATTAATAAAGTTATTAACTAACCGGTAACTTATAATTTAGACTGATAAAATTACTAAACCCAACACAACTTGGCCCAATAATTCTCATGATCACACGACCTATGAAAAATTAATGGCTCATCCATAATTATTAAAGCCCATTAAATTAGTCTAGTTAATTAATTTAATCAAGCTCAACCCATTAATTTACTAACTTAAACTCTTAATTAATTAAAATAAAATATCCAAGCCTAATTAATAAAAATCTAAACCCGGACTAACATTATTTTACCCAACACTTTAGACCCGACCCGGGCCCAAGACCCGGCCCGATCAGGAATCCACCCCTCTCGACCAGGAACCCACCCACATCTGCCAAAAACATAGCCTCTCCTCTCATCCCTCACGTGAGCAGTCCCAAGTTGGCCATTCGACCGCCTAGCTCCGACCACCCCTGGCCGGAGCACCGCCGGCAGGACCACCCCAAGGTCCTGCCGATCCTAAGAGGCCTAACCCCAGCTCGAACCAGCAGCTAAATGTTTCGAACGAACTCATCTTCTCCCCCCTTAAATTCTGCGCGACAACTTCTGCCCTTCCCAAACCCAGCCTTCAACCAGCCACTTCCAGGCCCTAACCACTCACGTTAACTGACCCTAAGGGACCCTAGATCAGACCCCTAACCAAGGTACAGCAGGTTCGAACATTGCATGGCCAGAAACAACTCAAAATTGTGCCATATTTGCAAAAATGGTGAGTAACATGCAAAATCCATGAAGTTTATCATTCTAAACCACATACACATGCAATATCAGATCTTGTATGCATAAAATCAGTATAATATGATTTAAATGGTGTTCAAGAAGGGAATCAAACGTGCCTTGAGAATTATTTAGATGAAACGACGTAAACAACGCGTATCGGGCTCGCCGGGACGAACGAATCTTCTAAATAACCCAAAAACTTTTAACGCTCGGATATGGGGCTAAGAAATATCTGATGGAACAATGAAGATGGTGGAGAAGAGGGTGATGGAGGCGGCTAGGGGATACGATCGTAGGTTTGGGAGGGATTTTGGGTAGATACTTAGGATAAACTAGGTTAATTAGTTAATAAATAATTAGGATAGATAAATACTATAATTTAAACTTAAAATAAATACATGATAATTTGCTAAAAACTTAATAATCTCGAAATAATAAAATAGGAGATTTTTAAAGGTTAATAAAAGTAATTAAAATAACTTATTTTGGGTAAAAACTAGCACATAAATAAATATATATATATAAATACCATAATTTTCTTCAAATTATACCTTAAAATAATATTTTAAGGCTCTTAAAAATCTCATAAAATATTTTGGGTGAAAACAACATCTCGTCCATCCACGGTCCCGCCTACGCGATCATAAAATAAACTTTCTCAAATAAATTCATAAATCACATCATACATATTTAAATGCCGAAATAATATTTAAAACATGCAAATAAATCAATTAATTTAAATAATCACTCATAAAAACAATTTAACACATTTTCACATTATTATAAAATTATAAAATCCCCTAATTATGCATGAGAATTTACGTGACGAATTTCTGGGCGTTACAAAGGTAAATATGAAATTCCTAATAATCGTTCTAGGGACATTAAATGCTTTCGATGTCAAGGTCTTGGTCATATTGCTAGTCAGTGTCCGAATAAAAAAATTATGATTATGAATGCTTGTGGTGAGTTTGAGTCGGAGAGTGAGGAGGAGAATTATGATAGTATGCCTGCGTTGGAGGATCCCGATGATGAGGGATATGATGCGGTGGTTGGAGAGTTGTTGGTGACTAGGAGAGTGTTGAATGTGCAACAAAAAGAGGGGGAAGAAAATCAAAGGAAAATTTTGTTTCATACTAGATGCTTCGTGAAAAACAAAGTGTGTAGTGTCATCATTGATGGGGATAGTTGTACTAATGTGGCGAGTAGTGAGCTTGTTGAAAAGTTGAGTTTGCCTACTTTAAAGCATCCTCAACCATATAAATTGCAGTGGTTTAATGATAGTTCGGAGGTGAGAGTGACTAGGCAAGTTTTAGTGCCTTTCTCAATTGGTAAATATGAGGATGAAGTGTTGTGTGATGTTGTTCCT
The DNA here is from genome assembly GCF_033568475.1 of Henckelia pumila. Classification (NCBI taxonomy): domain Eukaryota; kingdom Viridiplantae; phylum Streptophyta; class Magnoliopsida; order Lamiales; family Gesneriaceae; genus Henckelia; species Henckelia pumila. The sequence continues at coordinate 98,352,435 of NC_133120.1, read as the reverse complement.
ATGCAAGCTTGTCATATTTTGTTAGGAAGACCGTGGCAATTTGATAGGAAGGTGATACATGACGGTTTTAAAATCGTTATTCTTTTACTATGAAAAAAGAGTCTGTTGTATTGTTGTCTATGACTCCAAAGCAAGTGTTGGAGGATCATTTGAAAAAGAAAAAGAGAGAAGAGGCCAAAAAAAAGAGTGAACAAAAAAGTGAAGTGACCTTAAAAAAAAGAATGAAAGAAAAAAAGATGAGAAAAAAATTGAGATGAAAGAGGCCGATAAAAAAATATACATGGCCCAAAAGAGTGAGTTGCGAGAGATTTTACATGTGCATACTCCACTTGTGTTGATTTTCTATAAGGAGATTCTCCTTAACACAAGTGATATAGCCGGAACTCTTCCGAGCAATGTTGTTTCTCTCTTGCAGGAATTTGAAGAATTATTTCCGGAGGATTTACCTCAAGGACTACCACCTTTGAGGGGAATTGAGCATCAAATTGATTTTGTGCCCGGAAGTGCGTTACCGAATCGTCCAGCTTATAGGAGTAATCCGGTGGAAACAAAAGAGCTACAAAGGCAGGTAAGTGAACTTCTCGATAAGGGGTTTGTGCGTGAGTCGATGTCTCCTTGTGTTGTACCTGTTTTGTTAGTGCCTAAAAAAGACGGTTCATGGAGAATGTGTGTTGATTGTAGAGCCATTAACAATATTACCATCAAGTATAGGCATCCTATTCCTAGGCTAGATGATATGTTGGATGAATTGCATGGTTCTAGCATCTTTAGTAAAATTGATTTGAAAAGTGGTTATCATCAAATTAGGATGAGAGAAGGCGATGAGTGGAAAACTGCTTTCAAAACGAAATATGGATTGTACGAGTGGTTGGTTATGCCATTTGGGTTAACCAATGCACCTAATACTTTTATGAGATGATGAATCATGTCTTGCGTGCTTATATTGGAAAATTTGTTGTGGTATACTTTGATGATATCTTGGTGTATAGCGAAAATTTGAATGAGCATGTTGAACACTTGAGAATTGTGCTAATCACACTAAAGGCTGAAAATTTGTATGCTAATTTGAAAAAGTGTGTGTTTTGTACAAAAAAACTTGTGTTTCTTTGTTTTGTTGTGAGTGCTCAAGGAGTCAAAGTTGATGAGGACAAGGTAAGTGCAATTCGAGATTGGCCAACGCCTACTTCAATTGGCCAAGTTCGGAGTTGTCATGGTCTTGCAAGTTTCTATAGGAGATTTGTAAAAGATTTCAGCACTTTGGCGGCTCCTATGACTGCAGTGACAAGAAGAACGTTCCATTCCATTGGGGCGAGGAGCAAGAGAAGTCTTTTGATATCATTAAGCAGAAATTAATTAATGCTCATTTACTTGTATTGCCTGATTTTTCTAATACATTTGAAATTGAATGTGATGCATCAGGTGTAGGAATTGGTGGTGTCTTGACGCAAGGTGGACGACCAATTGCATACTTCAGTGAGAAGCTAAGTGGAGCAGCGCTGAATTATCCTACCTACGACAAGGAATTTTATGCCTTGGTTCGTGTGCTTGAAACGTGGCAGCATTATTTGAGGCCAAAAGAATTTGTGATTCATACGGATCATGAGTCTTTGAAGCATCTCAAAGGACAACAAAAGCTGAACAAGAGACATGCCATGTGGGTGGCGTTTGTGGAGACTTTTCCCTACATTATCAAGTACAAGCAAGGGAAAGAAAACGTGGTAGCAGATGCTCTATCATGAAGGTATGTGCTTCTATCTACTCTAGATTCTAAGTTTTTGGGATTTGAGTATGTGAAGGAGTTGTATGCCAATGATCATGATTTTGGTGAGATTTATGTGTGTCATGTTTGCATGGTCCGAGGGATAAATTTTTCATGCATGATGGATATTTGTTTAAGGAAGATAAATTGTGTGCCTAAATCGTCCATTCGTGAGTTACTTGTTAGGGAATCACATGGGGGTGGTTTGATGGGACATTTTGGTGTGGCTAAAACTTATGATACTTTGCATGAACATTTTTATTGGCCACATATGAAGCATGATGTTGAAAATATTTGTGAGAGATGTGTAACTTGTAGAAAAGCTAAGTCTAGGACACAACCACATGGATTGTATACTCCACTTCCTGTTCCTAGTGAACCGTGGGTAGATATTTCTATGGATTTTGTTTTAGGACTACCAAGGTCTAAGAAGGGGAGGGATTCTGTGTTTGTGGTGGTTGATAGATTTTCTAAGATGGCTCATTTCATTGCGTGTCATAAATTTGATGATGCATCTCATGTTGCGGACTTCTTCTTTAATGAAATTGTTAGATTGCATGGCATGCCTAGGAGTATTGTTTCTGATAGAGATACTCGTTTCTTGAGCTACTTTTGGAAAACATTATGGTGCAAGCTTGGTACTAAATTACTGTTTTTAACTACATGTCATCCTCAAACGGATGGTCAAACTGAGGTTGTTAATAGGACGTTAGGAACTTTGTTACGTGCTATAATTAAAAAGAATTTGAAAAATTGGGAGGAATGTTTGCCATTTGTTGAGTTTGCATATAATCTTAGTGTGCATTCTACTACAAATTTTTCATGAGAAGGGTTAGTATGGATGGAAAGAAAAAAGGCTGAGTTTGTGAGAAATTTGCATGAGAAGGTGAAAGCGAACATTGAGAAAAAGAAATTGCAATACACAAATCAAGCAAATAAAGGTAAAAAGAAGGTTGTATTCGAACCGGGTGATTGGGTTTGGTTGCACTTGAGGAAGGAGCGTTTTTCGGAGAAGAGGCGTTCTAAATTGTTGCCTAGAGGCGATGGACCTTTCCAAGTCTTGGAGTGGATCAATGACAATGCCTACAAATTAGATTTACCAGGTGAGTATAATGTCAGTGCTACTTTCAATGTTTCTGATTTGTCTCCGTTTGATGTAGGAGATGATCAAGATTTGAGGACAAATCCTTTTCAAGAAGGGGAGGATGATGCGATCATGGATAGTTTGCATGTTGATCAAGTGGTTAAGGATCCGTTGGAGATGCCAAGAGGACCGATTACGAGAGGTCGAGCTAAGAAATTCAAAGATGCGCTTCAATCGTTGATAATGGACTTTGGAATGCTTGAAGATCATTTTGAGGGATGCTATAATCTTATTGAAGTCCAAGGAAGTAAAGAAAGTGGAGGAAATATCAAAGAAAAAGAGATCATCTATCCGCGGAAAAGGATATTTATTCTTCACTGTCACCTGATTCAACTGACGGTAGTCAATACATAACCGCATCGACCCATCCTTCTTCTTGACAAACGGTACTAGGGCTTCCCATGGCAAAACACTAGGTCGAATATAACCCTTATCAAGATGATCTTTCAATTGCTTCTGCAGCTCTTTCATTTCTGACGGTGCCAATCGGTAAGGAGTTCTGGAAATTGGTGCAGTCCCTGGCACTAACTCAATGCCAAACTCAATCTCCATTACTGGTGGCAAACCTGGAATCTCCTCCGGAAATATATCTGGAAAGTCACAAACCACGGGTATCTCTCGGATATCTGGTGTGAGGACTCGGGCACTAATCTCTCAAATCATAACGATTTATACAAGATGAAATACTAAACATTTAATCCAATACATGAATTAAGATCAAGTAATCAAAGGCCTAAATTTTTTTTTTTTTTTAAAATAACAAGTCCTCGCTCGATCGGTAAAAGTTCACCGATCGAGCGAGCACAAATTCAGCAACTTTCTGCCCGAAGAAAACATGGCCTCGCTCGATCGGTTGAAGTTCACCGATCGAGCGAGAATGTTCTATGCAGAAAATTCAGAAACTACTGTTGATGTCTTATGCAAAATTTAAAGAGCTTGAAACATTCTAAGCATCTCAAATTCATAATAGAATGATCTAAAGGCAATCTACAAGGTATAACCAAGCTAACATGAATCTCATACATGCTACTAGTTCCATGTATAAATCACATAATAGCATGCTAATAATTCTTAACACCTATCCAAGGGAATAAAAACATGTACATGCCAACTCCCCAAAAATAACATCAAGACTAGAAGCATAATTATACAAGAAACTTCAAAGCCCCATCATAAGATGCTACAACAAGTAGAGTTCCAACTCTTCACATAAACAATCTCAAGTTTACATGTAGAACCTACAAAAAGTAACTCAACTAGATTTCAAGGTAGCAACATTATATACTTCTAGATTAAAAGCTAGTCTCAAGCTTTAATACAAATATCAAAACATGAAAAACTATTAAAGTCTCAACCAATGTTTTAACATCTAAACATTGGAATCCAAATCTAACATGTTTGACAAAACATAAACTTCTTCTAACACCCGAGTCTCCACTCTAATCTCTCAATCTCTCGATTCCTTGCCAAGTCCGACTCGCTTACTCTTCAACCTGATGCAATGCACACATACAAGCAAAATAACAGTCGGATAACTCCGGTGAGAATAAATCTCAGTATGAAAGACATCTATATAAATCAAGTAGATATAACTTAAACAATTAATCTACTATTACAATCATCCTTTATTGATACCCTTACCTGTCGAATATCATTCAAGGAAAATTCATTCAATAATATACAGACTCAAAGATACGTCAAGGGTTCAAGGATTCTAGTCTCACAGAATCGATATTTTCAAAAATCATTTCGTTGGGATCCCGGGAATATAATAAGGCCACAAATCAAGCCTCCCACCTACACTCCCGCTCGAGGTGGTAACAATCGTGTATTCCCTGGACTGTGAACACTATACTGAGAATCGTGGTAAAAAGAAATCAAGTCAGATTTCAAGCCTCTCATATACAAGTTCACCACGTCCAATATTTTCTTTTCGATTCTGTTTTCAAGATTTCGAAAGAATTGTGGCTCAAGAGGTTTACTCTCAACTCTATAACCAATCTGCCACAACTCAATAATTCAAAGTAACCTATACTTATTAATTTCAAATAAGTATCAAGCATCAATCTCAATAAGAAAATCATGTTTGAATCAAACATCTTATATATCAATCAACTAAATCAATTAAGGCAAGTAATTCATATAGATCACATAAGATTAAGTAAAACAACTAATCATGCATGTAAGTGATTTAATAAACTCAAAAACCACCACGTTCTCGAGTTATTCTACCTGTCGAATTTAATGTCGAATCATACCTTTAATCTGAACTCAAACCTCTGAAACTCTTGCACTACTTGATCAAACATGAGCTGTCCAGAATTCTGCTCAATCAATCCAAGGTGTTAGTTGTCTTCAACTTGTAGCTCATGTCAATTCCATTCCGGACTCGTCGAATCGACTTCGATACCTTTCAAATTAAATCTGAATTGAAGTGTTTACAACTAAACATTAGATTCTCAAATTCATTTCAACTCATCAAGGTTTCATCAACTTCAAATCTTGTTCAATTAACCAAAATCCAATCGACGACGAATCAATTCAAAACCGATGATTCTAATACTTTTAATATCAATCAAACATTGATATCTACTTCATATCAATATCATTTCATCACTACACATTCAAATCCAACACTTGAATTTTTCAGAAATTCGACAAACAAAATCGACGGCGTAACGACTCGAATTCGGTAATTCCAAAAGCATAGACACCATCTTATCTATCAACTAGTCTTATTTCCATATTCAATTTCATCTATATCACACGAAACCAATAGCCTAAAAATTCCAGAATTTCAGAAACTAATCGATAATTGAAAAACATGTCCAAACGACGATCTTTTTGCGAACCGTCTTAAATATACTATCTTCGTATATACTAGAACACGTTTATACAATCAAATCGTAATTCTACCAACATCTTAAAATTAAAACATGGTATAATTTAGCCAAACTTACGTCAAAGTGTAGCACTCGAAGCCATGATCGCAAATATACGATCAATTTAAATTCTACCAACCAGATCAATTTCTATCAAATTTTGGAATCAAGGAATCGGCCATGGAAATTCTGTTCTCCTCTCTTGGTTTTGGCTATTGTAATTTGCTTATCAATCTGATGGAATACATGCAATGTCATACACATCACATGTGTAATCCCACTTGCATATCAATTTTGCACTTTGGCCCCCAAGTTCTGGGCTATTTGAAAATCGGTCCTTGGAAACCTTCAATCATCTCTCTCTCGGTCTTGCTACTGCTGAAGGGAATATATACACATGAAAAGTGTAATATAAATCCCTTTTTGACAAGTCAAATCCCATTTTTGCAATTTAGCCCCTGAAACCTCGATATTTGCAATTCAGTCCCTGCTCAAGTTTCTTCTTCAAATTAAATCCTCTTTATATCCAAACTCATAATAAAAATATTCAATCTCATAAATATTCAACCCAAATATTTTATTCTTTTAATTTAAGAATCCCGGAATTTAGTTCCCAAATATCCGTAAATTCTCAAATTAAATATTTTCGGCTCAGAAATTAAATCTCTAATTTCCATAAATTCCTAATTGAATATTTTTCAAAGACGAAATTTAAATCTCTAATTCCGTAATTAATATTCATATGTTCAGGGCCTTACAATTCCTCCCCTCTAAGGAATGATTTTGTTCTCGAAATCGCATTCAATCGAATTACTGAATCACATATACTGTAAAGCTGACTCAAGTAATTCTTATTTCAATCCTAAGAACTTTAGATATCTTTTCTGATATCGTATCTTCTTCTTTTTTTCTGATTAAAATCTATATCGATTATTCATAATAAAATTTCCTTCTGTATCAGATATTTCTTCGGAAAGAATATTTCTCACTGAACATTCTGTTCAAGATTCAAACTCTGGGTCTGTCTAATCTGTTCTGTTCAAATTCATTACGAATAAATCTTCATATTCTCTGTCTTTTATCAAACCACATCTGATCTGATATTTAATACTTTTGCAATACTGTCTTATCACAAAGGAACTTCTGCTTTTCTTCTCATTTCTTAGTCAAAAACACTATCTCTATATCAATCGAATAACTGTTACAGGAATCGCAATAAGAAAATGGCAAACTCTATCAGTTAGTATCGAATCAAATACTATAGTTCTAAGCATTTCCTCAAATTTGGATAGTCACCTCAGACAATCCATCGATCAAAGGGTGGCATAAAGCGATCAAATACTCAGAACTTCTAAAAATCGATGCCACAATCTACTAACTAAATTTAAAGTCTCTGTCTCGACAATAAATTTCAACAATTCCTGTAATTTTATCATATCACTAACTTCTTAACATCTAGCAACTCATATCAATATTACTGCTAATCCAGCGAATTCTTGAATCTGACGAATCTATTTCAATACAAATCGCAAACTCATGACGACTTGAGTAATTTCGAACTAAAATCTGTCAAAAACATTATTCTTGTTTTGACTTTAGAGTTGCTAAACTGATTCATAGATCATTTGGTTTCTTCTTTTCTGATTGTATTACTGGAAACGTACGTATCGGAAACTCATTTCTGTCATATCATTCTCTATTTTCCTTTACCAATACTGATTTCCAATTAATTCATACAACATTTCCAAACTACTGAATAGATATAAAATCTGATGTATTGTGCCTTTTCCAGAATGTGATATTTCATGTCTAGATTATCTGGCTCAATCAAACAAATATTCATCTCAAAATCCATTATTTCTGATCTACCATCTTGTTTTATATCTCCATCTAGCATTCTCAAACAATTCTAATCGCTTGATTTAATCTCAATATTGCTTTAATCTTTCCAAACTAATCTAACATAGTGTGGATTGCAACAATACTGACTGGTTGATGATCTGTATAGAACTCAAGAACAAAAGGAACAGATCTTTAATCAGTCGATCAAGCATTCTTCCAATTTCTTCTTTCTATTTCTCAAGTTTTGGAAAATCATACAATCAATTCAAAACTCTTACTGATACTCTGAATCCAAATTTCGATCAGTTACGAGCCCAAAATCATCAAAATATACTGAATGTATATACCAAATGATCAACGACTCTTGAAATTCATAATCAAAGAAACTCACTTAAGTAGAGGTCATCCAAAGATCAAATATTCTGAACGACAAAATCTGCATAGTGAAAAATTTCTCACTTGCATCTCGACTTTAAGCGAGTGAAGTAAAATAAGACTCTAACAAGGAATAAGAGTCAATCAAAATCAATCGAGGTCAAATACAAAACCTCATAATTGATATCAAGAAATTCAAGAGTCATAATTCTATGATATAGTAGATCCAGTAAAATCAAAGAGAAGGCTCAACTGTAACTGATTTTCGTAATCATCTTATCAAATCTCTAAACTCGTCCCAAATAATCATGATTGATCCATAAACTTATTCAATACCCAAAATAAAGTGGAACCTGAATTTGGGAACTCGTACTATATTTCAAGTAACACAATCAAATTCAATTCAATCTGATTTCCTTCAAACTATAATTCAGCTTTCTGATACAAGTACTGATATCTTCTTTCATAGTCGTTTACCAAGGTTAGCACATAGCAACTACTTCAGATAAAGGTTCAACATATAGTGTATGAAACATAATAAATTACTCAGTTATCTCTGTATGCAATGCACCCAGATTCATCAGTATGCAGGCAAATTACATAAAGTTCAAATATACCTGTAATATTATCATCTGGTGCATCTTGAACCGAAGTATCAGTAGATGCTTGTTGCCTAAGAGGTGGTTCTTCATTCAAGTTTCTCCTCGTTCCCCATGGATTAGGACATACTCTCGAAAAATGTCCCACTTGATAGCAACGATGACATTTTCCTAAAGTTCCCCGGCAATCATCGCTAGCATGTTTTCCTCCACAGTGAGTACAGTATTCACCAGTATATTCTGCTTTCTAACCCAGATCAAGTTGCTTCGGTCTGCTAGAGCTAGAAGAGCTACTCCCAGACTTCTTGAACTGTTGCCTCAAATGCTTTAACCGCTCTTCACTTCCACTAACACTACCTCCTGCCTCATATCTGTTATGTGATGATAAATGTGACTGAAATTGCGGTTGTTCGGAATGCTGAGGCACTGTTGAACTTTCCTTCTGTCTCATAAAACCAGCTTCAGCTCTTTTAGCCTTGTCAATAGCATCAGCCAATCTATTCGGTCTCCCCGCATCTATCCAAGCATAAATTTCCAGATTCAGTCCATTGATAAACAAATTTGTTTGGACTTCTTCATCCTGAATCACGTGAAGAACAAATTGGAGCAAACTGGAGAATTTAGCAACATACCCGTCGATAGTCATATTTCCTTGCTGCAAGTTAAGAAATTCTCCTGCTCTATCTTCTCTATAAGATTGCGGAAGAAATCGTTGACAAAATTCAGTCTTAAACATCTGCCAAGTAATTACTGAACCTCGGTTCTCCAAACACCGTTTTGTCGCAACCCACCAGTTTCTTGCTACATCTTGCAGTTAGTATATGATCAGCCTGATTCTACGTTCATCAGAGTAGTCTAAAGACTCGAAAAAATGATCAAGCTCTTCTAACCAACCTTCACAAACATTAGTATCTTCGGTACCTTTCAGAATTGGCGGATTATAAGTCTGAAATCGTTCAAATAGCACCTCCATCGGTGTGAGTGTAGCATCCATCGATTCTGATAGGTTACTACAATACTGATCTGTTCAATCGGAGGTAATTCCTTCACTTGCGGAGTACTGTTCGTTTCAATCTGGGGTTCTTACATCACCCAAATAACCTGACTTACTTGAAAAGAAAATTCATAAGCAGCACAGAGATTATACTATTCAAATCATTAAAAAAAATACATATAATCTCATGCTTTGTCATAATACACATGCTTACAATTCTTCATGCTATTCAAAGAAACATGCTTACAAGGAATTCAAAATTCATGTGAATTCGCATAATCAGGTAAGCACATAAGCATATAAGCATATAATTCCTTCAATCAGTAAATCATGTTCGCATACATTATTTCAAAGTAAGTAAAGCATAAATCAAGCAATACGAAAAATGCATGCGACTCGATCTACCCCGCTCAACTTCTATCTTATTCCAAGAACTTACGCTCTGATACCACCTGTTGTGAGGACTCGGGCACTAATCTCTCAAATCATAACGATTTATACAAGATGAAATACTAAACATTTAATCCAATACATGAATCATCAAAGGCCTAAAATTTTTTTTTTTTTTAAAAATAACAAGGCCTCGCTCGATCGGTAAAAGTTCACCGATCGAGCGAGCACAAATTCAGCAACTTTCTGCCCGAAGAAAACATGGCCTCGCTCGATCGGTTGAAGTTCACCGATCGAGCGAGAATGTTCTATGCAGAAAATTCAGAAACTGCTGTTGCTGTCTTATGCAAAATTTAAAGAGCTTGAAACATTCTAAGCATCTCAAATTCATAATAGAATGATCTAAAGGCAAGCTACAAGGTATAACCAAGCTAACATGAATCTCATACATGCTACTAGTTCCATGTATAAATCACATAATAGCATGCTAATAATTCTTAACACCTATCCAAGGGAATAAAAACATGTACATGCCAACTCCCCAAAAATAACATCAAGACTAGAAGCATAATTATACAAGAAACTTCAAAGCCCCATCATAAGATGCTACAACAAGTAGAGTTCCAACTCATCACATAAACAATCTCAAGTTTACATGTAGAACCTACAAAAAGTAACTCAACTAGATTTCAAGGTAGCAACATTATATACTTCTAGATTAAAAGCTAGTCTCAAGCTTTAATACAAATATCAAAACATGAAAAACTATTAAAGTCTCAACCAATGTTTTAACATCTAAACATTGGAATCCAAATCTAACATGTTTTACCAAAACATAAACTTCTTCTAACACCCGAGTCTCCACTCTAATCTCTCAATCTCTCGATTCCTTGCCAAGTCCGACTCGCTTACTCTTCAACCTGATGCAATGCACACATACAAGCAAAACAACAGCCGGATAACTCCGGTGAGAATAAATCTCAGTATGAAAGACATCTATATAAATCAAGTAGATATAACTTAAACAATTAATCTACTATTACAATCATCCTTTATTGATACCCTTACCTGTCGAATATCATTCAAGGAAAATTCATTCAATAATATACAGACTCAAAGATATGTCAAGGGTTCAAGGATTCCAGTCTCACAGAATCGATATTTTCAAAAATCATTTCGTTGGGATCCCGGGAATATAATAAGGCCACAAATCAAGCCTCCCACCTACACTCCCGCTCGAGGTGGTAACAATCGTGTATTCCCTGGACTGTGAACACTATACTGAGAGTCGTGGCAAAAAGAACTCAAGTCAGATTTCAAGCCTCTCATATACAAGTTCACCACGTCCAATATTTTCTTTTCGATTATGTTTTCAAGGTTTCGAAAGAATTGTGGCACAAGAGGTTTACTCTCAACTCTATAACCAATCTACCACAACTCAATAATTCAAAGTAACCTATACTCATTAATTTCAAATAAGTATCAAGCATCAATCTCAATAAGAAAATCATGTTTGAATCAAACATCTCATATTTCAATCAACTAAATCAATTAAGGCAAGTAATTCATATAGATCACATAAGATTAAGTAAAACAACTAATCATGCATGTATGTGATTTAATAAACTCGAAAACCACCACGTTCTCGAGTTATTCTACCTGTCGAATTTAATGTCGAATCATACCTTTAATCTGAACTCAAACCTCTGAAACTCTTGCACTACTTGATCAAACATGAGCTGTCCAGAATTCTGCTCAATCAATCCAAGGTGTTAGTTGTCTTCAACTTGTAGCTCATGTCAATTCCATTCCGGACTCGTTGAATCGACTTCGATACCTTTCAACTTAAATCTGAATTGAAGTGTTTACAACTAAACATTAGATTCTCAAATTTATTTCAACTCATCAAGGTTTCATCAACTTTAAATCTTGTTCAATTAACCAAAATCCAATCGACGACGAATCAATTCAAAACCGATGATTCTAATACTTTTAATATCAATCAAACATTGATATCTACTTCATATCAATATCATTTCATCACTACACATTCAAATCCAACACTTGCATTTTTCAGAAATTCGACAAACAAATCGACGGCGTAACGACTCGAATTCGGTAATTCCAAAAGCATAGACACCATCTTATCTATCAACTAGTCTCATTTTCATATTCAATTCCATCCATATCACACGAAACCAATAGCCTAAAAATTCCAGAATTTCAGAAACTAATCGATAATTGAAAAACATGTCCAAACGACGATCTTTTTGCAAACCGTCTTAAATATACTATCGTCGTATATACTAGAACACGTTTATACAATCAAATCGTAATTCTACCAACATCTTAAAATTAAAACATGGTAGAATTTAGCCAAACTTACGTCAAAGTGTAGCACTCGAAGCCGTGATCGCAAATATACGATCAATTTGAAATTCTACCAACCGGATCAATTTCTATCAAATTTTGGAATCAAGGAATCGGCCATGGAAATTCTGTTCTCCTCTCTCGGTTTTGGCTATTGTAATTATCTTATCAATCTGATGGAATACATGCAATGTCATACACATCACACGTGTAATCCCACTTGCATATCAATTTTGCACTTTGGCCCCCAAGTTCTTGGCTATTTGAAAATCGGTCCTTGGAAACCTTCAATCATCTCTCTCTCGGTCTTGCTACTGCTGAAGGGAATATATACACATGCAAAGTGTAATATAAATCCCTTTTTGACAAGTCAAATCCCATTTTTGCCATTTAGCCCCTGAAACCTCGATATTTGCAATTCAGTCCCTGCTCAAGTTTCTTCTTCAAATTAAATCCTCTTTATATCCAAACTCATAATAAAAATATTCAATCTCATAAATATTCAACCCAAATATTTTATTCTTTTAATTTAAGAATCCCGGAATTTAGTTCCCAAATATCCGTAAATTCTCAAATTAAATATTTTCGGCTCAGAAATTAAATCTCTAATTTCCATAAATTCCTAATTGAATATTTTTCAAATACGAAATTTAAATCTCTAATTTCGTAATTAATATTCATATGTTCAGGGCCTTACATCTGGCTCTCCTAAGGATGCGTCAATGGCGTAGATAAGGTACCCTTCCCCGCTAGACTCTAAAGCACGCCGGGCCTTCAGAGCTGAAACCACTGGCATCGGGGGTCACGCTCCCTTACCATAGAAATACCATGACTCGTCATCCTCTAGACGAAACTGAACAAACCTCTGATAGCAATCCACTATCGCTCGGTAGGTAGTTAAGACATCTATCCCAATGATGCAATCGAAATCCTCTATTGCTAGGATCATCAGGTTAGCACTAAGCTGATGTCCCTCGAAATTCAAAACACAACCCACAACTAGACGCTTGGCTAAAACCTCGCTCCCCATAGGAGTAGAAACCACTAGCAACATGTCTAAAGGAATAAATGGCAATCTATACTTCTTAGCAAAACGTGCTGAGACAAAAGAATGCGATGCACCGGTATCAATCAAAACAAATACAGGAAAACCAAAACAAAAGAATGCGATGCACCGATATCCGATCATTGTCAGCCTCTGCCTATTCCTGATTAAGCGCAAAGACCTGACCCTGGGAACGTGGCCTCAAAGAAGAATGACCCCGAGAAGGAGTCTGAGTAGGCTGTCTCTGAGACTGCTGCGGCTGCAGGCGCTGCATTGAATACTGCTGCTGGAAAGGTGGCTGCTGGTACTGAGGTGGCTGAACAGATGCCTGAGAACCCCCGGAACCACTCACTGCCCCAATCAGCATAGGACAATCTCTCTTCATGTGACCCTCCTGTCCACACTGGAAACATGCACTGGTCGATCGACTGCACTGCCCTGGCTGTAAGGCCCGAAAATATTAAATTATTAATTATGAGATTTGAGAATTAAATTTCATATTATGGGCTAATATTGATTTGAGAATTTATGGAAATGATAGATTTAATTTTCGAGCCAAAAATATTTAATTTGAGAAATTACGGATTTTGAGAATTAAATTCCGAGAATTCTTAAATTAAAAAAATAAATATTTGATTTGAATATTTATGGAATTTAAGATTAAATTCCATATTTCGGGAATTAACGAAGATTAATTTTGAAGATGAAACGCGATCAGGGGTTGATTGGAGAATATCGAAGATTCGAGGGCTAAAGTGCAAAAGGCCGGGATTATTGATTTAATCCGAATTTATTTAATTTTAATCCGAGTATATTTAATTTGGGAATATTTAGAGTTTCGATTTTAATTCTAATATTCTTAAATTATTTTGGATTGAAATTGAATTAAAACGAAGGCCGAGGATTGAATTGCAATTACTGAATACTTGAGGGACTAAATTGCAATTTATGCAATACATATCAGATTATTAATCAGATTATCAGCTTGCAACGTGTATTCTTCAGAATGAATTCAGAATTTGGAAATTTGAACAGAGGAGCTCGACCTTTCCTTTTTCCTTTGACATACGAGTTGTTCAAATCGCAGTAACTTTTGCGTCGGTCGTCCGATTTCGATTCCGAAAGATGTTCTGGAATCCTTGCAACGAAGCCTTTGATTTGATGTAAGTATTTTGTTCTTTCGGCATGTTTTGAAGAACGAAATATGGCAGAGATCAGATTATGAAACTATGTTGTGTTTTAGAGTTCATATGCCGTTCGATATCGCAGTCGGATTGGAAATGAATTAAGAAACGAACTTGTCATGGTTTCAGCATGTTTTTGACTTGTTAACATGTGATTATAGCTGCTGATAGGATGAATTGAATGATGAATTCAGCTGATATAAGTGATACGAATGATTGAGTTGTTAGAAATGAATTCGATACCGAGTCGGTTCCCGATTTTCAATCGCTACGCCGCCGGTTGATGTTTTGACTTCGTTTTGATAGCCTATAACTGAGTTGAGATAGTTGTTTAGATGTTATGAATGTTATAGCATTTTTATTTCTCGATTTCAGTTGAGTTTCGAAGGCTAACGATTCACGACTCCGAGTTGTACCGAATAAGAAGGAGTTGAAGTTTGAAATGATGTTGATTGAATCTATATTGATGATTTTGATTCAATTTTGAAATTATTGAATAGAATGAGGTTTGATATACATGTTTTTGATGATATGTTTTAGAGTTTAATAGGAAACTATTGACTCAAGAACCTTAACTTGAAACCAAAGAAGAAGTGATCAAGATTGAAGCGAATGTGATTGAAGATTGATTATGATTGAATGATCAGATTCATATAGGATTTGTGGTACTTCCTATCCAGATGTGGAACATGACAAACTCGAGAATGAAAGGTATAATGACGACATCACGAGTTAGGGACTTTGAAACTCAAGAACGACTATTCTTGAGTTGGCCCACAAAAAATCACATACTTGATATGTTTTGATTTATGTTTGATGTTGTCGATCCATCACAGGTAGTGGATCTT
This sequence comes from Henckelia pumila, assembly GCF_033568475.1. Taxonomy (NCBI): domain Eukaryota; kingdom Viridiplantae; phylum Streptophyta; class Magnoliopsida; order Lamiales; family Gesneriaceae; genus Henckelia; species Henckelia pumila. Next base: position 98,337,003 of record NC_133120.1, on the reverse strand, counting down.
TGATTTTGAGTAGATATGGTTGTATATGGAATTGATTCTATGCCAAGGTTGCGGTTAACCTTATTTTCTAGCCCGAAATGGCTACGATAGATGGATATCCATGTCAAGATCGGATACGAATCTTGATGGCAATGAAGTGATAAGAATCAATTCTTGAGATAAGCGCGCTATATAAATTGAGTCTTGATTTGAAGTTTGAGTTGATATATGCGTTATCTTTACTCTATTCTTGAGTTGATATGTTTAGAGTTGATATGAACTTATTTAACACATTTATATGTCGATTATACTGAGAATGATTTCTCACCGGAGTTTATCCGGCTGTTGCTTTGTTTTGTATGTGTGCATTGCAACAGGTGGGGCAGGAGCTTTGTTGAGACGACATTGATAGCTTAGGAGAGAGATGTAGCACGTGAGGACTCGGGTTTTAAGTTGAAAGAATGGTAGTAAATAGCAATGAAGTTGACATTGAAATCTTGTTAGAAGCTCACTATTGAGAGTTAGTGTAGCTTGTTGATTTATGTCTTTTATGCTATTCATTGGATGTATTAAATTGTATGAGTTGATAATAGGAACTTGGTATATGAATGTATGCATGTTTTCAGATTTTGTAACATGCTTAGAATTGATTTGGATGATGATATATACCTTGTACTAAAGTTTTGACAGCAATAGATCAGCATCAGAATTCGAGCAAAAGATGGCTCGCTCGATCGGGTAAAAGTTACCGATCGAGTGAGGCCTGTTTTTCATGGGCAGAGAATTCGATTTTTCTTGCTCGCTCGATCGGTAGATTTTGCCCGATCGAGCGTGTGACGACCCGAGTTCTAATCTCTCAATAATCAAATCATCAAAAAGAATAGACAAGAATCAATGTCTAAACAAAATAAAATAAAATAAAATTTTTTTAAAAATGGGAGCACCTCGCTCGATCGGTAGAAAGTTACCGATCGAGCGGGCACAAATGCTCAACTCTCGGGTGAGAGTAAAATTGGCCTCGCTCGATCGGTCATTTCCTACCGATCGAGCGAGAGCAACTTTGCTCAGCTTTCTGCCCAAAAATTAATGGCCTCGCTCGATCCGCAATACTTCACCGATCGAGCGAGCCCATTTCCAAAAAACAGCAGAAATCCTTTTTGCTGTCAAATGAGCTCCTTTCCTTCATTTTGTTCATCTAGCTTCAGTTCACACATGGTCTAATCAAATTCAACAACTAACATGCATTCTAACATGATAGATTTAGATCATAATAAAGTCTTAAAATCATCTCAAGATAGGCTAACATATCAAACAAGAATCATTGTTATAGAAAAAGCATAAAGCTACAACATCATGTTGTCTCTAGGATTTAAACATCATCTAAAATCCTATATACATCAACAAGACAACAACTGATTAAACAACAAGTCTTGGTACAAGTAGCTATAACATGTTCATGTGTTTGGACTCAACACTATCATTGTCAGCTCAATAAACCATCTAAACTCGGATCATCTCGCTATTCCTCTCCTCCCTTGTTCTTCATGTTCGCTTTTGCCCGGTTCCACTCCCGCCTATTGCCATGACACATACAACACAACAATAGCCGGATAACTCCGGTGAGAAATATATTTCCCAGTAAAAGCAACTAAACATGCATATAAAACATATATCAAGCTCATGATATCAATAAAGACAATGCATGTTTTTAAAACAAGGTTCATCTCTTCATTCGTCGGTTGGGATCCCAAGAAGTAGATATCATAACTAATCCACCGACTCTCCCGATCGAGGTGGGGCTACTTATCTCACTTCTCTAGACTTTGAAGCCATTATATATGTAAATCAGACGCTAGGCTAAACAACCACCCAGGCCATACATATACAATCCCTCAAATCGTCTATTCGAACGTTTTCGTTCATTTCGAAATCAAAGAACAAGTCTTCAAGATGAATGCAATATATATCATTCAAATCTCATTCATTAACATCAAGACTTATTCAACAACTCAAAGGAAAACACATAAGAGCAATTAAGCAAACAAGTATGTGATTTAGGGGAACTCGATACAAACCATCTCGAGTTGTAATCCCAATCAAATAGTAGTCCACTTTTACCTTTCAAATGTGATGTTTAGGATGTTTTTTAGCTTGTCCAAATCTGTACAAGTTAACCACCAAACCTATCTCAAAATCTGCTCAAATTTCAACCCAAACGTCAAAGCAAAACGCTACCAACCTTGTGCGTTCTTGTATCGATTTCGGAGTCAAGATCAATGAGTTGAAATGCCCTGTTTACATACTGAAATCACAGCATAACAAGCAAGGAATCATCAGCTAATAATTCAGCAACTTCTTAGTCCAAGAACAATAGCAAATCACTTCAAATCATGAGTTCAACGGCATATCGGTATAAACTCGGCGATTCCGAACACATCTATAACCATTCTATAAGCATATACATCTTTTCATCAGCTGAATATCAATCAAAACCCAGCATATCAGCAAGTATAAAGATCGAGTAGTGGCTGGAACATCATAACAAAATTTATACAACAATCATTCATCAACCCAACTTCAACAAACACAACATAGAAGTTCAACCACAACACTTTCATACAAAAGTCTGATCTCTGTCCATTTCGAATTCTCAAATCATGATGAACTAAGAGAAAACTTACATCAATTCGAAGGTCTCATTGCGAGGATTCCAGAACATCTTTCGGAATCAAAATCGGATACCCGGAGCTCAAGATATGTCAATTGGAAGATGATGAAGAAATTTTGGGATTTCTTTGGTTCTTGCTCTCGATTCTTGCCTCTGAAAAATCCGATGGAATGTGTGTTGTATCACACGTGTAAATGCTGAGTATTCCTTTACAATTCTGATAAATTCAATAATAATTGCACTTTAGCCCCTCAACTATTCAAAAATTGCAATTTGGTCCTCAACTTCTTATTTCATTCAATTTCAATCCTAATCAATTTAAGAATATTAGAATTTAAATCAAAACTCCAAATATTCCCAAATTAATTATTCTCGGATTAAAATTAAATAATTTCGGGCGTTACAATTCCTCCCACTAAGACACGATTTCGTCCTCGAAATCTCAAGTAGTATCCACAGATCATATAAAAGATATCAGATAACAGAAAACTAAAGGAGACTCACATCAATGAAACATCTCTGGAAATCGTTGCATCATATCTGATTCAGTCTCCCAAGTTGCTTCTTCAATACCATGACGATTCCACTGGACTTTCACAAGTGGAATAGTCTTAGTTCGTAGTTGCTTCTCTTTTCGATCAAGAATTTGAATTGGCTTTTCAAAATAACTCAAAGTCTCGTCGAGTTCAGCCTCATCAGATTGAAGCACATGAGATTCATCAGCAAGATATTTTCGAAGCATCGATACATGAAAGACATCATGTATTCCAGATAAAGATGGAGGAAGAGCTAATCGATAGGCGAGATTGCCTATTTACTCCAGAATTTCATAAGGACCGATATATCGTGGAGACAATTTCCCTCGCTTGCCAAATCTGACAGTGCTTCTGAATGGAGAAATCTTCAGAAACACCATATCCCCCTGTTCAAACGACAAAGGTCGACGTCGAACATTGGCATATTTCGCTTGTCTATATTGTGTTGTCTTCATTCTTCTCTGAATAAGCTTCACCTGTTCATTCATATCACGTATCATATCAGGGCCAGTGTCAGGTACTTCAGAGATATCATCCCAATAAAGAGGAGATCGACATTTTCTTCCATATAAAGCTTCAAAAGGAGCCATTCCAATAATCGATTGATAGCTGTTGTTGTACGAGAATTCACAAAGAGATAGTGATTCTTGCCAACTAGTGCCAAACTCAAGCACTACAGCTCTCAACATGTCCTCCAATGTCTAAATAGTAAGCTCAGACTGTCCGTCAGTCTGTGGATGATAAGTTGTGCTCAAGTGTAACTGAGTACCCAAAGCACTCTGTAAGCTGTGCCAAAAATGTGATGTAAATCGAGGATCACGATCTGATACAATAGATTTCGGCACTCCATGCAATCTGACAATATATCTCTGCCATCTGGTCATGTCTATACGTCATGCGATAAGGTATAAAACATGCTGATTTCGTCAATCTATCAATAATCACCCAGATAGCATCATAACCTCTAGAAGATCGAGGTAATCTCGTCACGAAGTCCATGGAAATATGATCTCATTTCCATTCAGGCACTGATAAACTCTGTAACAAACCAGGCGGTTTCTTCCTTTCAGCCTTCACTTGTTGGCAATTAAGACATCGAGACACAAAATCAGTGATATCGGACTTCATTGGTTTCCACCAGTATCGAGTCTTCAAATCGTTATACATCTTCCTACCTCCAGGATGAATACTATAACGACTACAATGCGCCTCTTTCAGTAGTTGTTATCGCACATCAGAAATATCAGGTACTACAAGGAGATTGTGAATATAAAGAAGATCATCTCGAATCCGGTATTCAGATACATGCACTGATCGGACTTTCTCAATCGAATTTTGCACATTCTGATCATGTTTCTGAGCATCTCTAATTCTCAACAATAATGTCGGTTCAACTTGAATTTGATAAAGTCGAAGAGGTTGATAATTCGTATCAAATACCAATCCAGAAAGACAACTGTAACACCCGGTATTTTAAATACGTAAATTCGCATGCATAATTAGGAATTTTATTTATTTAGAATTTTAGATTTATGGGTTAAATAATTATGTGAAATTATTTGTGCATGTTTTAGGTTATTTTAAGAATTTAACCCATAATTAGTGATTTTCATGATTTATGGAAATTTAATTGTTTTTGATCACGTAGACGGGACCGTGGACGGACGAGATGGCAGCTTTCTAGCCAAATTATTTTATGAGTCTTGTTAGAGCCCAAAAATATTATTTTGAGTTTTATTTCCTCAATATTTTTAGTATTTAATTTTATATAATTTTAGGAGTCCGTTTTTATTCAAAATAAGCCAAAATAATGACTTTTTATTATTTTTAAAATTCCCTTAATTTTTAATTTCGGGATTTATGTTTGATAGTAGATTATTTTGTATTTTTAAGAATTTAAATTTTTACATTTTAGGTATATTACTAATCTAATTAAATGATATTATCTATCTAACAAATTTTAATTATTTTTAAAAACCAAAACTTAACCTAATCTACCCAACCCCTCACCCGATTTCCCTCACTCAGCCGACATCCCACTCTCCTTCATCTTCTTCTTTGACTGAGCAGCCCTAAGGTAGACTCCATAGCCACGTTTTTTGAAGGTCCAAAGCTTGCCGTCGTCGTCCCATCGTCCCGGAATCGTTCCACGCGCCTTCATCTCTTCAATTTCGGTGAAAGTCATGATTCTTTTTTTTTTTTGTACCATATCAGTTATTATGTGTGTGTGTGCGTGAGAATCAGAATTCCTTCGAAATTTTCAGAAACAAAACGGGATCGGTTCGGTTTTATGCATTTGTTCTTGTGTTTATTGATCATGTTCACGTTTGGTTTGCCATGGTTGTGTCTAGGCTGCTGGTAAAGGTCCCTAGGTTGCCTAAGGTGAGTCTAGGTTCGAATGGCTCGAGTGGCTCGAGCCAAACAAGCCCAGACTTGGAGCTAAGAGGCGATCGGCCAAGGGGGGACGCAGGTTAGGGTTCTCGGGAAGGGCTTGGTTCGGCTAGGGGCTGGGCTGCATGGTTTGGGTTCAGGGGCTAGGTTCGAACCGCCCAGACGTGGGCTATGTCTGGGCGACGGCGCTCCGGCCAGGGGCGGCCGGAGCAGGCCGGCAGCAGCCAAGGAGTGGCTGCTGCTCACGGCCACAGCCGAGACGGGAAAAGGGGGGCGACGGGAAGCTAACATGCATTCTAACATGATATAAGCTGATAGAAATAGATCATAACAAAGCCTTAAAATCAACTCAAGATAGGCTCCCATATCAAACAAAAATCATTGTTATACCAAAAAGGATTAAGCTACAACATGTTGTCTTAAGGATTTACAACAACATCTCAAATCCTATATACATCAACAAGACAACAACTTAATAACCAACAAGTCTTGGTATAAGTAGCTATAACATAATCATGTTTTGAGACTCAACACAAACATTGACAGCTCAAACCATCTAAACTCGGATCATCACGCTATTCTCTCATCCCTTGTTCTTCAAGATCGCTTTTGCCCTGTTCCACTCCCGCCTATTGCCATGACACATACAACACAACAATAGCCGGATAACTCCGGTGAGAAATATATTTCCCAGTAAAAGCAACTAAACATGCATAACAAATCATATATCAAATTCATGATATAAAAGTAACTACAATGCATGTTTTAAAACAAGGTTCTCTAGTTCATCGATTGGGATCCCGAGAAGAAGATATCATAACTAACCACCGACTCTCCCGATCGAGGTGGGGCTACTTATCTTTCTTTTCTAAACTTTGAAGCCAATATATATGTAAATCAGACGCTAGGCTAAGTCAACCACCCAGGCCATACATATATAATCCCTCAAATCATCTAATCGAACATTTCCGTTCATTTCAAAATCAAAGAACAAGTCTTACAAGATGAATGCATCATATATCAACAAAAGAGCATTCATTAACATCAAGACTCATTCAACCATTCACATAAAAGCATATAAAAGAAAATAAGCAAATAAGTATGTGATTTAGGGAACTCAATACAAACCATCTCGAGTTATAATCCCATTCAAAATAGTAATCCACTTTTACCTTTCAAATGTGAAGTTTAAGATGATTCCAAGGTGAGTTCAAGCTCTCCAAATCTGAACAACACAATCACAAGACTTGTATCAAAATCTGCACTTAGAACCATTCAAACTCCATTGGAGACTAACTTCAAACCTTACTTCAACACTCTATCGGTTCGAAGATGATGTTCTCGAGCTCAATGGTCTTTAAACACAATCTGAAACAAAGTTGAGAAAGCTTACAACCATCAGCTAAGACTCACTATCCTCACAACTCAATACAAGGTAGCAAAATAGTCTGGAATCATAACGTCGGCGGCATAACGGTTAAAGTGCAACCGAAACTCAACTACAACAATTCTAACATTCATATCAGTTGTATATGATTCAAAACCAGCGTAATTCCTCAACATATCAACAAGTATACTATCGAATAATCATCTGGAAATTCATAAGAACATAATCGATAGCCATCCTTCAACCCGAACTCGATAGAACAAAGAATACAAGCTCAACAACAACAATTCATAACCACATCTGATCTCTGCCATTTTCGACTTTTCAAATCATAATGAACTAAAAGAAAACTCACATCAAATCGAAGGTCTCGCTGCAAGGAGTCCAGAACTCTTTTCAGAATCGAATTCGGATATCCGAAACTAAAGATATGGCAATTACAAGATGAAGAAGATATTGAAGCTATCCCTTGTTCTTTCTTCTCGGTTCCTTCTCTGAATATTCTGATGGAATTGGTGATATTACACGTGAATACATATTTTCATAACAAGTGTCCAACACAATTTCCAATATTTGCACTTTGGCCCCTCAAGTATTCAAAATTTGCGATTCAGTCCTCAACTTCTCATTTCATTCAATTTCAATCCTAAATAATTTAAGAATATTAGAATTTAAATCAAAACTCCAAATATTTTCAAATTAAATATTCTCGGATTAAAATTAAATAATTCCGGGCGTTACATCTTCAGTCCATGGTACTGGGTTTTTCTTTAACCTATCATGTAAAGGTTTTGTTATTTTATTAATATTTGGGCAAAATTCTAGAACATAATTCAAACTTCCTAAGAATCTTTGTAATTGAGTTTTATCTAATATTTTATCAGGAAATTTGTTTGCAAAAATTAAAGATCTCTAAATAGGAGTTATAGTACCTTGAGATATATAATGTCCTAAAAATCTTATTTTTGTTTGAAAAAGACTTATTTTTGCTTTTGATAAAACCAAACCATTTTTCTTGGAAACATAAAAAAATGTTTTTAAATGTTTAAAATGTTCATCTAGGTTATTAGAGAATATTAAGACATCATCTATGTAAACTATGCAGAATTTTGAATAATTATTAAAAATATCATTCATGATTCTTTGGAATTTAGAATGAGCATTTTTTAATCCAAAGGGCATTACATTCCATTCGTATTGTCCGAAAGGAACTGTGAAATCAGTTTTATATCTATCTTTTTGAGAGATTTGAATTTGCCAAAATCCAGATTTCATATCAAATTTAGAAAATATATTTGCTTTGTATAGTTTTTGTAATAAAGCTTTTTTGTTTGGGATGAGATATCTAATCCATTTTAATGCTTTATTTAATGGTTTATAATTTATTACTAATCTTGGAGTTCCTCTTTCTATTTCAGACTTTTTATTGACATAAAAAGCACCACAACTTCATGGAGATCTAGATTTGGAAATCAATCCTTTATTTTCTAAATCTTGTATTTCTTTTTTGCAATGTTCTTCTAATTCAAAATTCATTTGTATAGGTCTGGCTTTTGTGGGTATTTGTTTATCATCAAAACCTATTTCATAGGGAAGATCTACGATATGTTGTTTTCTATTCCAGAAAGCTTTAGGAATATCAGAACAGATTTCTGATTCTAATAAATTTTGAAATTTTGAAATTTTATTTTGAAATTCATGAGTTTTTAATTGTTCTTGAATTCTTTTTAAAGAAATGTCTTTTTTAATATTGTCTAATTGAAAATTCTTCTTTTGTATTTCAATATTAATATTATTTTCATAGATTGAACAAGCTTGAATTAAATTAAGATTTCTAGTTTTAGGTTGTTCTAGAAACTTAAATTCTACTTTTTTATTATTAAGTTTAAAATGTATAGAATCATTTTTTACTTTATAAGGTGTAATGAGGGTAATAAAAGGTGTTTCTAAAATTATAACATGATGAATGTTATTAATAAGAATAAAAGCAGTTTTAAGAGTAACACCATTATTTTCAATCAATGCTTCTGTTTTAGAATTTACGTTTAGTTTAGAGTTTTTAGCAGCAAATAATTTTTCTTTAGTTTATTGTTGAAATTTTGTAGGTACAATATTTGATTTTATACAATTTGAATCTGCACCTGTATCAAAAAGTGCTACAGTATCAATTTTATAATCTTCTGAAAATATAATTTTTATTTTAAAAATGTATTTTCTAGAAGTTATTTCTCTTAATACAAAAAGAAAATCTTTTGGAATATTTTTAATATTTAAAATATTTTGTGTTTCTTCTTCATTAATTATTTTTTGGAAGATTGTTCTTATTGTTTTAGATTTTTGAATTTGATTTTCTTTTAAGTATTTTATTTTTGATTTTATTTGTTTTATATTCTTTTCTAAATCTTTAATAGTTACATTTTTTATTTCTTATCACAAATATTTTTGGATTTAGTTGGTAAAAATTTATTTTTTTTCTTTGTCTAATGATTTTAGGATTTTCTCTAAATAGTATTTTTGTATTTTAGGATCATTTATATTTTTTTAATACATCTAAGAGAAGTAATTGATCTTTTGAAAGCATATTGATTTTCTTTTCAGATTTTTCACTGTTAGTGATTATTTCATTAAGTTGTATAGAAAAGTCTGTATTTTCATAGGAGTTTGAAGAACATATTAAAAGATTAGAAATTTTATTTAATAATTCTACAAAATAATTTGCAGTGTGGCTTGTTTTAAAACATTTAATGTTTTCAAAGTATTTTTCAAAACTTTGTTTGTAATTATTAAGTTTTTTAGGAGGTCTTTTATAAGGCTTTTCATAAAATTCTTCTTTTGGTTTAATAAAACTCTTTAAGTTTTTCTCAAAAAATTTTCAATTTGAAATTTTATAGGTTTCTTGGTGATTTTTTAAGTTTTTTGAAGAATAAATTTTATTAGTATTTATAACAAATTGTTTATAGTAAGTTCTTTTCATTTCCCATTTTAAGTGTTTTTGTAATTCTAAATCTTGACAGATTTTTAATCCTTCTTGTTGAGTTAGACTTTTTGATTGAACAGAATTATTGTAAGATGTTATATGGTTATTGTTATTAATCTTATTTCTTACCTTTTTTCCTAAGAGAATAGGTAAATTTGCAAGGAAATTTTCTTTCAAAAAGGGTTTATTATAGTCTTCTTTTAACATTATTTTAGTTAAGAAAGTATTTTTATACCATTGAAAATCACTTAATTTTTTACATTTTAAATTTGATAGTAATTCGGAAATTTTATCTTTTAAATGTATAGGATCACCAATAAAATGTAAAGAAATTGTTAAAATTAATGTTGCTACAGAATCTTGTTGTGGATTACCATTTTCATCAAGAACTGGTATTCCTTCTTCATCTGTTTTTATAGAATTTAAAATTTCTTTTTGTTGTTGGTTTGTGAAATAATAATCCCACCATCCTTTTATTTGACCAGAGAATCCTGCTATGAGGAGTTCTGCAATGGTTTTATCATGAGTCCCAATCTGGGTTTTATAAGCATTTTCAGCCATAGTCATTTGTTGTAAAAGACTAAGGATGTTATACTCGGTCATTCCATCTATGTTCCAATCATAGACAGAAGAGGCATTGAAGCAATATTGTGCTAAAGGTTTAACTATTTCAAGATCTGGAGCAGGGATTATTTGTAAAGGCTGTTGTATGAGAAAATCCAAGTTTTTTTATTAACTTTGATAAGATTTTGGAATTGTTCTAAAGCTTCACTATTATTAGATTCATTATTTAATTTTTTTATTTTTAGTTTAAACATTGGAGTGTTAAGGGTTACTAGATCTATTAGTTTACTAGAGCTTTTATTAGTATTATTCAATTTATTTAACAGATTTTGAACATTTTTAACACTAGTTTTTGAAATTTGAAATGGTTTAAAAACTGGATTATTTATATCTATTTTTAAAAAATGTTTTTTAGAAAAAAGATATTCTAAAGAATTTTGAGTAGCATAAATTTCAAACCAATCAAAAAATAGAATATGTTTTTTATTGGTATTAATGTATTCATAAAATTTGTTTTGTATTAGTTTTCTAGAATCTAATAGATTTTTAAAGAACCATAATCTCTTTTTTAAATTATGTTTAGCATAAAAATCATTATGTAAAAATTGTTTATTTACTTCAAAATTTTCTATAATAATTTCTTTAGTATTAATTATCCTTTTAGAATCATATGAGCTCTTAGCAGCAGAGTTTAAAGAAGTAGATCTACTGAAAATTGAATCCATATTTATAAAATTTTTGTTTTTGAAATTTATTTTTTTCCTACAATCCCAAGCACTTCGTAGGTTTTACAGCCTTCACTCGAGGACTTACCACCCAACCCTCTTGGACAAAAACACTCAGGAGAACCTAAAATTCTCGACTCAAATTTTATAAATATAAAAGCAAACTTCAACAAACACTACCCCCCCGTGGCTTTGATATCAAGAAGACACAACAAGATACTAAGGGGATAAGGAACATAAAAAAAATAATTATAAAAGACTTTAAAAAGTAAACAAATAATGGAAAACACAAGAATTAATAAAGAAACATAAAATTAAAAGCTGGCTGGAAATACATTGATGGTTCCTTTGAAAGGACACCACAAAGCTGATAATATATATATATATTAAAACATAAAATGGTTCCTAATTAAAGGAATCCAATGATAATATATATAATATAGTGCGAAATTTAAATGCTGGAATTTAAATATAGTGGGTTATATAACACCACTAATATATACATATATGTATATATTGCTGTAATTTAAATAGCGGAATTTAAAGAATGAAATTTAAATGTCTCAGATAATATTGTGGTTCCTCCAGTTTCTGATACATATAATCAAAGATTATATGCAGAACATACTTTTGCAAAGAACACCACTAATATTAACGGGCTCGATTAGGCGGTAGAACCGACCATATAATATTTATATACATAAGTATACATATAAATATATTTATAGATATATAATATATTTATATAGTACTTAGGCGGTAAAACCGTCCATGTAAAATATTTATGTAAGTATTTAAACACAAGAATATAAATTAAAATTTCATTACAAGCCTTGGAATTTGTACAACACTTGGAATCTTCAAAAGATTACAACTATCTTCAAGAGCCTTGAAGAACTTGATGCATAATATAAACAAGTTTTAAAAGGTATTTAAAAGGTTGAAGGGATCAAAAAGGTTTTATGAAGATTGTGGTTCTTTGGATGGTCCTGCTGAAAATTTTTCCATTACTGCCAATATTTCTTCACGAGTATTTGCTGATGCAAGTAGGGCTGCCATCTGGGATTTTTGTGAGGAAAAAGCTGTTTGTTGTAATGGTTGTGGTTTTCTAAAGATGTTTTGGGTAGGAATTCTCATATTTTTGTTATTTTGAATCCAAACTTGTATGTTAGGTATTGAAAGGCTTTGGGGAATTTTAAACTTGTCCCACCATTTGATTCTAAACATTCTTTTGATTTGAGAAGCATTATCATCTGAATATTCCACTGTCCAAGAAAATACCCATGGAAGGTAGAATTTTGTACAAAATTGTGACGACCCGAGTTCTAATCTCTCAATAAACATTAATCAACAATAATAGACAACAATCAATGGCTAAACAAAAGGATAATTTTTTTTTTTTTTTAAAAATAGATTGCCCTGTGCACACGCGGGCATCACCCCTCGCGCGCGCGCCGGCCAATGAGACCGAGATCTCAAGAGCTGGCTCGCGCGTGCGCGAGTACTTGCTCGCTCGTGCGCCGGCCACTGCACCAGAAAAATGCTCAACTGCTGTCAAAATGGTTCTCCAAATATTTCCATCCAAGATCAACTCAAACCAAGATTTATTCATGATCTAATCCATAGCAACATCTAACATACATTCTAACATGCTATACAATGGATACCATTAGATCATAACAAGCCTTACAATCATAATAATCAAGACTTTCCAAAATATGCAAGACACATTTCTATATAACAAGATCAAGATACTTCATGGTGTTTTAAGGATTTACAACATCTCACATGTTCTAAATACAATAACAAGATCATAATATCATCATCAACAAGTCTTGATACTATAACTATAACATGATTATCTTCAAGGTTCAAATATACATCATGACAGCTCATTCAACTTCTAACTCGGATCATCACGCTATGTTCAACTCATCCCTTGTTTGTTAAGCACGCCTTTGCCCGGTTCCACTCCCTCCTATTGCAATGACACATACAACAAAACAATAGCCGGAATTGTAAGGCCCGAAAATATTAAATTATTAATTATAGAATTTGAGAATTAAATTCCATATTATGGGCTAATATTGATTTGAGAAGTTTTGAAAATGATAGATTTAATTTCCGAGCTGAAAATATTTAATTTGAGAATATGCGGATTTTGATAATTAAATTCCGAGAATTCTTAAATTAAAAGAATAAATATTCGATTTGAATATTTATGGAATTGAAGATTTAATTCCATGTTTCGGAAATTAAAGAAGATGAATTTGGAAGATATAACTCGATCAGGGACTGATTTGCACATACTGACATTTGAAGGGCTAAAGTGCAAAAGGCCGGATTATTTAATTAATTCGAATTTATTTAATTTTAATCCGAGTATATTTAATTTAGGAATATTTAGAGTTTTGATTTAAATTCTAATATTCTTAAATTATTTTGGATTGAAATTGAATTAAAACAAAGGCCGAGGACTGAATTGCAATTACTGAAGATTTGAGGGACTAAGTTGCAATTTGTGTATACATATCCGATTTTAGTCTATTAATCAGCAGAATACGTGCTTGAGCGAGAAGGAGTTCAGAAATGGAACAAGGGAGTTCGAATTCATTCCATTTTTGTTGCTTCGATGATTTTCAAAATGCCGTAACTTTTGCGTCGTTCGTCCGATTTCAATACAATAAACAGTGAAACCACCAGTACCTGAAGGAATCGTCAAGACTGGTGCACTGGTCAATCGTTTCTTCAACTCCAGAAAACTGGATTCACAAGCATCAGACCAGACAAATGGAGTATTCTTCCGAGTTAACTGAGTAATCGGCTTCGCAATACTGGAAAAATCTTTAATGAATCGACGATAATACCCAGCCAATCCCATAAAACTACGAATCTCAGGAACAGATGTCGGTCTCGACCAACTGATCACTGCTTCTACTTTACTTGGATCCACAGAAATACCATTTCCAGATATAATATGTCCAAGAAAGACAACCTGTTTCAGCCAAAACTCGCATTTCGATAGTTTAGCATACAATTTCTCAGCTCTTAAAGTCTTCAATACTGTTCTCAGATGTTCAGAATGATCAATCAAATTCTTTGAATATATCAGAATATCATCAATAAATATAATCACAAAATCATCTAGATACTTCTGAAATACACGGTTTATTAAAGCCATAAACACAGCTGGAGCATTCGTCAAACCAAACGGCATAACTATAAACTCATAATGGCCATACCTGGTTCTGAACGCAGTCTTAGGAATATCAGAATCCCTAACTCTCAGCTGATGGTATCCAGATCTCAGATCGATCTTGGAATACACAGAAGAACCCTGCAACTGATCAAATAAATCATCAATACGAGGCAAAGGGTATTTGTGCTTTACCGTAGCCTTGTTCAGTTGCTGGTAATCGATACACAATCGCATTGAACCGTCCTTCTTTCTAACAAACAGTACTGGAGCTCCCCAAGGAGAAACACTGTGTCGAATGTATCCCTTGGACAGTAAATCTTCTAACTATTCCTTCAATTCTTTCAGTTCAACTGGTGCCATTCGATAAGGTGCTTTCGAAATCGGTGCAGTTCCTGTCATCAGTTCTATGTTGAAATCAATCTCTCGATACGGAGGTAATCCTGAAATCTCATCAGGGAAAACATCCGCAAACTCACTAACCACTGGCAAATCAGCCAGGTTCGGGCTAGTTTTCAACTGCATAAACAAGAAATCCCTCTGCTCCTTTCTGCAAAAATTGGGTCATAGATAATACAGAAATAAGAGGAATTTTGGCACGTGAACCCTTACCATAGAACTTCCATTCTCCAGCCATTTCAGGTCTGAATCTTACTATCTTCTGGAAACAGTCTACGGTAGCTCTGTACTTATTCAGCATATCAATCCCCATAATACAGTCGAAATCAGACATACCAAGTACGAAGCATTCTATCTCAATTTCATTACCCTCATACTGTAGCAAACAATTCTTAACTATCTGAATCGAGATAAGACCCCTCCCCAAAGGAGAAGAAACAGATACTACAACAGGTAATGTTTCAACAGGCAAAGCATGCAATGCAACAAATTTGGCAGATATAAACGTATGGGATGCACCTGTATCAATCAAGACATATGCGGGATAACCATAAAGAGAACAGTTACCTGCAATCACGTCATCTGGTGCTCCCTGTGCCGGTTCCTCCGTCAGTGCATAGACATGAGCCTGCTGTCTCTGTGGCTGACTGCCTGCCTGACTTCCTCCTGGCCTCGACTGTTGCTGAGGTGGTGATGGTTGAAAGGAATGGACAGAGGAGGCTTGCCTCGCGGGTTGAGCCATTGATCGTGATGACTCTGCACCTCGTGCCTGTCCAGCACCTCTCTGAGGACATACTCTCGCAAAATGGCCAGTCTGATGGCATATATGGCATCTCCCAGATACACCTCGACACTGATCAGTTGGATGTCCTCCACCACAAGTGTTACAGAATACTCCAGACTTCTGTTTCGTACCACTGAAACTTGAAGAACTGCTTCCAGATTTCTTAAATTGTTTTCCTCTAGCTTGCAAATATCCCTTCTTGCCACTGCTACTGCCACCACTATCAAATCGAGACGATTGTTGCTGTGTTGAAGCTGAAGGTTGTGACTGTCTCGGAGGCTGTGCAATATACGAAGCTCCTCGCTGCTGTATCAAGCCAGCTTCTGCTCCTTTGACACTGTTCAAGGCATCAGCAAAATTATTCGGTCGATTGTATTCACCAGTGTAAAAACATCAGGATTCAGTCCATTAATGAACTGATCAGCCATAGCTTCGTCACTATCTCCAACATGTGGAGCAAAACGTATCAATGTAGTGAATTTTGCAACATAGTCTTCAATATTCAAGTTTCCCTGCCTCAAGTTAGCAAATTCGGCACCCTTGTCTTTACGATAAGATACCGGAAAGAAACGTTGATAAAACTCTGTCTTGAAGACATTCTAGGTCAAAACAGTTCCTCTACGCTCCAGAGATTTCTTTGTTGTAAACCACCAGCTTTTAGCAACTTCATGCAACTGATGACCAACAAGTCTGACTCTTCGTTCATCACCGTAGTCAAGTGAATCAAATAACATTTCCATGTCATCAAGCCATCCCTCACATTCAACTGCATTCTCAGTACCTTTCAAAGTTGGCGGCTTGTAGGATTGAAAACGTTTCAGTAGTGTTTCCATGGGAGTTGCAGTCATATCTGTCATATCTCGTGATGTACTGCCCTGTTCATTACTCGGAACTGCAGTTGCAGGCACTATCGGTGTGACAAATGTCGGTGGAGTATGAACTGTCTGTTCTGGTAGAGAAATAGGAACATGGGGTCTCAGAGGAGGTCGGCCTGGTCTTCGAGACATATCTGATTATCAAAATGGTTAGGATACCAAATCATCAAATTATCTCAGTCCTCCTCTGATCATCTTACCTCTGATCAAGACGCGGTTCTGATTCAATCTTAAATAAATAATCACAATCTTCAAATAAAACATGCTTCCAATCAATTCAGATAATCAGGTAGCATGTCATAATTCATCAGGATACATGCCTCTATCAGTTCAGATATTCCAATAAGCATGCATCTTTAATCATCGTAATCATACTTTCAAATAAAATAAATACAACATCTTGTAATAAAATACTTGAAAGTAAATCATGCTAGCATTTAAAACATGTAATTCAATCACGTAATTAAATCATAGCATGATAAAAAAAAACATAAATAAGTAAGGCAGAAGACTCGATCTACCCCACTCACTGTCTATCTAAGTCCAGAATGTTCTTGCTCTAATACCACCTGTTGTGACGACCCGAGTTCTAATCTCTCAAGAAACATTAATCAACAATAATAGACAACAATCAATGGCTAAACAAAAGGATAAATTTTTTTTTTTTTTTTTTAAAATAGATTGCCCTGCGCACGCGCGGGCATCACCCCTCGCACGCGCACCGGCCAATGAGACCGAGATCTCAAGAGCTGGCTCGCGCACGCGCGAGTACTTGCTCGCTCGTGTGCCGGCCACTGCACCAGAAAAATGCTCAGCTGCTGTCAAAATGGTTCTCCAAATATTTCCATCCAAGATCAACTCAAACCAAGATTTATTCATGATCTAATCCATAGCAACATCTAACATACATTCTAACATGCTATACAATGGATACCATTAGATCATAACAAGCCTTACAATCATAATAATCAAGACTTTCCAAAATATGCAAGACACATTGCTATATAACAAGATCAAGATACTTCATGGTGTTTTAAGGATTTACAACATCTCACATGTTCTAAATACAATAACAAGATCATAATATCATCATCAACAAGTCTTGATACTATAACTATAACATGATTATCTTCAAGGTTCAAATATACATCATGACAGCTCATTCAACTTCTAACTCGGATCATCACGCTATGTTCAACTCATCCCTTGTTTGTTAAGCACGCCTTTGCCCGGTTCCACTCCCTCCTATTGCAATGACACATACAACAAAACAATAGCCGGATAACTCCGGTGAGAAATAGATTTCCCAGTAAAAGCAACTAAACATGCATAACAACATATATCAAGATCATGATATAAAAGTAATTACAATGCATGTTTTCAAAACAAGGTTCATTTCATCATTCGTCGATTAGGATCCCGAGAAGTAGATATCATAACTAATCCACCGACTCTCCCGATCGAGGTGGGGTTACTTATCTTGCTTCTCTAGACTTTGAAGCAGTCATATATGCAAATCAGACGCTAGGCTAAAACAACCACCCAGGCCATACATATACGACTCCACAAATCGTCTATTCGAACGTTTCCGTTCATTTCAAAATCAAGAAATAAGTCTTCAAGATGAATGCAACATATATCATCATCAAGGCATTCATAACATCAAAAAATTATTCAACAACTCAAATGAAAACACATAAGAGCAATTAAGCAAACAAGTATGTGATTTAGGGGAAACTCGATACAAACCATCTCGAGTTGTAATCCCAATCAATTAATAGTCCACTTTTACCTTTCAAATGTGATGTTTGGGATGTCTTCTAACTTGTTCTAGCTTGTCCAAATCTGTACCATACAATCCCCAAATCTATATCAAAAAGCTGCTCACTCTTCAAACAAACTTCAAGGCAAAACTCTACCAACCTTGTGCTTTCTTCTATTGGTTTCAGAGGCGATGTTTTCAAGCTCAATGTGTCCTGTTTATATACTGAAAACATAGCATACAACCAAGGAAATATCAGCTATGATACACCTCAATAGCAGCTCAAGCACAAGCTAGCAAAACATTGCAAATCAAGAGTTTGACGGCATATCGGTATAACTCGGCGATTCCGAACATATCTACAACATTTCTAACATGTACATCAGCTGTTGAAGCTTCACAACCAACATATCAGCAGGTATAAGGATCAAATAATAGTTGGGAATTCATAAGAACATGATATACAAATCAATCTTCAACCCAACTTCAAGATTATACAAGATAAAATCTCAACAACACAATTTCATAACAACATCTGATATCTGTCCATTTCGAAATCTCAAACCCTGAAGAACAAAGAGGAAACTTACATCAAATCGAAGGTTTCGTCGAGAGGATTCCAAAACATCTTTCGGAATCGAAATCGGATAACCGTAACTCAAGATATCACAATTTGAAAGATGAAGAAAAGCTTGAAAAATTCTGCTCTCGGTTCTTCCTTTTTCCTTGTCTGAAATCTGATGAATTATGTGCTATTCACACGTGTACATGCTGAATAATACATAAAATTGTGATAACTCAAAGATAATTGCACTTTAGCCCCTCAAGACCTCAATAATTGCAATTCAGTCCTCACATTCTCATGTTATTCAATTTCAATCCTAATCAATTTAAGAATATTAGAATTTAAATCAAAACTCCAAATATTCCCAAATTAATTATTCTCGGATTAAAATTAAATAATTCTGGGCGTTACAAAAATAATGCTAGAGGTTGGAAACGTTTTTCATCTTCTGAAGGTTTATATTGGGATTTAAACACCTTGAAGAAATGTTGGACTGGGTGTTGGAGGATTTCATAGGCTTAACCAAAAAATTCCCACCAAAGGTTCCACCAGTTTGGGAATCGTCTGAGATCACAGGTTTTGTTATCAAAATAGAATAACCATGTCTACTTATGCTTTTGGTTTTGTATAAAAAAGGCATTGTACCAAGCTTGTTGATAGTCTCAATAATTAAAAGGAATATCAAAGAAAGAGGTTTCTTTATATTTTTCAGTGAAAAGGATGACATCTGATAGATGGTGACCCCAATCAATGGGTGCTATAACTTTTAAAATTTTACAAGTAGAATAAGCTGGATCTTCATGCTTTGCATCAATGAAGAAATGTTTGAATATTACTGAATCTGTAGATTCTAATATTGCTTGATAATAGAGAAGAATTTTCATTTCATCCCAAGGCTTATAATATCTCCCTTTTCCAAAATAATTTTGAAGGGTGTGAAAAGGATCTTGCTCACGAAATCCTTTTTCTGTTTGTATAATTGTTTGACACATTTGTTTTTCAAAAAATTCAGAAGGGGATATCAAGATCTTTGGGTAAGGGCAAGCTGAGAATTTGTAGTATTTTCGGAATTTAAAATAAAGGAATCTTTGATAGAAACTTCTTTTGAGGAGGTTTTGCTAGAAGTCTCTTTTTTATGAGCTTGATCTATAGCAGTTTTTACTTCCGAATTTTCCAGAAGGCTTTCCAGGAATTTAAGCCTGTTTTCGATATCACTGTTTACCTGTGGTCTCGATTGAGCAGTATCTTTTAGTTCTTCTTCTTCTTCCTGTTTAACTATTTCATACCAAGTCTTTTTCTTGACTTGATCTGTAGAAGATTGGACATGCTTTTTATCTTTTTTGGATGTCATTGCTGTTTTGCGAAAATTCTCGAGTAAGAAAATCAGGTAAAGAATTTGTATCTCCTTTAATAAATTCAATATTAAAATCAAATATGCTTAATATTGCTTGCCATCTTGCAAAAATTTGTTTTGAAGCTAGATTTTGAACGTCCTTTTGTAAAACTTCTTTTGCACTTTTACAATCTATTCTTAATAAAAATTTTTGATTTAAAAGATCGCTCTGAAATTTTTGTATTCATAAAACAATGCTTAGAATTTCCTTTTTAATAGTGGAATAATTTTTCTGAGTATAATTCCAATGAGCTGATGTAAATTGAACTATTTTTTCTTTATCATTTTGTTTTTCTTTTAAAATACCTCCGTATCCTAGATCTGAGGCATCAGTTTCAACTATCTTTGGTAAATTTGGATCAGCAATGTTTAAACAAGGAATTTCTAACACTTGTTTTTTAATGATTTTTACAATCTCGGTATGTTCTTCAGTCCATGGTACTGGGTTTTTCTTTGACCTATCATGTAAAGGTTTTGCTATTTTATTAATATTTGGGCAAAAATCTAGAACATAATTCAAACTTCCTAAGAATCTTTGTAATTGAGTTTTATCTAATATTTTATCAAAAAATTTGTTTGCCAAAATTAAAGATCTATCAATAGGAGTTATAGTACCTTTAGATATACAATGTACTAAAAATCTTATTTTTGTTTGAAAAAGACTTATTTTTGCTTTTGAGAAAATCAAACCATTTTTCTTGGAAACATAAAAAATGATTTTAAATGTTGAAAATGTTCATCTAGGTTATTAGAGAATATTAAGACATCATCTATGTAAACTATGCAGAATTTTAAATAATTATTAAAAATATCATTCATGATTCTTTGGAATTCAGAAGGAGCATTTTTTAATCCAAAGGGCATTACATTCCATTCGTATTGTCCGAAAGAAACTGTGAAAGCAGTTTTATATCTATCTTTTTGAGAGATTTGAATTTGCCAAAATCCAGATTTCATATCAAATTTAGAAAATATATGTAAGGCCCGAAAATATTAAATTATTAATTATGGAATTTGAGAATTAAATTCCATATTATGGGCTAATATTGATTTGAGAAGTTATGGACATGATAGATTTAATTTCCGAGCCGAAAATATTTAATTTGAGAATTTACGAATTTTGAGAATTAAATTCCGGGAATTCTTAAATTAAAAGAATAAATATTCGATTTGAATATTTATGGAATTAAAGATTAAATTCCATGTTTTGGGAATTAAAGAAGATTAATTTTGAAGATACAACTCGATAAGGGACTGATTTGCAGATATCGAAGTTAAAGGGCTAAAATGCAAAAGGCCGGGATTATTTGATTAATCCAAATTTATTTAATTTTAATCCGAGAATATTTAATTTGGGAATATTTAGAGTTTTGATTTTAATTCTAATATTATTAAATTATTTTGGATTGAAAGTGAATTAAAACGAAGGCCGAGGACTAAATCGCAATTTATGAGGTTTCAGGGATTAAATTGCAATTAGACAATACATATCCGATTTTATAAAACTTAGCAGAAAGTGATACGTGTTATTAGATGGGATTTACATATTCAGAACAGAGCATGTCGAGCTCTTTCATTTTCTTTGAAATTTGATTGTTCAAAACGCTGTAACTTTTGATCCGCTTGTCCGATTTCGATTCAGAATAGAGAAAAAGCAGAGTTTAATTTGCAGATTCAGAATATGAAGTTGACTATTGATCTTGAAGCACTGAATTGAATAACAGCTTAGACTTGATATATGTTCTATCTAGAACATCGAATGATATTCAGAAAGAAAGAAGTCGACACAAATACTGAACTTCATTGAATGAGATGTCAGATGGAATTGACGATGGAAAAGATTTATTCTTTTCAGCTTGATACAATGAATCCGAATTGTTCAATGAATTTGAATTGTTCCAGGTATATAAGTGAAGGAAGTATCAGTAGATTCTTCCTATGTACTTTAATTAGATGAAATAGATATCGAAAAGATTCCGAGTTAAGTCGATTAGTCGACAAATCTTTAATTGAAAAAAAAAGCAGCTCAGAACGAATTCTTTTCAATGACTGAAAGTACAACTGAATAGATACCAAAGAGAATAGAAGCATATCCGAAGAAAGGATCTAATAAGAAATGAAGTGATGAGATACGAAGTTTAGAGTTATATGATTGAGGTGAGAATAACTTCAGATAATCATTCAGTCTATCAGAATTGATATTTGATTTGACTACGATTTCGAGGACGAAATCATTTCTTAGAGTGGAGGAATTGTAAGGCCCAAAAATAATAAATAATTAATTATGGGATTTGAGAATTAAATTCCATATTATGGGCTAATATTGATTTGAGAAGTTATGAACATGATAGATTTAATTTCCAAGCCGAAAATATTTAATTTGAAAATTTACGGATTTTGAGAATTAAATTACGGGAATTCTTAAATAAAAAGAATAAATATTCGATTTGAATATTTATGGAATTAAAGATTAAATTCCATGTTTCGGGAATTAAAGAAGATTAATTTTGAAGATACAACTCGATAAGGGACTGATTTGCAAATATCGAAGTTGAAGGGCTAAAATGCAAAAGGCCGAAATTATTTGATTAATCCGAATTTATTTAATTTTAATCCAAGAATATTTAATTTGGGAATATTTAAAGTTTTGATTTTAATTCTAATATTATTAAATTATTTTGGATTGAAAGTGAATTAAAACGAAGACCGAGGACTGAATCGCAATTTATGAGGTTTTAGGGACTAAATTGCAATTAGACAATACATATCCGATTTTTATAAAACTTAGCAGAAAGTGATACGTGTTATTAGATGGGATTTACATATTCAGAACAGAGCATGTCGAGCTCTTTCATTTTCTTTGAAATTTGATTGTTCAAAACACTGTAACTTTTGATCCGCTTGTCCGATTTCGATTCCGAAAGATGTTCTGGAATCCTTGCGACAAGGGCTTCAACTTGATGTAAGTATTAAATCATCTCGGAATGTTTTGAAAAACGAATTATGGCAGAGATTGCTGTTGAAGTTATGAATGTATTCTTGATCTTGTATGCATTCCGATATCAAAACCGAATCGAAGATTGATTATGAAATGAACTTTTTATGATTTCCAGCTTGTATTTGATATACTTAGCTGCTGTTATGAGGATTAGAATGATGTATTAATGATTTAGATGCATGTATGATTTTCTTATGAAGTTAAAGAAGTTAGCTTCGAAGTCGATATTAAGTCGGTTACCGATTTTGAATCGCTACGCCATCGATTCATGTTTTGAGACTAGTTTGATAGCTGATTATCAAGATGAGATGTTCTTTGAAATGTTATCGATGGTATAGCATTTTTATTCCTCGATTTCAGACTAGTTTTGAAGGCTAACAACTCAAGACTCCAAATTCGATTTGAAGAAGAGGAAGGGAGGTTTGAAATGCATTTGATCGAATATGTGTTGATGATTTTGACTCGATTCTGAAATGAATGTATTGAACGAAGCTTGATGTGAAGGTTTTGAGATTGCAGTTCAAATTTGAAGAATTCAAAACAAAAGAAATACGAAGGTAAAAGTGGACTACTACTTGAATGAGATTATAACTCGAGATGTTTTGTATCGAGTTCCCTAAATCACATACTTATTTGATTACTTGCTTTATATGCTCTTCTATGAATTATGGAATGAGTTTTTGATGTGAATGAATGCTATATTGATTTTATATGTTGCATTCATCTTGAGACTTGTTCTTTGATTTCGAAATGAACGGAAACGTTCGATTAGACGATTTGAGGAAGTATATATGTATGGCCTGGGTGGTTGACTTAGCCTAGCGTCTGATTTACATATATAGTGGCTTCAAAGTCTAGAGAAGTAAGATAAGTAACCCCAACTCAATCGGGAGAGTTGGTGGTTAGTTATGATATCTGCTTCTCGGGATCCCAACCGATGAAATGAGAGAATTTGTAAAGAACCTTGTTTTAAAACATGCATTGTAGTTACTTTTATATCATGAATTTGATATATGCTTTGCTATGCATGTTTAGTTGCTTTTACTGGGAAATATATTTCTCACCGGAGTTTATCCGGCTGTTGCTTTGTTTTGTATGTGTGCATTGCAACAGGTGGGGCAGGAGCTAGTCTGAAATGACATGGACAGCTCGGGATCGAGATTTAGCAAGTGTGGACTCGGGTTTAAGTGGAAGAATGATAGTGAGAATTACAGCAAACTTAGCAAGAACATTAGAAACTTGTAAATGAGATTTTGACGTCTTGAATAGTTTGTAGTTTCTTGATATCTATGGGATTCATTTGATGTATTGCATTGCATGATTAGATTCTTGAAACCTTGTTCTTGAAATTATACCAGTTCTAGATTTTATGGAACATGTTTGATGTTGATTTGTAATGATTTAGATCACTTGTTCCAAGTTTGACAACAATAAGAGTGTTATGCAGAATTGCTGGATCTGGTGCCCGCTCGATCGGGTGAGATGCACCGATCGAGAGCGGCATGGAAATATTGGAACCGAGAGCTCTGGAGTGTGGCTCGCTCGATCGGACGAATTCATCCGATCGAGCGAGGCCATTTGTGCTACAGACCGAGAGCAATGATTTCTTGCTCGCTCGATCGGATAAAATCCCCCGATCGAGCGAGCAAGAAATCTTTAGCTCTTGGTTTTAATATTCTAATTGATTTATTATTTAATTAATCATTAGTTGCCCTAATACGAGATTAGCAACCCGAGGTCCTCACAACAGATGGTATCAGAGCGTAAGTTCTTGGACTAAGATAGAAGCTGAGCGGGGTAGATTGCGTCACATGCATTTATAGTATAGCATGATTATGCCTTATTTGATTTGATGATTCGATGATTTGATAAATTGCATGTGAGCATGATCTTTATTTGAAATTCAACTGCATAATTTACTGATTTGTAAATTTTTGAAATTTTTACCATTTTGTTATACGATTTTCCCCGGGTAATGTAAGCACCCAGAATCGAAGAGAACAGTGTTCTTTGGGTGATGTAAGCACCCCAGACTGACAAAATAGTATGGCCAGACTGAACATAATGGTATGGTTAGACTGAATAGAACAGAACGGTATTGCTCAGCTGAATGAAGTATCTCTGATTGAATAGAATAGAATATCAGCAAATGAATATAGGATGTTGTAGGTAACAGTTGGCTTGAAGAACTTGACCAGTTGTTTAAATATCGAGAAGATTCAGATGAATATCGGATCAGATTGCTTGAAATACCAACTTCAAAACCTAGCAACCAGCTGGTGGATTTTGATGAAGAAATGATGAGAAGGAAGAGGACAGATATGAAGTGCATGATATGAAAGTAATTCTTTAACTCTAGCGGACCAAGACAGAAGTGTTTGGGTCTGAATGCAGAGTATATTAGAAATTATTACACTCATTGTGGAGGAAGATATACGACCAAGCAGTGTAAAGAAAATTTAGGTAGATGTGATAGAACATGTTCAAAGAAACATAGATTCTAAGAAGATTCGAATGAAGAACAAATAGCATAAGTATACAGAGAATCAGAATAACATTGCACCTGAGAATGAGACTTACAGGTAACATATTTATGTTGTTTTAACCTGTTTATGTTGTAGGTGCAATAGATATATGATAGCTGAAAGCTTATTATATAATTTTCTCTGTATCAGAAAAGAGATTTTGTGAATTGAACGGAAGAATAGAACTATTGCTTCGATAAACTGAAACCGAACATGATATTGTTCATATGGGAAATATTCGGTTGCGATGCATGATAGATTATGAGACTATACCCAAGTACTGATTAGTGATAGTTTCAGATTATTGAATCACTGGATTTTGTTATTTAACCAATCAGTATGATGATAAGAAGCGATAAAATTAGATCAACAAGAACATGATGTGCATATGAATATGATGATATGATATAGAATCTCGAATTAAGATTCTGTGATTTCGGTTTGAGATATGATGCTTGATTACAGAAATATTCCGAAATCAGTATATTCGTTGCACTAGATATGTTTAAGATCTAAATCAGCATTGATAGGTATGCCAATGCATAGAGATTACAGATATATTCCAGTAAGATTTTTGACTTTAGTTTAAGTTGTGAACTGGAATTCAATAGTGAATTGATGAATTGATGAATTTATGAATTACCGACTTGATGAGATTATGAACTGAATATTAATTTTGAGGTTTAGAAGATATATGATGATATGAAAATCAGTTACAGATGAGTCTTTTCTTTGATTATGCTGAATCGAATACATCAATTGGACATATAATTCTTGAAATATTTGATTTCGAGTGGCTTTCCTTGTTTTGTTCATAGAGCCTGAGTGATTAACTCATTCTGAGTTATGAGTTGTGTAACACCCGGAATTATTTAATTTTAATCCGAGAATAATTAATTTGGGAATAATTGGAGTTTTGATTTAAATTCTAATATTTTTCAATTGATTAGGATTGAAATTGAATGAATTGAGAAATTGAGGACCAAATTGCAATTATTGACAACTTGAGGGGCCAAAGTGCAAATAGTTGACAATTGTTGGACACTTGTGATTTGTATATGTATTCACGTGTGATACAACACATTTCATCAGAAATTTCAGAAGGAAGGAACCGAGGGGATGAACAAGGAAAGCTTCAATATTTTCTTCAAATTGTAATTGATATATCTTTTGCGTCGGTTATCCGAATTCGATTCCGAAAAAGGTTTTGAAATCCTTGCAAGAAGACCTTCGAATTGATGTAAGTTTTCTCTTAGTTCATTATGATTTGGGAATTCGAAAATGACAGAGATCACAATTGTGTATGAATTGTTGTTATTGAACTTCTATGTTGTGTTTTGTTGAAGTTGGGTTGAAGATGGTTGTTGTATCCATTTCGTATGAATTCTCAGCAAGTATTGCAACGTTTCTATTCTATATTCTGCTGGTTTTGATTGAAATTCAGCTGGTATCATTGTAGAAGGGTTATACTTGAGTTTCGGGATTGCCGACTTTAACCGTTACGCCGTCGAACTTATGATTTGAGGTTGTTTTGCTATTGTATCTTGGACTAAGATGTTGTTGGGTTGTAGCTAATGATTACTTGGTTTATATGCTGTGATTTCATGTAATGCCCAGAATTATTTAATTTTGATCCGAGAATATTTAATTTGGGAATATTTGGAGTTTTGATTTAAATTATAATATTCTTAAATTATTTAAGATTGAAATTGAATAAATTGAGAAGCTGAGGACTGAATTGCAATTTTTGAATAGTTGAGTGACTAAAGTGCAAATTGCATTATATTTATCAGAATTGGGATGTCTTACTCAGCTTGTGCACGTGGAATGCTATTCTTCATCAGAATTTCAGAAAACAAGAAGGAAGAAATCGAGAGCAGAGATTCCAAGTTTTTCTTTATCTTTCAATTGCGATATCTTGAGCTAGAGTGATCCGTTTTCGATTCCGAAAGATGTTCTGGAATCCTTGCAAGACGACCTTCGATTTGATGTAAGTTTCTTCTTTGTTCATCAAGGTTGGAGAAGTCGAATTTGACAGATATCAGATGTTGATATGAAGTGTTGTTAAGCTTCGATCTTTTGTGTTCTTGAAATTGGATTGAAGATTGATTGTTATATCTCATTCTTATGCTCTCCAGCTATGATTCGATTGAATAAATGTTGACATGTTCAGGATTATGTTGGTTTTGATTTGTATATAGCTGATGTTGTTATTGATATGGTCGGAATCGCCGAAGTGATACCGATATGCCGTCGAATTATTGATTTGAAGTGATTTGCTATTGTTTTTGGATTCCGAAGTTGCTGAACTATTGACTGATGATTCCTTGATTGTTATGCTATTGTTTCAGTGTATAAACAGTATATAAACTAAAGAAGTCTACTCCGAAACCGATAGAAGATAGAACTAGGTTGGTAAAATTTGCCTTGAAGTTCTTGTTGAAGTTTGGGTTGATAGTGAGCAGACTTTGAGATGAGTTTTTGGTGATTGATCTTGTACAGATTTTGACAAGTTCGAAGACATCCTAAACACCATATTTGAAAGGTAAAAGTGGACTATTATTTGATTGGGAATACAACTCGAGATGGTTTGTATCGAGTTTTCCCTAAATCACATACTTGTTTGATTATTTGCTCTTATGTGTTTTACTTTGAGTTATTGAATAAGTGATGATATACAGAATGCTTTGATGATGATATATTGCATTCATTTTGAAGACTTATTCCTTGATTTTGAAATGAACGGAAATGTTCGAATAGACGATTTGAGGAATCGTATATGTATGGCCTGGGTGGTTGTTTTAGCCTAGCGTCTGATTTGCATATATGATTGCTTCAAAGTCTAGAGAAGAAAGATAAGTAACCCCACCTCGAGCGGGAGAGTCGGTGGATTAGTTATGATATCTACTTCTCGGGATCCCAATTGACAAATGACGAAACGAACCTTGTTTTAAAACATGCATCGTATTTACTTTTATATCATGAGTTTGATATATGATTTGTATTGCATGTTTAGTCGCTTTTACTGGGAAATATATTTCTCACCGGAGTTATCCGGCTATTTGTTGTGTTGTATGTGTCATGACGATAGGCGGAAGTGGATCCGGGCAAAAGCGGAATTAAAGAACAAGGGATGAGAGATTAGCATGATGATCCGGTATAGAACTGAAGTTGCTGTCTTATATGTTGAGAATAGGAGTTGAGGCTTTGAATTAGTAGACTTGAACTTTAGTTAAAGTGTTGATAGTGATCTTGTACAAACACTTGAAATGGATGTTTTACTCTTGCCTTGAGTTGTTAATGTATATGTTGTTGACTTGATATGAATTAAATACCATGATGATGCTTTTAGGAGTTGATACAACATGTTTAGAACTTGATTCTTACTTGGTGCATGTGTTAGTAGATCAAAGGTTCAAGTTTGACAGCAAGTTTTAGAGCTGGTTTTGAGTTGCGTTTTGTGAGCAGGAAACTGGCCAGGGCCGTGCCCGAGCTGCAGAAAACAGCAGCCCGAGCGCAGCCAGGGCAGTTGGCTACTGTTTTGACACCAACAGGGTGCGCCCGAGCGGCGCATTTCAGCCGCTCGAGCGCAGCCCATTAAAAAAAAAAATTCCAGCTTTGAATGTTTGGTGTTTGCTTATCTTTAAGTCATGATCTTGGATTACTTTGGTGAATTTGAGAGATTAAGAACCGGGTCGTCACAACAGGTGGTATCAGAGCAAGAAAATTCTGGACTCAAATAGACAGTGAGTGGGGTAGATCGAGTCTTCTGCCTTACTTATTTATTTTTTTTATCATGCTATGATTTAATTACGTGATTGAATTACATGTTTTAAATGCTAGCATGATTTACTTTCAAGTATTTTATTACAAGATGTTGTAGTTATTTTATTTGAAAGTATGATTACGATGATTAAAGATGCATGCCTACTGGACTATCTGAACTGATTAGAGGCATGGATTCTGATGATTTATGATATGCTATCTGATTATCTGAATTGATTGAAAGCATGTCTTGTTGAGTACTTTAATTATTTATTTAAAGATTGAATCAGAACCGAGTCTTGATCAGAGGTAAGATGATCAGAGAAGGACTGAGATAATTTGATGATTTGGTATCCTAACCATTTTGATAATCAGATATGTCTCGAAGACCAGGACGACCTCCTCTGAGACCCCATGTTCCTATTTCTCTACCAGAACAGACAGTTCATACTCCACCGACAGTTGTCACACCGATAGTGCCTGCAACTGCAGTTCCGAGTAATGAACAGGGTAGTACATCACGAGATATGACAGATATGACTGCAACTCCCATGGAAACACTACTGAAACGTTTTCAATCCTACAAGCCGCCAACTCTGAAGGGTACTGAAAATGCAGTTGAATGTGAAGGATGGCTAGATGACATGGAGATGTTATTCGATTCACTAGACTACGGTGATGAACGAAGAGTTAGACTTGTTGGACATCAGTTGCATGAAGTTGCTAAAAGCTGGTGGTTCACAACAAAGAAATCTCTGGAGCGTCGAGGAACTGTTCTGACCTGGAATGTCTTCAAGACTGAATTCTATCAACGTTTCTTTCCGGTATCTTATCGAAAAGACAAGGGTGCCGAATTTGCTAATCTGAAGCAGGGAAACTTGAATATTGAAGACTACGTTGCAAAATTCACTACATTGTTAAGATTTGCTCCACATGTTGCAGACAGTGACGAGGCTATGGCTGATCAGTTCATTAATGGACTGAATCCTGATGTTTTTACACTGGTGAGCACAAGGCGACCGAATAATTTTGCTGATGCCTTGAACAGTGCCAAAGGAGCGGAAGCTGGCTTGATACAGCAGCGAGGAGCTTCGTATATTGCACAGCCTCCGAGACAGGCACAACCTTCAGTTTCAACTCAGCAACAGTCGTCTCGATTTGACAGTGGTGGCAGTAGCAGTGGCAGGAAGGGATATTTGCAAGCTAGAGGAAAACAATTTAAGAAATCTGGAAGCAGTTCTTCAAGTTCCAGTGGTACGAAACAGAAGTCTGGGTTATTCTGTAACACTTGTGGTGGAGGACATCCAACTGATCAGTGTCGAGGTGTATCTGGGAGATGCCATATATGCCATCAGAATGGCCATTTTGCGAGGGTATGTCCTCAAAGAGGTGCTGGACAGGCACGAGGTGCAGAATCATCACGATCAGTGGCTCAACCCTCGAGGCAAGCCTCCTCTGTCCATTCCTTTCAACCATCACCACCTCAGCAACAGTTGAGGCCAGGAGGAAGTCAGGTAGGCAGTCAGCCACAGAGACAGCAGGCTCATGTTTATGCATTGACGGAGGAGCAGGCACAGGGAGCACCGGATGACGTGATTGCAGGTAACTGTTCTCTTTATGGTTATCCTGCATATGTATTGATAGATACAGGTGCATCCCATACGTTTATATCTGCCAAATTTGTTGCATTACATGCTTTGCCTGTTGAAACATTACCTGTTGTAGTATCTATTTCTTCTCCTTTGGGGAGGGGTCTTATATCGATTCAGATAATTAAGAATTGTTTACTACAGTATGAGGGTAATGAAATTGAGATAGATTGTTTCGTACTTGGTATGTCTGATTTCGACTGTATTATTGGGATTGATATGCTGAACAAGTACAGAGCTACCGTAGACTGTTTCCAGAAGATAGTGAGATTCAGACCTGAAATGGCTGGAGAATGGAAATTCTATGGTAAGGGTTCACGTGCTAAGATTCCTCTTATTTCTGTATTATCTATGACCCAACTTTTGCAGAAAGGAGCGGAGGGATTTCTTGTTTATGCAGTGGATCTTTTGAAAGCTAGCCCGAACCTGGCTGATTTGCCAGTGGTTAGTGAATTTGGGGATGTTTTTCCGGATGAGATTCCAGGGTTACCTCCGTATCGTGAGATTGACTTCAACATCGAACTGATGCCAAGAACTGCACCGATTTCGAAAGCACCTTATCGAATGGCACCAGTTGAACTGAAAGAATTGAAGGAACAGTTAGAAGATTTACTGGCCAAGGGATACATTAGACCTAGTGTTTCTCCTTGGGGAGCTCCAGTACTGTTTGTCAGAAAGAAAGATGGTTCAATGAGATTATGTATTGACTACCGGCAACTGAACAAGGCTACGGTAAAGAACAAATACCCTTTGCCTCGTATTGATGATTTATTTGATCAGTTGCAGGGTTCTTCTGTGTATTCCAAGATCGATCTGAGATCTGGATACCATCAGCTGAGAGTTAGGGATTCTGATATTCCTAAGACTGCGTTCAGAACCAGGTATGGCCATTATGAGTTTATAGTTATGCTGTTTGGTTTGACAAATGCTCCAGCTGTGTTTATGGCTTTGATGAACCGTGTATTTCAGAAGTATCTCGATGACTTTGTAATTATTTTTATTGATGATATTCTGATATATTCAAAGAATTTGATTGATCATTCTGAACATCTGAGAACAGTATTGAAGACTTTAAGAGCTGAGAAACTGTATGCTAAACTGTCGAAATGCGAGTTTTGGCTGAAACAGGTTGTCTTTATTGGACATATTATATCTGGAAATGGTATTTCAGTGGATCCAAGTAAAGTCGAAGCAGTGATCAGTTGGTCGAGACCAACATCTGTTCCTGAGATCCGGAGTTTTATGGGATTGGCTGGGTATTATCGTCGATTTATTAAAGATTTTTCCAGTATTGCAAAGCCGATTACTCAGTTGACTCAGAAGAATACTCCATTTGTCTGGTCTGATGCTTGTGAATCCAGTTTTCTGGAAACTGACAGTGGTAACACCGATAGTACCTCAAGCTGCAATTCCGAGCAATGAACAGGGAAGTACTTCTCGAGATATGACAGATATGACAGCTACTCCGATGGAAACATTACTCAAAAGATTTCAATCCTACAAGCCGCCAACACTGAAAGGTACTGAGAATGCAGTTGAGTGTGAAGGTTGGCTCGATGATATGGAGATGTTATTTGATTCTCTTGATTATGGTGATGAGCGGAGAGTCAGATTGATAGGGCACCAGTTACATGAGGTTGCAAAGAGTTGGTGGTTTACAACAAAGAAAGCTTTGGAGCGTAGAGGAACTGTACTGACGTGGAATGTATTCAAAACTGAGTTTTACCAACGCTTCTTTCCAGTGTCTTACCGCAAAGATAAAGGTGCAGAATTTGCGAACCTGAAGCAGGGAAACTTAAATATTTAAGATTATGTTGCAAAATTCACTACATTGCTACGTTTTGCTCCACATGTTGCTGATAGTGATGAGACTATGGCTGATCAGTTCATTAATGGACTGACTCCAGAGGTCTTTACTTTGGTGAACACAAGGCGACCGAATAATTTTGCTGATGCTTTGAACAGTGCCAAAGGAGCGGAAGCTGGTTTGATACAACAGCGAGGAGCTTCGTATATCGCTCAGCCTCCGAGACAGTCACAAACCTCAGCTCCAATCTCGCAACAACCTCCTCGATTTGAAAGTGGTGGTAGTAGCAGTGGCAAGAAAGGATATTTGCAAGCTCGAGGAAAACAATTTTAAAAGTCAGGTAGCAGTTCTTCGAGTTCCAGTGGCACAAAATAGAAGTCAGGAGTGTTTTGTAACAGTTGCGGTGGAGGTCATCCAACCGATCAGTGCCGAGGTGTATCTGGGAGGTGCCATATATGCCATCAGACTGGCCATTTTGCGAGGGTGTGTCCTCAGAGAGGTTCTGGACAGTCACGAGGTGCAGAGTCATCACAATCAGTGGCTCAACCTGCGAGGCAAGCCTCTTCTGTTCATTCCTTTCAACCACCACATCCACAGCAACAGCCAAGGCCTGGAGGAAGTCAGACAGGTAGTCAGCCACAGAGACAGCAAGCTCATGTCTTTGCACTGACAGAGGAACAGGCATAGGGAGCACCAGATGATGTGATTGTAGGTAACTGTTCTATTTGTGGTTATCCTGCATATATGTATTGATAGATACAGGTGCATCCCATACGTTTATCTCTGCACGATTTGCTTCATTACATGCTTTGCCTGTTGAAACATTACCTGTTGTAGTATCTGTTTCTTCTCCTTTGGGGAGAGGTCTTATATCTATTCAAACAGTTAAGAATTGTTTGTTACAGTATGACGGTAATGAGATAGAGATAGATTGTTTTGTACTTGGTTTGTCTGATTTTGACTGCATTATTGGGATTGATATGTTAAACAAGTACAGAGCTACCGTAGATTATTTTCTGAAGATTGTGAGGTTCAGACCTGAGATGGCTGGAGAATGGAAATTCTATGGTAAGGGTTTTCGTGCTAAGATTCCTCTGATTTCTGTATTATCAATGACCCGACTTTTGCAGAAAGGAGCGGAGGGATTTATTGTATATGCAGTTGATGTTTCGAAAACTAGCTCGAACCTGGCTGATTTGCTAGTGGTTAGTGAATTTGCGGATGTTTTCCCCGATGAAATTCCAGGACTACATCCGTATCGTGAGATTGATTTCAACATAGAACTGATGCCAGGTACTGCACCAATTTCTAAAGCACCTTATCGAATGGCACCAGTGGAATTGAAAGAGTTGAAAGATCAGTTGGAAGATTTACTGGCCAAGGGATACATTCGACCCAGTGTTTCTCCTTGGGGTGCTCCAGTATTATTTGTTCGAAATAAAGACGGTTCAATGAGATTGTGCATCGACTACCGGCAACTGAACAAGGCAACGGTAAAGAACAAATACCCTTTGCCTCCTATTGATGATTTATTTGACCAGTTGCAGGGTTCTTCTGTGTATTCCAAGATCGATCTGAGATCTGGATACCATTAGCTGAGAGTTAGGGATTTTGATATTCCGAAAACTGCGTTCAGAACCAGGTATGGCCATTATGAGTTTATAGTTATGCCGTTTGGTCTGACAAATGCTTCAGCTGTGTTTATGGCTTTGATGAAACGTGTGTTTCAGAAATATCTTGATGACTTCGTTATAATATTTATTGATGATATTCTGATATATTCGAAGAATTTGATTGATCATTCTGAGCATTTGAGAACCGTGTTGAAGACTCTGAGATCCGAGAAATTGTATGCTAAACTGTCAAAATGTGAGTTTTGGCTGAAACAGGTTGTTTTTCTTGGACATATCATATCCGGAGATGGTATATCTGTTGATCCAAGTAAAGTCGAGGCAGTGATCAATTGGTCTAGACCTACATCTGTTCCTGAAATTCGTAGTTTCATGGATTTGGCTGGGTATTATCGTCGTTTTATTAAAGATTTTTCCAGTATTGCGAAGCCGATTACTCAGTTAACTCAGAAGAATGCTCCATTTATCTGGTCTGAAGCCTGTGAATCCAGTTTTATTGAGTTGAAGAAGCGATTGACCAGTGCACCAGTCTTGACGATTCCTTCAGGTACTGGTGGTTTCACTGTTTATTGTGATGCATCTCATCGCGGTTTGGGGTGTGTTCTGATGCAGCGAGGGCATGTAATTGCTTATGACTCGAGACAGTTGAAGCCTCACGAAACCAGATATCCGATTCATGATCTTGAATTGGTCTCCATCGTATTTGCTTTGAAGATTTTGCGACATTATTTGTACGGGGAACAGTTTGAGATTTATTCTGATCACAAGAGTCTGAAATATTTGTTTTCACAGTCAGAACTGAATATGAGGCAGCGGAGATGGCTTGACTTGCTTAAAGATTTTGATTGTGAAATTAAATACTAACCGGGAAAATCGAATGCAGCAGCTGATGCATTGAGTCGAAAGGTATGTTCCTTATCTCTATCGACGATTGGTGTATCCCATTTTATTGAAGACTGTTGTTGTTCTGGATTAGTATTTGATATGAATTATCAGCCTCTGCGACTTTATCAAATTCAAGTTGAACCAGAGTTACTTTTGAGAATTAAAGAGGCTCAGAAACTTGATCAGAATGTGCAGAATTCGATTGAGAAAGTTCGATATCACTGATTTTGTGTCTCGGTGTCTTAATTGCCAACAGATGAAGGCTGAAAGAAAGAAACCGCCTGGTTTGTTACAGAGTTTATCAGTGCCTAAATGGAAATGGGATCATATTTCTATGGACTTTGTGACGAAGTTACCTCGATCTTCTAGAGGTTGTGATGCTATCTGGGTGATTATTGACAGATTGATGAAATCAGCATGTTTTATTCCTTATCGCATGACATATAGACACCACCAGATGGCAGAGATTTATGTTCGAGAAGTTGTCAGATTACATGGAGTGCCGAAGTTTATTGTATCAGATCGTGATCCTCGATTTACATCTCACTTTTGGTACAGTTTACAGAGTGCTTTGGGTACTCAGTTGCACTTGAGCATAGCCTATCATCCACAGACAGACGGACAGTCTGAGCGTACCATTCAGACATTGGAGGATATGTTGAGAGCTGTAGTGCTTGATTTTGGCACTAGTTGGCAAGAGTCATTACCTCTTTGTGAATTCTCGTACAACAACAGCTATCAATCGAGTATTGAGATGGCTCCGTTTGAAGCTCTGTATGGTAGAAAGTGTCGATCACCTCTTTTCTGGGATGATATTTCTGAGGTACCTGACATTGGACCTGATATGATTCGAGATATGACTAAACAAGTACAGCTTATTCAGAAGAGAATGAAGACAACATAGGATAGACAAAACGAAGTATGCCAATATCCGACGTCGACCTTTGTCTTTTGAACAGGGGGATAGGGTGTTTCTGAAGATTTCTCCATTCAGAGGCACTGTAAGATTTGGCAAGCGAGGGAAGTTGTCTCCACGTTATATTGGTCCGTATGGGATTCTGGAGAGAATAGTAAATCTTGCCTATCGATTAGCTTTGCCTCCATCCTTGTCTGGAATACATGATGTCTTTCATGTATCGATGCTTCGAAAATACCTTGCTGATGAATCTCATGTTCTTCAACCTGATGAGGCTGAACTCGACGAAACTTTGAGTTATTTTGAAAAGCCAATTCAGATCCTTGATCGTAAGGACAAGCAACTTCGAACAAAGACTATTCCGCTTGTGAAAGTCCAGTGGAGTCATCATGGTATTGGAGAAGCAACGTGGGAGACAGAATCAGATATGAGGCAACGATTTCCAGAGATGTTTCAATGATTTGAGTTCTCCTTTCGTTTTCTGTTATCCGATATATCTTATGTGCTATTCGTACTTGCGATTTCGAGGACGAAATCGAATCTTAGTGAGGGAGAATTGTAACACCCGGAATTATTTAATTTTAATCCAATAATAATTAATTTGGGAATAATTGGAGTTTTGATTTAAATTATAATATTCTTCAATTGATTAGGATTGAAATTGAATGAATTGAGAAATGGAGGACCAAATTGCAATTATTGACAACTTGAGGGGCCAAAGTGAAAATAGTTGACAATTGTTGGACACTTGTGATTTGTATATGTATTCACGTGTGATACAACACATTTCATCAGAAATTTCAGAAGGAAGGAACCGAGGGGATGAACAAGGAAAGCTTCAATATTTTCTTCAACTTGTAATTGCTATATCTTTTGCGTCGGTTATCCGAATTCGATTCCGAAAAAGGTTTTGAAATACTTGCAAGAAGACCTTCGAATTGATGTAAGTTTTCTCTTAGTTCATTATGATTTGGGAATTCGAAAATGATAGAGATCATAATTGTGTATGAATTGTTGTTATTGAACTTCTATGTTGTGTTTTGTTGAAGTTGGGTTGAAGATGGTTGTTGTATCCATTTCGTATGAATTCTCAGCAAGTATTGCAACGTTTCTATTCTATATTCTGCTGGTTTTGATTGAAATTCAGTTGGTATCATTGTAGAAGGGTTATACTTGAGTTTCGGGATTGCCGACTTTAACCGTTACGCCGTCGAACTTATGATTTGAGGCTGTTTTGCTATTGTATCTTGGACTAAGATGTTGTTGGGTTGTAGCTAATGATTACTTGGTTTATATGTTGTGATTTCAGTTCATAAACAGGGCACTTCAACTCAATAATCTCGACTTCGAAACTGATAGAAGAAAGAACACGGTTTGTAGCCTTTTTGCCTTGAAGTTGGGTTGAACTTGAGTGCAGATTTTTGATAGAGGGTGGTTCTGTTGTTGTTCAGATTTGGAGAGCTTTGAAGATACCTTGAAACGTCACAATTGAAAGGTAAAAAGTGGACTACTAATTGAATGGGATTATAACTCGAGATGGTTTGTATCGAGTTCCCTAAATCACATACTTATTTGCTTATTTGCTTTTATATGCTCTTCTATGAATTGTTGAATGAGTCTTTGATGTTAATGGATGCTTTTATGATGATATATGTTGCATTCATCTTGCAAGACTTATTCTTTGATTTTGAAATGAACGGAAATCTTCGAATAGACGATTTGAGGGATTATATATGTATGGCCTGGGTGGTTGACTTATCCTAGCATCTGATTTACATATATAATGGCTTCAAAGTCTAGAGAAGCAAGATAAGTAGTCCCACCTCGATCGAGAGAGTCGGTGGTTAGTTATGATATCTTCTTCTCGGGATCCCAAACGATGAACTAGAGAACCTTGTTTTAAAAATGCATTGTAGTTACTTTTATATCATGAATTTGATATATGCTTTGATATGCATGTTTAGTTGCTTTTACTGGGAAATATATTTCTCACCGGAGTTATCCGGCTATTGTTGTGTTGTATGTGTCATGGCAATAGGCGGGAGTGGAACAGGACAAAAGCGAGCTTGAAGAACAAGGGAATGAGGGATTAGTATGATGACTCGGTATAGATGTGAAGTTGCTGTCATGTTATGTTCGTTTCAACGAGTATGATTGTATAATAACTTAGACTTGAACTTTAGTCTAAATGGTTGCTTGTTGAACTTATGTTTAAAGTTAGAGTTGTATAGATGATAGACTTAAACTTGTAATCACATTTGATCTTTATGTGTTTACTTTAGATTTGAGTTTATGTCTATGAGGTTTGATAATTGATTATGGATTCACCTTGATCTTGATGTGTTTACTCTAGTAATGATATGTTGAAGTTCTTGATATAGTCTTGCTAATGACTCCTCTACCTTGTTTGATGATAATTCTTGGTCTTAGAAAGGTTGGAACAAATCTAGATAGCTTGGACAGCAGCTGTGGGTGTGCAGCATTTTTTTCTGACCGTTTGGCCTGCGCACGGGCGAGCCCTTGCTCGCGCGCGCGCAGGCCAAGCCCAAGGGGGCTCTTCCCCATTGAGCTGTGCACGCGCGAAGGGCGAACCCCGCGCGCGCGCAGGTCATTTTAAAAAAAAAAAAAAATTTTAGCTTGATTTCTTTAGCTTTAATTCATGAGCATTGAGTTAATATTTTGATTGAGAGATTAAGAACCGGGTCGTCACAAGTTGCAAGTGAGTTGTTTTCACTGTGCAGAGTTTGTTATCCAGAAGTTTTGATTTTTGGATGACCTTGATTGAGGGATTTTCTCAATCTTGATTTATTTCTTTTGATTTTGAGAATTATTGATCATTTGATGATATTTCAGCGTATTTTAAGATTGTTGGCTCGTAACTGATAGAAGAATTTGAATATTATCCATGATTTTGAGTTAGAGGATATGAATTGTCGGTATTTGGAGATAGAAATGAGGAATGAAATAGGCATCCGATGAATTGATTCCAGATTTCTGTGTATTCTGGTTTGAATATTCAGACGAATATATCACCAATCAGAATGATTTTCGATTGGAAGTAAGCCAGAACTGT
The DNA here is from genome assembly GCF_033568475.1 of Henckelia pumila. Classification (NCBI taxonomy): domain Eukaryota; kingdom Viridiplantae; phylum Streptophyta; class Magnoliopsida; order Lamiales; family Gesneriaceae; genus Henckelia; species Henckelia pumila. Next base: position 98,297,553 of record NC_133120.1, on the reverse strand, counting down.
TCAGAAGATGAAAGAAACACAAAAAGTAAACTGAAGCGATGAGAATTCAGTAAAGAATGCCAGATTGAGATATGAATTGAAGCTTCAGATCAGAATAAATGAATTCTATTATGATTGATTATCTGATTGTGCTTGATATTTCCGAAAAGAAATATCAGCTTTTGCAGAAAATGCACAACAATGAATTTAAGATTCATCCAATAATTGTTTTATCAGAAGATAAAGCAAATAGAGGTAACAAAATTAGTACGTTTTTGAAGTTAAACGTACAGAGAGTTTCTGAGGAAGTTGAGAATCATTGACTAGATTAGTTCAATGACACTTTAGAAACTTCAGAATTGTTATGAGATCATGATTTGAAAGAGCATTTTGTGAAACTACCAAGATGAAGCAGCTTATATGAGGTAAACAGGTGGTAGTATATAATATCATATCAAACATGATTTGTCGATATCAGATCAGATTTGATTTAAGACACACAAAGATGATGAATATGAATCTGTACGAAGTAAGAACAGAGAAGAAGAAACAGAATTAGTAATTGAATGATAGATATAACTTTTGAAGCTGAAACTGATTCGTTAAGCGGATAAAGTTATTATTAAAACATCATTCAATTCAGAATAGAGAAAAAGCAGAGTTTAATTTGCAGATTCAGAATATGAAGTTGACTATTGATCTTGAAGCACTGAATTGAATAACAGCTTAGACTTGATATATGTTCTATCTAGAACATCGAATGATATTCAGAAAGAAAGAAGTCGACACAAATACTGAACTTCATTGAATGAGATGTCAGATGGAATTGACGATGGAAAAGATTTATTCTTTTCAGCTTGATACAATGAATCCGAATTGTTCAATGAATTTGAATTGTTCCAGGTATATAAGTGAAGGAAGTATCAGTAGATTCTTCCTATGTACTTTAATTAGATGAAATAGATATCGAAAAGATTCCGAGTTAAGTCGATTAGTCGACAAATCTTTAATTGAAAAAAAAAGCAGCTCAGAACGAATTCTTTTCAATGACTGAAAGTACAACTGAATAGATACCAAAGAGAATAGAAGCATATCCGAAGAAAGGATCTAATAAGAAATGAAGTGATGAGATACGAAGTTTAGAGTTATATGATTGAGGTGAGAATAACTTCAGATAATCATTCAGTCTATCAGAATTGATATTTGATTTGACTACGATTTCGAGGACGAAATCATTTCTTAGAGTGGAGGAATTGTAAGGCCCAAAAATAATAAATAATTAATTATGGGATTTGAGAATTAAATTCCATATTATGGGCTAATATTGATTTGAGAAGTTATGAACATGATAGATTTAATTTCCAAGCCGAAAATATTTAATTTGAAAATTTACGGATTTTGAGAATTAAATTACGGGAATTCTTAAATAAAAAGAATAAATATTCGATTTGAATATTTATGGAATTAAAGATTAAATTCCATGTTTCGGGAATTAAAGAAGATTAATTTTGAAGATACAACTCGATAAGGGACTGATTTGCAAATATCGAAGTTGAAGGGCTAAAATGCAAAAGGCCGAAATTATTTGATTAATCCGAATTTATTTAATTTTAATCCAAGAATATTTAATTTGGGAATATTTAAAGTTTTGATTTTAATTCTAATATTATTAAATTATTTTGGATTGAAAGTGAATTAAAACGAAGACCGAGGACTGAATCGCAATTTATGAGGTTTTAGGGACTAAATTGCAATTAGACAATACATATCCGATTTTTATAAAACTTAGCAGAAAGTGATACGTGTTATTAGATGGGATTTACATATTCAGAACAGAGCATGTCGAGCTCTTTCATTTTCTTTGAAATTTGATTGTTCAAAACACTGTAACTTTTGATCCGCTTGTCCGATTTCGATTCCGAAAGATGTTCTGGAATCCTTGCGACAAGGGCTTCAACTTGATGTAAGTATTAAATCATCTCGGAATGTTTTGAAAAACGAATTATGGCAGAGATTGCTGTTGAAGTTATGAATGTATTCTTGATCTTGTATGCATTCCGATATCAAAACCGAATCGAAGATTGATTATGAAATGAACTTTTTATGATTTCCAGCTTGTATTTGATATACTTAGCTGCTGTTATGAGGATTAGAATGATGTATTAATGATTTAGATGCATGTATGATTTTCTTATGAAGTTAAAGAAGTTAGCTTCGAAGTCGATATTAAGTCGGTTACCGATTTTGAATCGCTACGCCGTCGATTCATGTTTTGAGACTAGTTTGATAGCTGATTATCAAGATGAGATGTTCTTTGAAATGTTATCGATGATATAACATTTTTATTCCTCGATTTCAGACTAGTTTTGAAGGCTAACAACTCAAGACTCCGAATTCGAATTGAAGAAGAGGAAGGGAGGTTTGAAATGCATTTGATCGAATATGTGCTGATGATTTTGACTTGATTCTGAAATGAATGTATTGAATGAAGCTTGATGTGAAGGTTTTGAGATTGCAGTTCAGATTTGAAGAATTCAGAACAAAAGAAATACGAAGGTAAATAAGTGAAGGAAGTATCAGTAGATTCTTCCTATGTACTTTAATTAGATTAAATAGATATCGAAAAGATTCCGAGTTAAGTCGATTAGTCGACAAATCTTTAATTGAAAAAAAAAGCAGCTCAGAACGAATTCTTTTCAATGACTGAAAGTACAACTGAATAGATACCAAAGAGAATAGAAGCATATCCGAAGAAAGGATCTAATAAGAAATGAAGTGATGAGATACGAAGTTCAGAGTTATATGATTGAGGTGAGAATAACTTCAGATAATCATTCAGTCTATCAGACTTGATATTTGATTTGACTACGATTTCAAGGACGAAATCATTTCTTAGAGGGGAGGAATTGTAAGGCCCAAAAATATTAAATTATTAATTATGGGATTTGAGAATTAAATTCCATATTATGGGCTAATATTGATTTGAGAAGTTATGAACATGATAGATTTAATTTCCGAGCCGAAAATATTTAATTTGAGAATTTACGGATTTTGAGAATTAAATTACGGGAATTCTTAAATTAAAAGAATAAATATTCGATTTGAATATTTATGGAATTAAAGATTAAATTCCATGTTTCGGGAATTAAAGAAGATTAATTTTGAAGATACAACTCGATAAGGGACTGATTTGCAAATATCGAAGTTGAAGGGCTAAAATGCAAAAGGCCGGAATTATTTGATTAATCCGAATTTATTTAATTTAATCCAAGAATATTTAATTTGGGAATATTTAGAGTTTTGATTTTAATTCTAATATTATTAAATTATTTTGGATTGAAAGTGAATTAAAACGAAGGCCGAGGACTGAATCGCAATTTATGAGGTTTCAGGGACTAAATTGCAATTAGACAATACATATCCGATTTTTATAAAACTTAGCAGAAAGTGATACGTGTTATTAGATGGGATTTACATATTCAGAACAGAGCATGTCGAGCTCTTTCATTTTCTTTGAAATTTGATTGTTCAAAACACTGTAACTTTTGATCCGCTTGTCCGATTTCGATTCCGAAAGATGTTCTGGAATCCTTGCGACAAGGGCTTCAACTTGATGTAAGTATTTAATCATCTCGGAATGTTTTGAAAAACGAGTTATGGCAGAGATTGCTGTTGAAGTTATGAATGTATTCTTGATCTTGTATGCATTCCGATATCAAAACCGAATCGAAGATTGATTATGAAATGAACTTTTTATGATTTCCAGCTTGTATTTGATATACTTAGCTGCTGTTATGAGGATTAGAATGATGTATTAATAACCAGAAACATATCATCATGATCATCATATCCTGAGCTGAAGAAATCGAATACAAGCTGGAAAATACCACATACCCAAACACTATCCAATCTTTGAATCGATTTCGATACGATATCGCATATCATCTCAAGATCACTAAACCATGACTAAATTCTGAATTCTGCATAAACATGATTTCAAAACTTGATAGAAACATCAAAATACTTACATCCTTTTGTAGCCCTCGTTGCGAGGATTCCAAAACCGTGCCCGAAACTGAAATCGGATAACCGGTTCTTGAGTTATGAAGATTTGAAATTGAAAATAGACTTGAGATTATTTGTTCTTGTTCTCTCGGTTCTTCCTCTGATTTTTCTGATTGAGAATAGGAGCATACACGTTCAAACTCCTTTCCAAGACAAGTGTCCAACCAATTTCTAATAATTGTACTTTAGTCCTCCAATTATTGCTTCTTTGCAATTCGTTCCTCATCTTATCATTTCATTCAATTTCAATCCTAAATAATTTAATAATATTAGAATTTAAATCAAAACTCCAAATATTCCCAAATTAAATATTCTCGGATTAAAATTAAATAATTCTGGACTTTACAATTCTCCCACACTAAGACTCGATTTCGTCCTCGAAATCGCAAGTACTATTGCACACAAGATATATCAGATAACAGAAAACTGAAGGAGCACTCACATCATTGAAACATCTCTGGAAATCATTGCCTCATATCTGATTCTGTCTCCCTAGTAGCTTCTTCAATACCATGACGACTCCACTGGACTTTTACAAGCGGAATAGTCATTGTTCGAAGTTGCTTCTCCTTATGATCAAGGATCTGAATTGGCTTCTCAAAATAACTCAAAGTTTCGTCGAGTTCAGCTTCATCATATTGAAGCACATGAGATTCATCAGCAAGATATTTTCGAAGCATCGATACATGAAAGACATCATGTATTCTAGATAAGGATGGAGGCAAAGCTAATCGATAGGCAAGATTGCCTATTCTCTCCAGAATCTCATACGGACCGATATATCGTGGAGACAACTTCCCTCGCTTGCCAAAACGTACAGTACCTCTGAACGGAGAAATCTTCAAAAATACACGATCTCCCTGTTCAAAAGACAAAGGTCGACGTCGAATATTGGCATACTTCGCTTGTCTATCCTGAGCTGTCTTCATTCTCTTCTGAATAAGCTTCACTTGTTCAGTCATATCTCGAATCGTATCAGGTCCAATGTCAGGTACCTCAGAAATATCATCCCAAAAAAGAGGTGATCGACACTTCCTTCCATACAAAGCTTCAAACGGAGCCATTTCAATACTCGATTGATAGCTGTTGTTGTACGAGAATTCACAAAGAGGTAATGACTCTTACCAACTAGTGCCAAAATCAAGCACTACAGCTCTCAACATATCCTCCAATGTCTGAATGGTACGCTCAGACTGCCCGTCTGTCTGTGGATGATAGGCTGTGCTCAAGTGTAACTGTGTACCCAAAGCACTCTGTAAACTGTGCTAGAAGTGAGATGTAAATCGAGGATCACGATCTGATACAATACACTTCGGCACTCCATGTAATCTGACAACTTCTCGAACATAAATCTCTGCCATCTGGTCGTGTCTATATGTCATGCGATAAGGAATAAAACACGCTGATTTCGTCAATCTGTCAATAATCACCCAGATAGCATCACAACCTCTAGAAGATCGAGGTAACTTCGTCACAAAGTCCATAGAAATATGATCCCATTTCCATTCAGGCACTGAAAAACTCTGTAACAAACCAGGCGGTTTCTTTCTTTCAGCCTTCACCTGTTGGCAATTAAGACACCGAGACACAAAATCAGTGATATCGGACTTCATTGGTTTCCACCAATATCGAGTCTTCAAATCGTTGTACATCTTCCTAACTCCAGGATGAATACTATAACGACTACAATGCGCCTCTTTCAGTAGTTGTTGTCGCACATCAGAAATATCAGGCACTACAAGGCGATTGTTTACATACAAAAGATCATCTCGAACCTGGTATTCAGACACATGCCCTGATCGAACTTTCTCAATCAAATTCTGCACATTCTGATCAAGTTTCTGATCTTCTTTAATTCTCAAAAGTAACTCTGGTTCAACTTGAATTTGATAAAGTCGCAGAGGCTGATAATTCATATCAAATACTAATCCAGAACAACAACAGTCTTCAATCAAATGGGATATACCAATCGTCGATAGCGATAAGGAACATACCTTTCGACTCAATGCATCAGCTGCTGCATTCGATTTTCCCGGATAGTATTTAATCTCACAATCAAAATCTTTAAGCAAATCAAGCCATCTACGCTGTCTCATATTCAGTTCTGACTGTGAAAACAAATATTTCAGACTCTTGTGATCAGAATAGATCTCAAACTGTTCCCCGTATAGATAATGTCGCCAAATTTTCAAAGCAAATACGATGGCGGCCAATTCAAGATCATGAATCGGATATCTGGTTTCATGAGGCTTCAACTATGTCGAGGCATAAGCAATCACATTCCCTCGCTGCATCAGAACACACCCCAAACCGCGATGAGATGCATCACAATAAATAGTGAAACCACCAGTACCTGAAGGAATCGTCAAGACTGGTGCACTGGTCAATCGTTTCTTCAACTCAAGAAAACTGGATTCACAAGCCTCAGACCAGATAAATGGAGCATTCTTCTGAGTTAACTGAGTAATCGGCTTCGCAATACTAGAAAAATCTTTAATGAATCGACGATAATACCCAGCCAAACCCATAAAAATACGTATCTCAGGAACAGATGTCGGTCTAGACCAACTGATCACTGCCTCGACTTTGCTTGGATCAACAGATATACCATCTCCAAATATGATATGCCCAAGAAAAACAACCTGTTTCAGCCAAAACTCACACTTCGACAGTTTAGCATACAGTTTCTCGGCTCTCAAGGTCTTTAACACAGTTCTCAAATGCTCTGAATGATCAATCAGATTCTTCGAATATATCAAAATATCATCAATAAAAATTATCACGAATTCATCAAGATATTTCTGAAAAATACGGTTCATCAAAGCCATAAACACAGCTGGAGCATTTGTCAGACCAAACGGCATAACTATAAACTCATAGTGGCCATACCTGGTTCTGAAAGCAGTTTTCGGAATATCAGAATCTCTAACTCTCAGCTGATGGTATCCAGATCTCAGATCGATCTTGGAATACACATAAGAACCCTGCAACTGATCGAATAAATCATCAATACGAGGCAAAGGGTATTTGTTCTTTACCGTTGCCTTGTTCAGTTGCCGGTAATCAATGCACAATCTCATTGAACTGTCTTTCTTTCTGACAAATAATACTGGAGCTCCCCAAGGAGAAACACTAGGTCAAATGTATCCTTTGGCCAGTAAATCTTTCAACTGATCTTTCAACTCTTTCAATTCCACTGGTGCCATTCGATAAGGTGCTTTAGAAATCGGTGCAGTACTTAACATCAGTTCTATGTTGAAATCAATCTTACGATACGGAGGTAATCCCAGAATTTCATCAGGAAAAACGTCCGCAAATTCACTAACCACTGGCAAATCGGCCAGGTTCGGGCTAGTTTTCAGAACATCCACTGTATAAACAATAAATCCCTCTGCTCCTTTCTGCAAAAGTCGAGTCATAGATAATACTGAAATCAGAGGAATCTTAGCACGAGAACCCTTACCATAAAATTTCCATTCTCTAGCCATCTCGGGTCTGAACCTCACTACCTTCTGAAAACAGTCTACGGTAGGTCTGTACTTGGTTAGCATATCAATTCCGCTAATGTAGTCAAAATCAGACAAACCAAGAACAATACAATCTATCTCTATCTCATTACCATCATACTGTAGCAAACAATTCATAACTGTCTGAATAGATATAAGACCTTTCCCCAAAGGAGAAGAAACAGATACTATAGCAGGTAATGATTCAACAGGCAAAGAATGTAATGAAGCAAATCGTGCAGAGATAAACATATGGGATGCACCTGTATCTATCAATACATATGCAGGATAACCACAAATAGAACAGTTACCTGCAATCACGTCATCCAGTGCTCCTTGTGCCTGTTCCTCCGTCAATGCAAAGATATGAGCCTGCTGTCTTTGAGGCTGACGGACTGTCTGACTTCCTCCTGGCCTTGGCTGTTGCTGTGGATGTGATGGCTGGAAGGAATGAACATAAGAGGCTTGTCTCGCAGGTTGAGCCACTGATCGTGATGACTCTGTACCTCGTGACTATCCAGAACCTCTCTGAGGACACACCCTCGCAAAATGGCCAGTCTGATGGCATATATGGCACCTCCCAGATATACCTCGGCACTGATCGGTTGGATGACCTCCACCACAACTGTTACAAAACACTCCTGTCTTCTGTTTCGTGCCACTGGAACTCGAAGAGCTGCTCCCTGACTTTTTAAACTGTTTCCCTCAAGCTTGTAAATATCCTTTCTTGCCACTGCTACTACCACCACCTTCAAATCGTGGAGGTTGTTGCGAGATTGAAGTTGAGGGTTGTGACTGTCTCGGAGTCTGAGCGATATATGAAGCTCCTCGCTGTTGTATCAAACCAGCTTCCGCTCCTTTGGCACTGTTCAAAGCATCAGCAAAATTATTCGGTCGCCTTGTGTTTACCAAAGTAAAGACCTCCGGAGTCAGTCCATTAATGAACTGATCAGCCATAGCCTCATCACTATCAGCAACATGTGGAGCAAAACGTAGCAATGTAGTGAATTTTGCAACATAATCTTTAATATTTAAGTTTCCCTGCTTCAGGTTCGCAAATTCTGCACCTTTATCTTTGCGGTAAGACACTGGAAAGAAGCGTTGGTAAAACTCAGTTTTAAAGACGTTCCAAGTAATTACAGTTCCTCTACGCTCCAGAGCTTTCTTTGTTGTGAACCACCAACTCTTTGCAACCTTATGCAACTGATGTCCAATTAATATGACTCTCTGCTCATCATCATAATCAAGCGAATCAAACAACATCTCCATGTCATTGAGCCATCCTTCACATACAACTGCATTTTCAGTACCGTTCAAAGTAGGCGGATGGTATGATTGAAATCTTTTCAATAATGTTTCCATCGGAGTGGCAGTCATATCTGACATATCTCAAGAGGTACTTCCCTGTTCATTGCTCGGGCCTGCAGCTTGAGGCACTATCGGTGTTACCACTGTTTGTTCCGGCAGAGGAATATGAACTGTCTGCTCTGGCATAGGAGTAGGAACCTGAGGTCTAAGAGGAGGTCGTCCTGGTCTTTGAGACATATCTGACTATCAAAAGGGTTAGGATACCACAATCATCAAATCTATCTCAGTCCTCCCCCGATCATCTTACCTCTGATCAAGACTCGGTTCTGATTCAATCTTAAAAAAAAAATAATCGAAGTACTCAACAAGACATGCTTCCAATCCATTCAGATAATCAGGTAGCATATCATAATTCATCAGAACACATGCCTCTAATTAGTTCAGATATTCCAGTAAGCATGCGTCTTCATACTTTCAAATAAAATAAATACAACATCATGTAATAAAATACTTGAAAGTAAATCATGCTAGCAGTTACAACATGTAATTCAATCATGTAATTAAATCATAGCAAAATAAAATAAAGAAGCAAGGAAGATAACTCGATCTACCCCACTTACTATCTAACTCAGTCCAGAATTTTCTCGCTCTGATACCACCTGTTGAGATGACCCGGTTCTAAATCTCTTGAATCAAATAATAGTCCAAGGTTCATGGATTAAGGCCAAGCATCAAAGCCTAAATTTTTTATTTTTTTTATAAAGTGACCTGCGCGCGCGCGGGGAGCACCCCTCACGCGGGCGCAGTTCAACGAGCCCGAGACTCCATGGGCTGGCTTGCGCGCGCGCGCAAGCAAGGGCTCTCCCGTGCACAAGCCAAGCAACCAGAAAAAAAAAAAAAAAGATGTCCAACTGCTGTCAAATACTGTCTCTACTCCACCTTATCAGCTCTACCAAGTTCCTTAAGCATCAAACGAGGTAAAAGAGCCATTCTCAAGACAACAACATAAACTTTAACATCTCAAACAAAAGTAAGACAACACGATCATATGTTATAACAATCTAGAATAGCATACACTCTAGACTAAAGTTCAAGTCTATCCATCAAACAACTTAAGCTTTAAACATAAGATCCAATCTAGTACTTAACAACACCAACTCTTGTTTTTAACATAAAAGTGACAGCAACTCGACTTCTATACCGGATCATCACTCTAATCTCTCAAGTCTCGATTTGTCAAGCCCGCCTTTGCCCTGTTCCTGAACCACCTGTTGCCATGCACACATACAAACACGACAACAGCCGGATAACTCCGGTGAGAAATATATTTCCCAGTAAAAGCAACTAAACATGCATAGCAAAACATATATCAAATTCATGATATAAAAATAACTACAATGCATGTTTTAAAACAAGGTTCTCTAGTTCATCGTTTGGGATCCCGAGAAGAAGATATCATAACTAACCACCGACTCTCTCGATCGAGGTGGGGCTACTTATCTTGCTTCTCTAGACTTTGAAGTCATTATATATGTAAATCAGACGCTAGGCTAAGTCAACCACCCAGGCCATACATATATAATCCCTCAAATCGTCTATTCGAACGTTTCCGTTCATTTCAAAATCAAAGAATAAGTCTTGCAAGATGAATGCAACATATATCATCATAAAAGCATCCATTAACATCAAAGACTCATTCAACAATTCATAGAAGAGCATATAAAAGCAAATAAGTATGTGATTTAGGGAACTCGATATAAACCATCTCGAGTTATAATCCCATTCAATTAGTAGTCCACTTTTACCTTTCAATTGTGAGGTTTAAGGTGATTTCAAGCTATCCAATCTGTACAATAAACAACCATAAGCTTTGTCCCACAATCTACATTTCAAACCAAACAAACTCTATTGGAGACTAACTTCAAACCTTGTTCTTCTTCTACCGGTTTCGAAGTCGGGATTCTAGAGTTGACGTCTCTTGTTTGTAAACTGAAATCACAGCATTTTACCAAGGAACATCAGCTTTAACTTATATCAATAGCATCTCAAGCATAAGGTAGTAAAACAGTCTTAATTACTAAGTTCGGCGGCGTAACGGCGTCGATTCGGAAACCGCAATCACAAAGCTATCAAACTAACAAGCATATACATCATCTACACCTCTCATAACCAGCAACATATCATCATGATCATCATATCCTGAGCTGAAGAAATTGAATACAAGCTGGAAAATACCACATAGCCAAACACTATCCAATCTTTGAATCGATTTCGATACGATATCGCATATCATCTCAAGATCACTAAACCATGACTAAATTCTGAATTCTGCGTAAACATGATTTCAAAACTTGATAGAAACATCAAAATACTTACATTCTATTGTAGCCCTCGTTGCGAGGATTCCAAAACCGTGCCCGAAACTGAAATCGGATAACCGGTTCTTGAGTTATGAAGATTTGAAATTGAAAATAGACTTTGAGATTATTTGTTCTTGTTCTCTCGGTTCTTCCTCTGATTTTTCTGATTGAGAATAGGAGCATACACGTTCAAACTCCTTTGCAAGACAAGTGTCCAACCAATTTCTAATATTTGCACTTTAGTCCTCCAATTATTGCTTCTTTGCAATTCGGTCCTCATCTTATCATTTCATTCAATTTCAATCCTAAATAATTTAAGAATATTAGAATTTAAATCAAAACTCCAAATATTCCCAAATAAAATATTCTCGGATTAAAATTAAATAATTCCGGGCGTTACAGCATGTGTCTGAATACCAGGTTCGAGATGATCTTTTGTATGTAAACAATCGCCTTGTAGTGCCTGATATTTCTGATGTGAGACAACAACTACTGAAAGAGGCGCATTGTAGTCGTTATAGTATTCATCCTGGTGGGAGAAAGATGTACAACGATTTGAAAACTCGATATTGGTGGAAACCAATGAAGTCCGATATCATTGATTTTGTGTCTCGATGTCTGAATTGCCAACAGGTGAAGGCTGAAAGGAAGAAACTGCCAGGTTTGTTACAGAGTTTATCAGTGCCGAAATGGAAATGGGATCATATTTCCATGGACTTCGTGATGAAGTTACCTCGATCTTCTAGAGGTTGCGATGCTATCTGGGTGATTATCGACAGATTGACGAAATCAGCGTGTTTTATACCTTATCGTATGACATATAGACGCGATCAGATGGCAGAGCTTTATGTCCGAGAAGTTGTCAGATTGCATGGAGTGCCGAAGTCTATAGTATCAGATCGTGATCCTCGATTTACATCTCACTTCTAGCACAGTTTACAGAGTGCTTTGGGTACTCAGTTACACTTGAGCACAGCCTATCATCCACAGACAGACGGACAGTCTGAGCGTACCATTCAGACATTGGAGGATATGTTGAGAGCTGTAGTGCTTGATTTTGGCACGAGTTGGCAAGATTCATTACCACTTTGTGAATTCTCGTACAACAACAACTATCAATCGAGTATTGAAATGGCTCCGTTTGAAGCTCTGTATGATAGAAAGTGTCGATCACCTCTTTTCTGGGATGATATTTCTGAGGTACCTGACATTGGACCTGATATGATTCGAGATATGACTGAACAAGTGAAGCTTATTCAGAAGAGAATGAAGACAGCACAGGATAGACAAACGAAGTAAGCCAATATTCGACGTCGACCTTTGTCTTTTGAACAGGGGGATCGTGTATTTTTGAAGATTTCTCCGTTCAGAGGTACTGTATGTTTTGGCAAGCGAGGGAAGTTGTCTCCACGATATATCGGTCCGTATGAGATTCTGGAGAGAATAGGCAATCTTGCCTATCGATTAGCTCTTCCTCCATCCTTATCTGGAATACATGATGTCTTTCATGTATCGATGCTTCGAAAATACCTTGCTGATGAATCTCATGTGCTTCAACCTGATGAGGCTAAACTTGACGAAACTTTGAGTTATTTTGAAAAGCCAATTCAGATCCTTGATCATAAGGAGAAGCAACTTCGAACGAAGACTATTCCGCTTGTAAAAGCCTAGTGGAGTCGTCATGGTATTGAAGAAGCTACTTGGGAGACGGAATCAGATATGAGGCAACGATTTCCAGAGATGTTTCAATGATGTGAGTTCTCCTTTAGTTTTCTGTTATCTGATATATCTTATGTACGGATAGTACTTGAGATTTCGAGGACGAAATCATGTCTTAGTGGGGGAAAATTGTAACGCCCGGAATTATTTAATTTTAATCCGAGAATATTTAATTTGGAAATATTTGGAGTTTTGATTTAAATTCTAATATTCTTAAATTATTTAGGATTGAAATTGAAAGAATTGAGAAATTGAGGACCAAATTGCAATTATTGACAACTTGAGGGGCCAAAGTGCAAATAGTTGACAATTGTTGGACACTTGTGATTTGTATATGTATTCACGTGTGATACAACACATTCCATCAGAAATTTCAGAAGGAAGGAACCGAGGGGATGAACAAGGAAAGCTTCAATATTTTCTTCAACTTGTAATTGCTATATCTTTTGCGTCGGTTATCCGAATTCGATTCCGAAAAAGGTTCTGGACTCCTTGAAAGAAGACCTTCGAATTGATGTAAGTTTTTTTTTTTTTATTCATTATGGTTAGAGAAGTCGAAAATGGCAGAGATCAGATGTGGTTATGAATTGTTGTTGTTGAGCTTGTATTCCTTGTTCTATCGAGTTCGGGTTGAAGGATGGCTATCGATTATGTTCTTATGATTTTAGCTGTGTATTTGATAGTATATCTGTTGATATGTTGAAGAATTAGTGCTGGTTTTGAATCATATACAGCTGGTATAATTATAGAATTGTTATAGTTGAGTTTCGGGATTGCCGAGTTTATATCGTTACGCCGCCGAGTTTATGATTTGAGGCTGTTTTGCTATTGTATCTTGGATTAAGATGTTGCTGGGTTGTAGCTGATGTTTACTTGGTGTAATACCCGAAAATATTAAATTATTAATTATGAGATTTGCGAATTAAATTTCATATTATGGGCTAATATTGATTTGAAAAGTTATGGAAATGATAGATTTAATTTTCGAGCCGAAAATATTTAATTTGAGAATTTACGGATTTTGAGAATTAAATTCCGAGAATTCTTAAATTAAAAGAATAAATATTCGATTTGAATATTTATGGAATTCGAGATTAAATTCCATGTTTCGGAAATTAAAAAAGATGTATTTTGAAGATGAAACCCGATCAGGGGTTGATTGGAGAATATCGAAGATTCGAGGGCTAAAGTGCAAAAGGCCGGGATTATTTAATTAATCCGAATTTATTTAATTTTAATCCGAGTATATTTAATTTGGAAATATTTAGAGTTTCGATTTTAATTCTAATATTCTTAAATTATTTTGGATTGAAATTGAATTAAAAAGAAGGCCGAGGACTGAATTGCAATTTCTGAAGACTTGAGGGGCTAAATTGCAAAATATGCAATACATATCCGATTTTTGAATAATGAATCAGCCTTGATATGTGTTATGTTATTTTTCAATTCAAAATTCTGAAGCCGAGAACAGAGAAGTCGAGAGTTCTTATATTTCTTTGAATTCAATTTCTTCAAATCGCCGTAACTTTTGTGTCGGTTGTCTGATTTCGATTCCAAAAGATGTTCTGGAATCCTTGCAACGAGGCCTTCGATTTGATGTAAGTATTCAATCCTTTCGGCATGTTTTGAAGATTGATATATGGCAGAGATCAGATTATGCATTTATGTTTGTGTTCTTGAGTTCATATGCTGTTCGATATCGAAGTTTGATTGAAGAATGACGATCGTTTGTAATTGCTATGATATGACAGCATATATTTCGAAATCTATAGCTGCTTAGATGATGGTTTATGATGATATATGCAGCATGTTTACACTTCATATCAGATTATACTTGCATGTTTCGAGTTCGAGAAGCTACAATTCGAATCGGTCAAGAATTGAGCAAAGTTTGTAACTCGTTTTGCCTTGAAGTTTGAGTTATGATTGAGCTGATTTTTATGTGAGTTGTAGCTGATATAAATAGCTTGATATGATATGTTTCAGATTGTAAATAAGAGATTCGGACTCAAGATTTTAGCATTTGAGAAACGAGATCGAATAGCTCAAGATTGAAGTGAATGTGAGTGAAGATGATTGATGTTTGAAGGAGCAGATTTGCTAGGAGTTGTTGTACTTCCTATCCAGATATGGAACATCGTCAACTCGAGAATGAAATGTATAATGACGACATCGCGAGTCAGGGACTGTGAAACTCAAGAACGACTATTCTTGAGTTATCCCGAACAAACCACATACTTGTTTAAGTATTTGTTCTTGAGGTAGAACTTATGTTATTGTTGATCCATCACAGGTAGTGGATCTTTATTGCTTTTGATATGATTGTATATTGAATTGATTCTATGCCAAGGTTGCGGTTAACCTTATTTTCTAGCCCGAAATGGCTACGATAGATGGATATCCATGTCAAGATCAGATACAAATCTTGATGGCAACGAAGTGATAAGAATCAATTCTTGAGATAAGCGCTCTATATAAATTGAGTTTTGATTTGAAGTTTGAGTCGATATATGCATTATCTTTACTCTATTCTTGAGTTGATATGTTTAGAGTTGATATGAATTTATTTAACGCATTTATATGTCGATTATACTGAGAATGATTTCTCACGGAGTTTATCCGGCTATTGCTTTGTTTTGTATGTGTGCATTGCAACAGGTGGGGCAGGAGCTTGGTTGAGAGAACATTGATAGCTCGGGAGAGATGTAGCAAGTGTGGACTCGGGTTAAGTTGAAGAATGGTAGCAAATAACATTGAACTTGACATTGAAATCTTGTTTAGAAGCTCACTATTGAGAGTTAGTGTAGCTTGTTGATTTATGTCTTTTATGCTATTCATTGGATGTATTAAATTGTATGAGTTGATCATAGGAACTTGGTATATGAATGTATGCATGTTTTCAGATTTTATAACATGCTTAGAATTGATTTGGATGATGATATATACCTTGTACTAAAGTTTTGACAGCAAAAGATCAGCAGCAGAATTCGAGCAAAAGTTGGCTCGCTCGATCGGGTGAAATTTACCGATCGAGCAAGGCCAAATTTTGTTCAGACCCGAGAGCATGATTTTGTTGCTCGCTCGATCGGCTGATTTTGCCCGATCGAGCGAGGCTTTGAAATTTTTTTTAAAAAAAAATTCTGCTCTTGATTTATTATTCTTTAATTGTTTGATTAATTGTTTAATTAATCATTAGCTGCCCTAAAACAAGATTAGCAGCCCGAGGTCCCCACAACAGGTGGTATCAGAGCGTAGGTTTTGGACTGAGATAGAAGCTGAGCGGGGTAGAGTGAGTCACATTGTAAGGCCCGGGATTAATTGATATTAATCCGAATTTATTTAATTTTAATCCGAGTATATTTAATCGGCTTCGCAATACTAGAAAAATCTTTAATGAATCGACAATAATACCCAGCCAAACCCATAAAACTACGTATCTCAGGAACAGATGTCGGTCTAGACCAACTGATCACTGCCTTGACTTTGCTTGGATCAACAGATATACCATCTCCAAATATGATATGCCCAAGAAAAACAACCTGTTTCAGCCAAAACTCACACTTCGACAGTTTAGCATACAGTTTCTCGGCTCTCAAGGTCTTTAACACAGTTCTCAAATGCTCTGAATGATCAATCAGATTCTTCGAATATATCAAAATATCATCAATAAAAATTATCACGAAGTCATCAAGATATTTCTGAAAAATACGGTTCATCAAAGCCATAAACACAGCTGGAGCATTTGTCAGACCAAACGGCATAACTATAAACTCAAAGTGGCCATACCTGGTTCTGAAAGCAGTTTTCGGAATATCAGAATCTCTAACTCTCAGCTGATGGTATCCAGATCTCAGATCGATCTTGGAATACACATAAGAACCCTGCAACTGATCGAATAAATCATCAATACGAGGCAAAGGGTATTTGTTCTTTACCGTTGCCTTGTTCAGTTGCCGGTAATCAATGCACAATCTCATTGAACCGTCTTTCTTTCTGACAAATAATACTGGAGCTCCCCAAGGAGAAACACTAGGTCAAATGTATCCCTTGGCCAGTAAATCTTCCAACTGATCTTTCAACTCTTTCAATTCCACTGGTGTCATTCGATAAGGTGCTTTAGAAATCGGTGCAGTACTTAACATCAGTTCTATGTTGAAATCAATCTTACGATACGGAGGTAATCCCAGAATTTCATCAGGAAAAACGTCCGCAAATTCACTAACCACTGGCAAATCGGCCAGGTTCGGGCTAGTTTTCAGAACATCCACTGTATAAACAATAAATCCCTCTGCTCCTTTCTGCAAAAGTCGAGTCATAGATAATACTGAAATCAGAGGAATCTTAGCACGAGAACCCTTACCATAAAATTTCCATTCTCTAGCCATCTCGGGTCTGAACCTCACTACCTTCTGAAAACAGTCTACGGTAGCTCTGTACTTGGTTAGCATATCAATTCCGCTAATGTAGTCAAAATCAGACAAACCAAGAACAATACAATCTATCTCTATCTCATTACCATCATACTGTAGCAAACAATTCATAAGTGTCTGAATAGATATAAGACCCTTCCCCAAAGGAGAAGAAACAGATACTATAGCAGGTAATGATTCAACAGGCAAAGAATGTAATGAAGCAAATCGTGCAGAGATAAACATATGGGATGCACCTGTATCTATCAATACATATGCAGGATAACCACAAATAGAACAGTTACCTGCAATCACGTCATCCAGTGCTCCCTGTGCCTGTTCCTCCGTCAATGCAAAGATATGAGCCTGCTGTCTTTGAGGCTGACGGACTGTCTGACTTCCTCCTGGCCTTGGCTGTTGCTGTGGATGTGATGGCTGGAAGGAATGAACATAAGAGGCTTGTCTCGCAGGTTGAGCCACTGATCGTGATGACTCTGTACCTCGTGACTATCCAGAACCTCTCTGAGGACACACCCTCGCAAAATGGCCAGTCTGATGGCATATATGGCACCTCCCAGATATACCTCGGCACTGATCGGTTGGATGACCTCCACCACAACTGTTACAAAACACTCCTGTCTTCTGTTTCGTGCCACTGGAACTCAAAGAGCTGCTCCCTGACTTTTTAAACTGTTTCCCTCAAGCTTGTAAATATCCTTTCTTGCCACTGCTACTACCACCACCTTCAAATCGTGGAGGTTGTTGCGAGATTGAAGTTGAGGGTTGTGACTGTCTCGGAGGCTGAGCGATATATGAAGCTCCTCGCTGTTGTATCAAACCAGCTTCCGCTCCTTTGGCACTGTTCAAAGCATCAGCAAAATTATTCGGTCGCCTTGTGTTTACCAAAGTAAAGACCTCCGGAGTCAGTCCATTAATGAACTGATCAGCCATAGCCTCATCACTATCAGCAACATGTGGAGCAAAACGTAGCAATGTAGTGAATTTTGCAACATAATCTTTAATATTTAAGTTTCCCTGCTTCAGGTTCGCAAATTCTGCACCTTTATCTTTGCGGTAAGACACTGGAAAGAAGCGTTGGTAAAACTCAGTTTTAAAGACGTTCCAGGTAATTACAGTTCCTCTACGCTCCAGAGCTTTCTTTGTTGTGAACCACCAACTCTTTGCAACCTTATGCAACTGATGTCCAATTAATCTGACTCTCTGCTCATCATCATAATCAAGCGAATCAAACAACATCTCCATGTCATTGAGCTATCCTTCATATACAACTGCATTTTCAGTACCGTTCAAAGTAGGCGGATGGTATGATTGAAATCTTTTCAATAATGTTTCCATCGGAGTGGCAATCATATCTGACATATCTCAAGAGGTACTTCCCTATTCATTGCTCGGGACTGCAGCTTGAGGCACTATCGGTGTTACCACTGTTTGTTCCGGCAGAGGAATATGAACTGTCTGTTCTGGCATAGGCGTAGGAACCTGAGGTCTAAGAGGAGGTCGTCCTGGTCTTTGAGACATATCTGATTATCAAAAGGGTTAGGATACCACAATCATCAAATCTATCTCAGTCCTCCCCCGATCATCTTACCTCTGATCAAGACTCGGTTCTGATTCAATCTTTAAAAAAAAAAAATCGAAGTACTCAACAAGACATGCTTCCAATCCATTCAGATAATCAGGTAGCATATCATAATTCATCAGAACACATGCCTCTAATTAGTTCAGATATTCCAGTAAGCATGCGTCTTCATACTTTCAAATAAAATAAATACAACATCATGTAATAAAATACTTGAAAGTAAATCATGCTAGCATTTACAACATGTAATTCAATCATGTAATTAAATCATAGCAAAATAAAATAAAGAAGCAAGGAAGATAACTCGATCTACCCCACTTACTATCTAACTCAGTCCAGAAATTTCTCGCTCTGATACCACCTATTGTGATGACCCGGTTCTAAATCTCTTGAATCAAATAATAGTCCAAGGTTCATGGATTAAGGCCAAGCATCAAAGCCTAAATTTTTTATTTTTTTTATAAAGTAACCTGCGCGCGCGCGGGGAGCACCCCTCGCGCGGGCGCAGTTCAACGAGCCCGAAACTCCATGGGCTGGCTTGCGCGTGCGCGCAAGCAAGGGCTCTCCCGTGCGCAAGCCAAGCAACCAGAAAAAAAAAAATAAGATGTCCAACTGCTGTCAAATGCTGTCTCTACTCCACCTTATCAGCTCTACCAAGTTCCTTAAGCATCAAACGAGGTAAAAGAGCCATTCTCAAGACAACAACATAAACTTTAACATCTCAAACAAAAGTAAGACAACAAGATCATATGTTATAACAATCTAGAATAGCATACACTCTAGACTAAAGTTCAAGTCTATCCATCAAACAACTTAAGCTTTAAACATAAGATCCAATCTAGTACTTAACAACACCAACTCTTGTTTTTAACATAAAAGTGACAGCAACTCGACTTCTATACCGGATCATCACTCTAATCTCTCAAGTCTCGATTTGTCAAGCCCGCCTTTGCCCTGTTCCTAAACCACCTGTTGCCATGCACACATACAAACACGACAACAGCCGGATAACTCCGGTGAGAAATATATTTCCCAGTAAAAGCAACTAAACATGCATAGCAAAACATATATCAAATTCATGATATAAAAATAACTACAATGCATGTTTTAAAACAAGGTTCTCTAGTTCATCGTTTGGGATCCCGAGAAGAAGATATCATAACTAACCACCGACTCTCTCGATCGAGGTGGGGCTACTTATCTTGCTTCTCTAGACTTTGAAGCCATTATATATGTAAATCAGACGCTAGGCTAAGTCAACCACCCAGGCAATACATATATAATCCCTCAAATCGTCTATTCGAACGTTTCCGTTCATTTCAAAATCAAAGAATAAGTCTTGCAAGATGAATGCAACATATATCATCATAAAAGCATCCATTAACATCAAAGACTCATTCAACAATTCATAGAAGAGCATATAAAAGCAAATAAGTATGTGATTTAGGGAACTCGATATAAACCATCTCGAGTTATAATCCCATTCAATTAGTAGTCCACTTTTACCTTTCAATTGTGAGGTTTAAGGTGATTTCAAGCTATCCAATCTGTACAATAAACAACCATAAGCTTTGTCCCACAATCTACATTTCAAACCAAACAAACTCTATTGGAGACTAACTTCAAACCTTGTTCTTCTTCTACCGGTTTCGAAGTCGGGATTCTAGAGTTGACGTCTCTTGTTTGTAAACTGAAATCACAGCATTTTACCAAGGAACATCAGCTTTAACTTATATCAATAGCATCTCAAGCATAAGGTAGTAAAACAGTCTTAATTACTAAGTTCGGCGGCGTAACGGCGTCGATTCGGAAACCGCAATCACAAAGCTATCAAACTAACAAGCATATACATCATCTACACCTCTCATAACCAGCAACATATCATCATGATCATCATATCCTGTAAGGCCCGGGATTAATTGATATTAATCCGAATTTATTTAATTTTAATCCGAGTATATTTAATTTGGGAATAATTAGAGTTTTGATTTAAATTCTAATATTCTTAAATTATTTAGGATTGAAATTGAATAAAACTAAGGGCTGAGGACTGAATTGCAATTTCCGAAGAATGGAGGGACTAAAGTGCAATTTCCTCTTAACTTATCTGATTTGCTATATTTAGGAGAGGGAAAAACGTGTAAGAAGGAAAAAAAAGAAATCAGAATTCAGAAATTCAGAACCGAGCACACCCGATTCCTTCCATTTCCTTTACAAGTTTGATTTTCTTTTCGCGATAACTTTTGCTACGGTTGTCTGATTTCGATTCCGTTGGATGTTCTGGAATCCTTACGACGAGGGCTTCGATCTCGTGTAAGTTTTATGCTCTGTTATGTTGATTTCGAAATCATTATGGGGCAGAGATCAGATTCTGAACTTGTATGCTTGTTCTTGAACTTGTTATGATTATCTATTGAAACCGGCTTGATGAACTTGCGATAGTTGTATTCGATTTTGATTCCAGCAAGTGAACCAACTGTTATGGACATTTATATGTTGTTTTAAAGGTTATATATCAGCTGGTTTATGAGTTGTGATGTACGTATGATTGAAGAATTTGATAGAAATGGTTTGCGATACCGTATCGGTTACCGATTTTGAATCACTACGCCGTTTAGTCGAGTTGTTGGACTGTGTTGATAGCCAAGTTTGAAACTGAATATGTTATGGAGATTTTATGGTTGTTATAGCAATTTTCTTGTTCAATTTCAGTTGAAGAAACAGCACAAACGACACAAGACTTCGACCTTGTACCGAAGAAGTGTTCTTGAGGTTTGAAATGCGATTGGGCGATGAATTCCTTATGGTTTTGACTTGTTTCTGAAGCGATAATGTGAAATGAAGTTTGATATGTATATCTTGATTATCTTTTACAGATTTGAAGAGCTCAGAATCCGATAAACGAAGGTATAATGACGACATCGTTTTGAAAGGGACTTTGAAACTCAAGATCGACGTTTCTTGAGTTGGCCCGATAAAATCACATACTTGTTTTGATTTGATTTGATTTCGATGTTGTCGATCCATCACAGGTAGTGGATCTTTATATTCGAGTGGATATATTGATAGATTGAATTGATTATAAGCCCAGGTTACGATTAACCTGATTTTCGAGTCGATTATATCTCGATAGATGGATATCCATGTCAAGATCGCATACGAATCTTGATGGCTTCGAAGTTTAATGAATCAATTCCTATACGAAGAGCGTATTACTCTATTTGATTGAGTCGAGTTTTAAATAGAGTCGATATGATTTATTTAACACTTTCGATATGTCGATTATACTGAGATTGTATCTCACCGGAGTGTATCCGGCTGTTGTCTTGTTTTGTATGTGTGCATGACAACAGAGGGGGCAGAAGCTGGTCATCGACGTCATTGACAGCTGGGATAAAGAGTCGAGCATGTGAGGACTCGGGTTGTAGATGATACTTTGATCTTTTAGATGTTTGGTTTCCTTGGTTTTGAACATATGTATTACGATGGGAAAACATGTATCAAACTTGATCTAGTTTAAGTTGTTGTCGTTTTGTGATCTTTTAGCGACTTGGATGATGTAAGAAAATACATGTACCATTGTATGAGACTTTGTTTAGATGTATTTGAATATGTTCAGATCTAAAAACCAGGTTTGGAGAAGGTAAGAAGCAAGCTTGGGAGCCATGTTTTTCGAGGGAAAAACTCTGTCCAGGACTGTGCCCGAGCTGCCAAAAACAGCAGCCCGAGCGCAGCCCAGGCAGAACTTTCACTTTGTTAGCAACATGGTGCGCCCGAGCGGCGCTTTATGGCCGCTCGAGCGCACCCCATTTTAAAAAAAAAAAAAAAAAAAAAAATTTTTGGTTCTTGGCTTGGCTTGTTACTTCATCCTTCCTTGTTTGACTAATGATACTTAATCATTATTGCCCTTAGAATGAGATTAACAACCCGAGGTCCCCACAACAGGTGGTATCAGAGCGTAGGTTCTGGACTGAACTAGATGAGAGGGGTAGATCGAGTCTTCTATTCTGATTTATTTATTCTTGATGCGTGTTTATTATTTGAAGTAATAGCATGAATTGAATGAGTATGAATCAGAACTCGATCTCTTGAGAAGGCATTCAGTGCTAATCAGAGGAGGGACTGAAACAGAAATGTATTACGATATGATGAACTGTTCACTGATCTATTTGATTATCAGATATGTCACGAAGACCAGGACGACCACCACTGAGACCGTCAGTGACTACTCCTTTGCCGGTCACTACTCAGTTGCCAAAACAGACAAATGCTGCACAACCGGTAATACAGCCAGTGACAGTGCCAGAACATGGACAGAGTAGTACTTATGTTGATTTATATGGTGAAGCTACTCCGATGGAAAAACTTCTGAAGCGATTCCAGTCGTTTAAACCACCGACACTGCAAGGGACTGAGAATGCTATAGAATGTGAAAGCTGGCTGGAAGACATAGAACAGATGTTTGAGTCACTTGATTATGTTGATGAAAGACGAGTAAGATTAGTCATTTACCAACTTCATGGCATAGCAAAGAACTGGTGGATAGCAACGAAGAAAGCATATGAAAGCCAAGGTACCGCTATTACTTGGAATTTATTTCGAACTGCTTTCTTTCAACGTTTCTTTCCTGTATCTTATCGAAAGGACAAAGGAGCGGAGTTTGCGAGTTTGCAACAGGGCCAAATGAATATCGAAGATTATGTTGCAAAATTCACAAGCTTGATGAAGTTTGCTCCTCATGTTGCTGCCAGTGACGAAGCACAAGCCGATCAGTTTATCAATGGCTTGAATCCTGACGTGTTTATGTTAGTGAATGCCGGAAGACCGAATACTTTTGCCGATGCTCTTAATCGTGCAAAAGGTGCTGAAGCTGGGATATTGAAGCACCGAAGAGCCCAGTTTGTTCCTCAATCTGTTCCTCAACCTATGAAGCAACCAGAACAGTCACCGACTCCACAGCCACCTCGATTCGAAGCTGGAGGTAGTAGTGGTGGGAAGAAAAGCTTCTTTAGAAGTAAAAGCAAACAGTTCAAGAGAGCAGGTAGTGGTAGTTCCTCAAGTTCCAGTGGTTCTCGACAGTCTCGATCTGGACAGAGGTATGATAGTTGTACTAAGTGTGGAGGTCGCCATCCCACTGAACAGTGCCGAGGTATTTTTGGGAGCTGTCATATTTGCAACAAAACTGGACATTATGCAAGAGTATGTCCACAGAGAGGAGTTGAAGGTGCTCAGGGTACTGGATCAGTGAGATCAGTAGCTCAGACTGAAAGGCAAGGAACTACTGTGCATTCTTTTCAGTCACAACCTGCATCACAAGGAAGAGGAGGAAGTCAGATAGTGAACCAACCTCCGAGACAACAAGCAAGAGTGTTTGCACTAACAGAAGAGCAAGCACAGGCGGCACCTGATGATGTTATAGCAGGTAACTGTTATCTTTCTGGTTATCCTGCATACGTTTTATTTGATACTGGTGCGTCACACACTTTCATTTCTGAACACTTTGTTGCATTACATTCATTACCTGTGGAAGTATTAGATAATGTAGTTTCTATATCTTCACCGTTGGGAAAAGGTATAGTATCAGTGAAATCTGTGCGAAGTTGTATACTACAGTACGAAGGGAATGAAGTTGAACTTGACTGTATTGTTCTTGGATTATCTGATTTTGATTGTATTATTGGCATCGATATACTTACCAAGTACAGAGCTACAGTCGACTGTTTTCAGAAGATAGTAAGATTCAGACCACTGATGACCGATGAATGGAAATTCTTTGGTAAGGGTTCAAGATCTAGAATTCCTTTGATTTCTGCTATTGTTATGACTGACTTGTTACATAAAGGAGCAGAAGGATTTCTGATCTATGCTGTTGATGTACTGAAGAGTAGTCCGAAGTTATCTGATATACCGGTGGTGAGCGAATTTACAGATGTATTCCCTGACGAGATTCCGGGATTGCCACCATACAGAGAGGTAGACTTCAGTATCGAATTGATGCCAGGTACACAGCCGATATCGAAAGCACCTTACCGTATGGCACCGATTGAACTGAAAGAATTGAAAGACCAACTTGAAGATTTGTTGGCCAAGGGTTATATCAGACCGAGCGTATCTCCTTGGGGTGCTCCGGTTTTATTTGTCAGAAAGAAGGACGGATCGATGAGATTGTGTATTGACTACCGGCAATTGAATAAAGCAACGATAAAGAATCGTTATCCTTTACCACGTATCGATGATTTATTTGATCAATTGCAGGGATCGTCAGTATATTCGAAGATTGATCTTCGATCCGGTTATCATCAACTGAGGGTACGAGATGAAGATATCCAGAAAACTGCATTTCGAACCAGGTATGGACATTACGAATTTATTGTCATGCCTTTTGGTTTAACGAATGCACCAGCAGTATTTATGGGATTGATGAATAGGGTATTTCAAAGATATCTAGATGATTTTGTGATAATATTTATTGATGATATCTTGATTTATTCTAAGACTATGAATGAACATGCTGGTCATCTCCGAACTGTATTGAAAACCTTGAGAGCAGAAAAGTTATATGCCAAGTTATCCAAATGTGAGTTTTGGTTGCAGCGAGTCGTGTTTCTTGGTCATATTATTTCAGGAGATGGTATATCAGTTGATCCAAGCAAAGTAGAAGCTGTGATTAATTGGCAAAGACCGACGTCTGTGCCAGAAATTCGAAGTTTTATGGGCTTAGCTGGTTACTATCGTCGATTCATTCGAGATTTTTCATCGATAGCGAAGCCTATTACACAGCTTACACAGAAGAATGCACCATTTGTTTGGTCTGAAGCATGTGAAAGAAGTTTTGTAGAGTTGAAGAAACGATTGACTACAGCGCCAATTTTGACAATCCCTACAGGTACTGGTGATTTTGTTGTTTATTGTGATGCTTCTCACCAGGGATTGGGATGTATTTTGATGCAGAGAGGACATGTTGTCGCTTATGCTTCTCGACAACTGAAACCACACGAAGTTAGGTATCCAATTCATGATCTGGAGTTGGCTGCAATCGTCTTTGCATTGAAAATTTGGCGACATTACTTATATGGCGAGAGGTTTGAAATCTTTTCTGATCACAAAAGCCTGAAGTATCTGTTTTCTCAATCTGAATTGAACATGAGACAACGACGATGGCTTGATTTATTGAAGGATTTTGATTGTGAAATCAAATATTATCCGGGAAAATCTAACGCAGCAGCAGATGCCCTGAGTAGAAAAGTATGTGCTCTATCTTTATCTACTATAGGTGTATCTAATTTGATTGAGAATTGTTGTGTTTCTGGATATGTATTTGAGACAGATAGAAGGCCTATGCGAGTTTATGCAATCAGTGCTGAACCAGAGTTGTTAAAATATTCAAAATATGACGTAGACTCAGACAACGGTCACGGGGTTACTGCTTGTCCGCTCATAGGTCCTCGCCGCCGGTGGGTACTACATCCTCCTCTACGTACTCACCTGCACCATATCAGTGTAGTGAGCCTAGAGGCCCAACATGCTAACGTAACAAGGGTTTAAAATAATTTAAATCACTTTAATACTAATACATAGCATATACATGAATGAGCATGCTTAAAAATATCATGAACATAACATAAACTTAAATTAAACTTGAATATTATAATAATACATAAACATTGTTGAGCAAAGTATTTTCTAACATCGAAAGGTCGTATCCATAGTGTAACCATACATACATTAAATACTGATCAGCGTGGTAAACCAACGTACGTGGCGGTGACGAATCCCCCTTAAATTGTCACACTACTTCAACTTCCAACAAAAAAAAAATTATTTTCTTTTGCTCAACCTTAAACATTAAATCATGCATAAAAATTATTTCATGAATGCATGTACTTAAATAAAATGTATGTCCTTCATATATATTTAATTTAATTTCATACTAACATATAAATATTAAAAATAACTTCCATGCATAAAAATAATTAAATATATATTCTGGCCCATTAACACTGAGACTGACCCATTAACATACCTAAGCCCATTAACACCTTTCTAAGCCCAATAAATCAATTAAAGACCATTAGCACATACTTGGCCCAATAACAACTTAATCTGGCCCAATGAGCCTAAAAGCCCAAAGACTGGCCCAATAACTTTCATGGGCTCCCAAGCCCATAAAAATTATTAGGCTAACTTAAAATAATTATTCAAGCCCATTAATAAACTTAAATGTAGCCCATTAATTTAATTAATCTAATTAGCCCAATTAAAACACTTTAACTTAATAATTAACTTAAAAATAAAATACCCGAGCCCGACTAACTTAACCCGGACCCAACTAACATAACCCATGACTTTCCAGACCCGACCCGGACACAACAACCCGACCCGGACCACCCCAAAACCCTACAACCCGTCGCCCCTCCCTTGTTTCTTCTCGGCCGCGAGCAGCAGCCCTTCTAGGGCTGCTGCCGCCCTGCTCCGGCCGCCCCTGGCCGGAGCTCCGCCGCCCAGACGTAGCCCATGTCTGGGCGGTCCTAACCTGGTCCCTGAACCCGAGCCATGCAGCCCAGTCCCTAGCCAACCCGAGCCCTTTTCGTGAACCCTAAACTGTGCGCACAAGGACCAATCCTTGCACCAACCCTTACCTGGGCTCGTTTGGCTCAAACCACTCGAGCCACTCGAGTCCAGACCACCCTCACACAGCCTAGGGACCCTTGGCCAGCAGCTAGACGCACCCATGGCTAAAAAAACGTGAGCATGCTTCCACAAAACATGAATAAAGCACATAATCAAAGCCAACTCGATTTTTCTGAAAAAATTTCTTGAATAAATCTGATGATCACACACACACACACGCATAAACACTGATATGGCAAAAAAAATTCGAAAGGAAACATGTCTTGCACCGTAGAATGAAAATAAGAAGACGTATATGACGATTCCGGGACGACGAACGACCAAAAATCCTCAAGAATTAAGCTTGATCGGCTATGGGGCTGATTTTTCTGATAAAGAGGCGTGAAGGAGGGTTGATGAAGATGTTTGAGGCGGCTGAAGGTTTTAATGTAGGGTAGAAAATTTGTTTTTGATTTAATTAGAATATAGGGTAATTAAAATATTAATAAGGGTTTTAAATATACAATATATATAACTTAAAAACTCTAAATAATAAGTAAAATTTGATAACTAATTTAAAAATCCCGAAATAATTATTTTAGGGAATTTTAAAGGTAATTAAAAGTCAATATTTTGGCTAAATTTGGATAAAAATGGACTCCTAAAATTATATAAAATTAAATACTGAAAATTTTGAGGAGATAAAACTCAAAATAATATTTTTGGGATCTTAAAAGGCTCATGAAATAAATTGGATAGAAAGTTGTCATCTCGTCCGTCTATGGTCCCGTCTACGCGATAAAATAATTTAAATACCAAAAATCATAAAAATCTCAAATTATGGGTTAAATGCTTGAAAATAACTTAAAACATGCACAAATAATTTCACATAAATATTTAACCCATAATCTAAAATTCTAAATAAATAAAATCCCTAATTATGCATGCGAATTTACGTACTAAAAATACTGGGTTTAGTGAGCCTAGAGGCCCAACATGCTAACGTAACAAGGGTTTAAAATAATTTAAATCACTTTAATACTAATACATAACATATACATGAATGAGCATGCTTAAAAATATCATGAACATAACATAAACTTAAATTAAACTTGAATATCATAATAATACATAAACATTGTTGAGCAAAGTATTTTCTAACATCGAAAGGTCGTATCCATAGTGTAACCATACATACATTAAATACTGATTAGCGTGGTAAACCAACGTACGTGGCGGTGACGAATCACCTCTAAATTGGCAGTAAACTGCCCTTCAATAGTTCACATATGGGGACGAATCCCCCTTAAATTGTCACACTACTTCAACTTCCAACATAAAAAAAAAATTATTTTCTTTTGCTCAACCTTAAACATTAAATCATGCATAAAAATTATTTCATGAATGCATGTACTTAAATAAAATGTGTGTTCTTCATATATATTTAATTTAATTTCATACTAACATATAAATATTAAAATTAACTTCCATGCATAAAAATAATTAAATATATATTCAGGACACATGCAATTTCTCATGGGTTGTACTGAACTGCTGGCCCTAACACTCAAGCCCAATTTCTTAAATTCTGGTCTATTAACACTGAGACTGGCCCATTAACATACCTAAGCCCATTAACACCTTTCTAAGCCCAATAAATCAATTAAAGCCAATTAGCACATACTTGGCCCAATAACAACTTAATCTGGCCCACTAAAAGCCCAAAGACTGGCCCAATAACTTTCATGGGCTCCCAAGCCCATAAAAATTATTAGGCTAACTTAAAATAATTATTCAAGCCCATTAATAAACTTAAATGTAGCCCATTAATTCAATTAATCTAATTAGCCCAATTAAAACACTTTAACTTAATAATTAAATTAAAAATAAAATACTCGAGCCCGACTAACTTAACCCGGACCCAACTAACATAACCCATGACTTTCCAGACCCGACCCGGACACAACAACCCGACCCGGACCACCCCAAAACCCTACAACCCGTCGCCCCTCCCTTGTTTCTTCTCCGCCGCGAGCAGCAGCCCTTCTAGGGCTGCTGCCGCCCTGCTCCGACCGCCCCTGGCCGGAGCTCCGCCGCCCAGATGTAGCCCATGTCTGGGCGGTCCTAACCTGGTCCCTGAACCCGAGCCATGCAGCCCAGTCCCTAGCCAACCCGAGCCCTTTCCGTGAACCCTAAACTGTGCGCACAAGGATTAATCCTTGCACCAGCCCTTACTTGGGCTCGTTTGGCTCGAACCACTCGAGCCACTCGAGTCCATACCACCCTCACACAGCCTAGGGACCCTTGGCCAGCAGCTAGACGCACCCATGGCTAAAAAAACGTGAGCATGCTTCCACAAAACATGAATAAAGCACATAATCAAAGCGAACTCGATTTTTCTGAAAAAATTTCTTGAATAAATCTGATGATCACACACACACACACACACACATAAACACTGATATGACGAAAAAAATTCGAAAGGAAACATGCCTTGCACCGTAGAATGGAAAGAAGAAGACGTATATGACGATTCCGGGACGACGAACGATCAAAAATCCTCAAGAATTAAGCTTGATCGGCTATGGGGCTGATTTTTATGATAAAGAGGCGTGAAGGAGGGTTGATGAAGATGTTGGAGGCGGCTGAAGGTTTTAATGTAGGGTAGAAAATTTGTTTTTGATTTAATTAGAATATAGGGTAATTAAAATATTAATAAGGGTTTTAAATATACAATATATATAACTTAAAAACTCTAAATAATAAGTAAAATCTGATAACTAACTTAAAAATCCCGAAATAATTATTTTAGGGAATTTTAAAGGTAATTAAAAGTCAATATTTTGGCTAATTTGGATAAAAATGGACTCCTAAAATTATATAAAATTAAATACTAAAAATTTTGAGGAGATAAAACTCAAAATAATATTTTTGGGCTCTTAAAAGGCTCATGAAATAAATTGGATAGAAAGTTGTCATCTCGTCCGTCCACGGTCCCGTCTACGCGATAAAATAATTTAAATACCAAAAATCATAAAAATCTCAAATTATGGGTTAAATGCTTGAAAATAACTTAAAACATGCACAAATAATTTCACATAAATATTTAACCCATAATCTAAAATTCTAAATAAATAAAATCCCTAATTATGCATGCGAATTTACGTACTAAAAATACTGGGTGTTACAACATATCATCTAGCCTAGGAATAGGATGCCTATACTTGATGGTAATATTGTTAATGGCTCTACAATCAACACACATTCTCCATGAACCGTCTTTCTTAGGCACTAACAAAACAGGTACAACACAAGGAGACATCGACTCACGCACAAACCCCTTATCGAGAAGTTCACTTACCTGCCTTTGTAACTCTTTTGTTTCCTCCGGATTACTCCTATAAGCTGGACGATTCGGTAACGCACTTCCGGGCACAAAATCAATTTGATGCTCAATTCCCCTCAAAGGTGGTAGTCCTTGAGGTAAATCCTCCGGAAATAATTCTTCAAATTCCTGCAAGAGAGAAACAACATTGCTCGGAAGAGTTTCGATTATATCACTTGTGTTAAGGAGAATCTCCTTATAGAAAATCAACACAAGTGGAATATGCACAAGTAAAATCTCTCGAAACTCACTCTTTTGGGCCATGTATATTTTTTTATCGGCCTCTTTCATCTCAATTTTTTTCTCATCTTTTTTTCTTTCATTCTTTTTTTTTTAAGGTCACCTCACTTTTTTGTTCACTCTTTTTTTCGGCCTCTTCTCTCTTTTTCTTTTTCAAATGATCCTCCAACACTTGCTTTGGAGTCATAGGCAACAATACAACAGACTCTTTTTTCATAGTAAAAGAATAACGATTTTTAAAACCGTCATGTATCACCTTCCTATCAAATTGCCACGGTCTTCCTAACAAAATATGACAAGCTTGCATAGGAACAACATCACACAACACTTCATCCTTATATTTACCAATTGAGAAAGGCACTAAAACTTTCCTAGTCACTCTCACCTCTGAACTATCGTTAAACCACTGCAATTTATATGGTTGAGGATGCTTTAAAGTAGGTAAACTCAACTTTTCAACAAGCTTACTACTCGCCACATTAGTACAACTACCCCCATAAATGATGACACTACACACTTTGTTTTTCACGAAGCATCTAGTATGAAACAAATTTTCCCTTTGATTTTCTTCCTCCTCTTTTTGTTGCACATTCAACACTCTCCTAGTCACCAACAACTCTCCAACCACCGCATCATATCCCTCATCATCGGGATCCTCTAACGCAGGCATACTATCATAATTCTCCTCCTCACTCTCCGACTCAAACTCACCACAAGAATTCATAATCATAATTTTTTTATTCGGACACTGACTAACAATATAACTAAGACCTTGACATCGAAAGCATTTAATGTCCCTAGAATGATTATTAGGAGTTTCAGATTTACATTGCACTCCTTGCTTTGGTGTTTCTTGCTTGGTGTCGATTTTTGGTTTGGACACCGGCTGGACATCTTCTCGTTTACCAACGTTTGGACGCCAAGGAGTAGAAGAACCCACAACAGTAGAGTTTTGACCCATGCCTCTCCTTTTGAGTTGTTGTTCCACTTTCATGACCAATTGTACCATCTCCTCAAGATCTATGCAATGTCTGAGCTCCACTTGGTCTTGAATTTCCCTATTCAAACCACATAAGAAAGGAGCCATAGTTGCTTCACGATCCTCTTCAATATTTGCTCGAATCATGGTGACCTCCAACTCCTTGAAGTAATCCTCAACACTCTTCAAACCTTGCTTCAAATTTTGTAAACGCCTAAACATATCACGATAGTAGTAATTAGGCACAAATCTCTTCCTCAATATTTGCTTCATCTCCTCCCATGTCTCAATGGGACGCTCTCGATTCCTCCTCCTAGAAGTAACAAATTGATCCCACCAAATGAGAGCATAATCCACAAACTCAACCACCGCCAGTTTTATTTTTTTCGCATCATTGTAGTTGTGGCAATCAAATACCAACTCAACTCTCATCTCCCACTCCAAATAAGCCTCCGGATCAGATTTCCCATGGAACGAAGGAATCTTCATCTTAATCCCACTAATATTCCCATCCTCTCGACTCCCTTCGATGTATCTTTCTATCACAGCTCCCATTCTATTTCTTTCACCCTCATGAACCCTCCTATTTCTACCCCAATTTTCACCCAAACTCTCTTCATCCTCTCCACCATCAAGTTTACAACTCGTAGATACTTGAAGATTGACTCTCGAAGACTGACAAAATCAAGATGAAGAATTTTAGGAACGTGAATTTCTGACTTGCACCCAAGGATGAATAAGAACAAAAATTGACCACAAGTTATCTTCCTTCTTCAATATTTTTTTTTTGAAGCTTTCGATCCTTTTTATTTTTTTTATTTTTTTTTTTTGAAATTTTCGATTTTGCTCTTTTTAAAAAAAAAAATTTATAACTTGTAGCACAAGACATGAGACTTGGGTAACAAGTTTGAGAGAAAACGACACAGAAATTTGATAAAGAATAGACTCAGATAAGAACGAGAAACACGAAGAACAGATATAGATGAAGATAGATACTTACTTGATTCAAAACCTTGGCTTTGATACCAACTGATATGAATTCTTAATGTATGGAAGGCAAACACAACTATATTAAAATCGTACCCTCAATCCAATAACAAAAGAAATCAAAAAATTGCCCAATCTTGAAAACAAGTAAAAATTTTTGGGATTAACCATCTCTAGCTTACAACGAAACTAGCAACAGTTAAACACGAAGAAAACAATTGATCACAACGGGACCTTCAGAAAACCTGTTTCTGACAACCCACGAGGATAATCATTCGACAAACGCCACAAAGTTGAAAAACTTTGATAAGTTTGATTTTTGGGTTTTACAATCGACAAACGCCAAAAGAAGAATTTTATGAAAAGCCTTATAAAAGACCTCCTAAAAAACTTAATAATTACAAACAAAGTTTTGAAAAATACTTTGAAAACATTAAATGTTTTAAAACAAGCCACACTGCAAATTATTTTGTAGAATTATTAAATAAAATTTCTAATCTTTTAATACGTTCTTCAAACTCCTATGAAAATACAGATTTTTCTATACAACTTAATGAAATAATCACTAACAGTGAAAAATCTGAAAAGAAAATCAATATGCTTTCAAAAGATCAATTACTTCTCTTAGATGTATTAAAAAATATAAATGATCCTAAAATACAAAAAGACTATTTAGAGAAAATCCTAAAATAATTAGACAAAGAAAAAAATAAATTTTTACCAACTAAATCAAAAAATATTTGTGATAAGAAAATAAAAAATGTAACTATTAAAGATTTAGAAAAGAATATAAAAAAAATAAAATCAGAAATAAAAGACTTAAAAGAAAATCAAATTCAAAAATCTAAAACAATAAGAACAATCTTCCAAAAAATAATTAATGAAGAAGAAGAAACACAAAATATTTTAAATATTGAAAATATTCCAAAAGATTTTCTTTTTGTATTAAGAGAAATAACTTCTAGAAAATACCTTTTTAAAATAAAAATTATATTTTCAGAAGATTATAAAATTGATACTGTAGTACTTTTTGATACAGGTGCAGATTTAAATTGTATAAAATCAAATATTGTACCTACAAAATTTCAACAAGAAACTAAAGAAAAAATTATTTGCTGCTAACAACTCTGAACTAAACGTACATTCTAAAACAGAAGCATTGATTGAAAATAATGGTGTTACTCTTAAAACTGCTTTTATTCTTATTAATAACATTCATCATGTTATAATTTTAGGAACACCTTTTATTACCCTCATTACACCTTATAAAGTAAAAAATGATTCTATACATTTTAAACTTAATAATAAAAAATTAGAATTTAAGTTTCTAGAACAACCTAAAACTAGAAATCTTAATTTAATTCAAGCTTGTTCAATCTATGAAAATAATATTAATATTGAAATACAAAAGAAGAATTTTCAATTAGACAATATTAAAAAAGACATTTCTTTAAAAAGAATTCAAGAACAATTAAAAACTCATGAATTTCAAAATAAAATTTCAAACTTTCAAAATTTATTAGAATCAGAAATCTGTTCTGATATTCCTAATGCTTTCTGGAATAGAAAACAACATATCGTAGATCTTCCCTATGAAATAGGTTTTGATGATAAACAAATACCCACAAAAGCCAGACCTATACAAATGAATTTTGAATTAGAAGAACATTGCAAAAAAGAAATACAAGATTTAGAAAATAAAGAATTGATTTCCAAATCTAGATCTCCATGGAGTTGTGCTGCTTTTTATGTCAATAAAAAGTATGAAATAGAAAGAGGAACTCCAAGATTAGTAATAAATTATAAACCATTAAATAAAGCATTAAAATAGATTAGATATCCCATCCCAAACAAAAAAGATTTATTACAAAAACTATACAAAGCAAATATATTGTGAGGACCTCGGGTTGCTAATCTCGTATTAGGGCAACTAATGATTAATTAAATAATAAATCAATTAGAATATTAAAACCAAGAGCTAATTTTTTTTTTTTTTTTTTTTAAAAAAGCCGGAGCCTCGCTCGATCCGATAAAATCCCCCGATCGAGCGAGCAAGAAATCATTGCTCTCGGTCTATAGCACAAATGGCCTCGCTCGATCGGATGAATTCGTCCGATCGAGCGAGCCACACTCCAGAGCTCTCGGTTCCAATATTTCCATGCCGCGCTCGATCGGTGTATCTCACCCGATCGAGCGGGCACCAGATCCAGCTATTCTGCAGAACACTCTTCTTGCTGTCAAACTTGGAACAAGTGATCTAAATCATTACAAATCAACATCAAACATGTTCCATAAAATCTAGAACTGGTATAATTACAAGAACAAGGTTTCAAGCATCTAATCATGCAATGCAATACACAAATGAATCCCATAAATATCAAGAAACTACAAACTATTCAAGACGTCAAAATCTCATTTACAAGTTTCTAATGTTCTTGCTAAGTTTGCTGTAATTCTCACTATCATTCTTCCACTTAAACCCGAGTTCACACTTGCTAAATCTCGCTCCCGAGCTGTCCATGTCATCTCAGACTAGCTTCTGTCCCACCTGTTGCAATGCACACATACAAAACAAAGCAACAGCCTGATATGAATTCTTAATGTATGGAAGGCAAACACGACTATATTAAAATCGTACCCTCAATCCAATAACAAAAGAAATCAAGAAATTGCCCGATCTTGAAAACAAGTAAAAAAGTTTTGGATTAACCACCTCTAGCTTACAACGAAACTAGCAACAGTAATCACGAAGAAAACAATTGATCACAACGGGACCTTCAGAAAACCTGTTTCTGACAACCCACGAGGATAATCAATCGACAAACGCCACAAAGTTGAAAACTTTGATAAGTTTGATTTTTGGGTAAGCAAAAGCTTAATAAAATTCTAGAGAGAATTTTGTATGGAATAATCAATAATCTGAAATCTTAATTGCCCTTAAAATAATGAATATTGTAGTATTTATATTACAACCCAAAATATTGAAAGATAATGCAAAATAAATCAAAAAGATATCAAAGATATCTCCTAAAGTTTCCTAGTAGGAATAAAAGACCTAAAATAAGCAAAATAATCCCAAAATATTAAAAATCCCGAACACACACATAAAACACCTTTGGTGCGTGTAAAATAATCGGGGCGGCCGCGCCTTTGTTGCGCAGTGCAAGGCGCGGGCGCGCCAATTGTAAGGCGCGGGCGCGCCGAGAGCTCGCACAATTCTTCGTCAATTTGGCATCCGTAAGCGCGGGCGCGCGATCAAGGGGCGCGGGTGATGCGATCATGGATAGCTCGCCTGTTGATCAAGTGATTAAGGATCCGTTGGAGATGCCAAGAGGACCGATTACGAGAGGACGAGCTAAGAAATTCAAAGATGCGCTTCAATCGTTGATAATGGACATTGGAATGCTTGAAGATCATTTTGAGGGATGTTATAATCTTATTGAAGTCCAAAAAAGTCAAGAGAGTAGAGGAAATATCAAAAAAAAACATAAAAAGAGGTGACAAGACCCGAGAGGTATGCACGCCCGCGCCTCATTGACGCGCACCCGCGCATGGCGGACAGGACCTTATGCGCGCTCGCGCCTGCCCACGCGCGCCCGCGCCCGATCCGTTGTTTTTAAGATTTCAGGACAGAGTCCTATGCGCGCCCGCACCTGCCCACACGCGCCCGCGCCTGCACTCTCTCTCACACAGTTCGGCGTTTTGTGTGTGTGCGAGACTTTTTGATATTTTGGCATTATTTTCTATTTTTGAGAGTTTTATTCCTACTAGGAAACTTTTAGGAGATATCTTTGATATCTTTAGCTATATTTTGAATTATTTTGCGATATCTTTTATTATTTTGTAGTTGTATTATAAATACAACATATACATTCATTATTAAAAATAACAATTAAGATTTCAGATTATTGATTACTCAATACAAAATTCTCTCTAGAATTTTATTAAGCTTTTGCTTACCCAAAAATCAAACTTATCAAAGTTTTCAACTTTTTGGCGTTTGTCGATTGATTATCCTCGTGGGTTGTCAGAAACAGGTTTTCTGAAGGTCCC
The DNA here is from genome assembly GCF_033568475.1 of Henckelia pumila. Classification (NCBI taxonomy): domain Eukaryota; kingdom Viridiplantae; phylum Streptophyta; class Magnoliopsida; order Lamiales; family Gesneriaceae; genus Henckelia; species Henckelia pumila. The sequence continues at coordinate 98,260,353 of NC_133120.1, read as the reverse complement.
GTTGTGATCAATTGTTTTCTTCGTGATTACTGTTGCTAGTTTCGTTGTAAGCTAGAGGTGGTTAATCCAAAACTTTTTACTTGTTTTCAAGATCGGGAAATTTCTTGATTTCTTTTGTTATTGGATTGAGGGTACGATTTTAATATAGTCGTGTTTGCCTTCCATACATTAAGAATTCATATCATTTGGTATCAAAGCCAAGGTTTTGAATCAAGTAAGTATCTATCTTCATCTATATTTGTTCTTCGTGTTCTTGTTCTTCATCTTTCGTTTTTCATCCTGTCAAACTTGTTATCCAAGCCTCGTGTCTTGTGCTACAAGTTATAAAAAAAAAAATCGATCAAAAAAAAAATAGAAAGGATCGAAAGCTTCAAAAAAAAAAAAGAGAAATATTGAAGAAGCAAGATAACTTGTGGTCAATTTTTGTCCTTGTTCATCCTTGGGTGCAAGTCAAAAAAAAAAAATTATTCAATTCCATAACTTTCTTCTTCTTGTTTTTGTCAATCTTCGAGAGTCGATCTTCAAGCGTTTAAAAGTTGTGCACTTGAGAGTTTGATACATCATTCCCAAAGCATAAGCCGTTCTACATATATTTTGAGTGAAAAAAAAAAAGAGTGGTTGAGTGAATTCTTTGGAGTGAATTGTGAGAATTTGTGTGAGGTAATTTTATTACTAACGTTTTCTTGCAGGTACGATGAGTTCTTCTAGCCAAAACTTTTCTCAAGGTCAAATGGATGAATTGACCAAGATGATGATGGCGGCTTTGGGGCCAATACATGAGAAGTTGGATAAGCTTGAAGTTAGTGGAGGTGATGGTAAAAATAAAAAGAAAATATTTGAGGAAGATGATGATGGTGGAGAGGATGAAGAGAGTTTGGGTGAAAATTGGGGTAAAAATAGGAGGGTTCATGAGGGTGACAGAAATAGAAGGAGAGCTGTGAGAGGAAGATACATCGAAGGGAGTCGAGAGGATGGGAATATTAGTGGGATTAAGATGAAGATTCCTTCGTTCCATGGGAAATCTGATCCGGAGGCTTATTTGGAGTGGGAAATGAGAGTTGAATCGGTGTTTGATTGCCACAACTACAATGATGCGAAAAAAATAAAACTGGCGGTGGTTGAGTTTGTGGATTATGCTCTCATTTGGTGGGATCAATTTGTTACTTCTAGGAGGAGGAATCGAGAGCGTCCCATTGAGACATGGGAGGAGATGAAGCAAATATTGCGAAAGAGATTTGTGCCTAATTACTACTATCGTGATATGTTTAGGCGTTTACAAAATTTGAAGCAAGGTTCGAAGAGTGTTGAGGATTACTTCAACGAGTTGGAGGTCACCATGATTCGAGCTAATATTGAAGAAGATCGTGAAGCAACTATGGCTCGTTTCTTATGTGGTTTTAATAGGGAGATTCAAGACCAAGTGGAGCTTAGACATTGCATGGATCTTGAGGAGATGGTACAATTGGCCATGAAAGTGGAACAACAACTCAAAAGGAGATCTATGGGTCGAAACTCTACTGTTGTGGGTTCTTCTACTCCTTGGCGTCCAAACGTTGGCAAACGAGAGGATGTCAAGCCGGTGTCCAAACCAAAAATCGACACCAAGAAAGAAACACCAAAGCAAGGAGTGCAAGGTAAATCTGAAACACCGAATAATCGTTCTAGGGACATTAAATGCTTTCGATGTCAAGGTCTTGGTCATATTGCTAGTCAGTGTCCTAACACAAAAATAATTATTGTGAATGATGGTGGTGAGGTTGAATCGGAGAGTGAGGAGGAGAATTATGATGATATGCCTGCGTTGGAGGATCCCGATGACGAGGGATATAAGGCAGTCGTTGGAGAGTTGTTGTTGACTAGGAGAGTGTTGAATGTGCAACAAAAGGAAGAGGAAGAAAATCAAAGGGAAAATTTGTTTCATACTAGACTTTGTGAAAAACAAAGTGTGTAGTGTCATCATTGATAGGGGTAGTTGTACTAATGTGGCAAGTAGTGAGCTTGTTGAAAAGTTGAGTTTGCCTACTTTAAAGCATCCTCAACCATATAAACTGCAGTGGTTTAACGATAGTTCGGAGGTGAGAGTGACTAGGCAAGTTTTAGTGCCTTTCTCAATTGGTAAATATGAGGATGAAGTGTTGTTTGATGTTGTTCCTATGCAAGCTTGTCATATTTTGTTAGGAAGACCGTGGCAATTTGATAAGAAGATGATACATGACGGTTTTAAAAATCGTTATTCTTTTACAATGAAAAAGGACTCTGTTGTATTGTTGCCTATGACTCCAAAGCAAGTGTTGGAGGATCATGTGAAAAAGAAAAAGAGAGAAGAGGCCGAAAAAAAGAGTGAACAAAAAAGTGAGGTGACCTTAGAAAAAAAGAATGAAAGAAAAAAATGAGAAAAAAATTGAGAGGAAAGAGGCCGATAAAAAAATATATATGGCCCAAAAGAGTGAGTTGCGAGAGATTTTACATGTGCATACTCCACTTGTGTTGATTTTCTATAAGGAGATTCTCCTTAACACAAGTGATATAGCCGGAAATCTTCCGAGCAATGTTGTTTCTCTCTTGCAGGAATTTGAAGAATTATTTTCGGAGGATTTACCTCAAGGACTACCACCTTTGAGGGGAATTGAGCATCAAATTGATCTTGTGCCCGGAAGTGCGTTACCGAATCGTCCAGCTTATAGGAGTAATCCGGAGGAAACAAAAGAGCTACAAAGGCAGGTAAGTGAACTTCTCGATAAGGGGTTTGTGCGTGAGTCGATGTCTCCTTGTGCTGTACCTGTTTTGTTAGTGCCTAAGAAAGACGGTTCATGGAGAATGTGTGTTGATTGTAGAGCCATTAACAATATTACCATCAAGTATAGGCATCCTATTCCTAGGCTAGATGATATGTTGGATGAATTGCATGGTTCTAGCATTTTTAGTAAAATTGATTTGAAATTTCCATTCTCCAGCCATCTCAGGTCTGAACCTCACAATCTTCAGAAAATAATCTATGGTAGCTCTGTACTTGTTTAACATATCAATCCCAATAATGCAGTCAAAATCAGACAAACCAAGTACAAAACAATCTATCTTTATCTCATTACCGTCATACTGTAACAAACAATTCTTAACTGTCTGAATAGATATAAGACCTCTCCCCAAAGGAGAAGAAACAGATACTACAACAGGTAATGTTTCAATAGGCAAAGCATGTAATGAAGCAAATCGTGCAGAGATAAACGTATGGGATGCACCTGTATCTATCAATACATATGCAGGATAACCACAAATAGAACAGTTACCTGCAATCACATCATTTGGTGCTCCCTATGCCTGTTCCTCTGTCAGTGCTAAGACATGAGCCTGCTGTCTCTGTGGCTGACTGCCTGTCTGACTTCCTCCTGGCCTTGGCTATTGCTGTGGATGTGGTGGTTGAAAGGAATGAACAGAAGAGGCTTGCCTCGCAGGTTGAGCCACTAATTGTGATGACTCTGCACCTCGTGACTGTCCAGAATCTCTCTGAGGACACACCCTCGCAAAATGGCCAGTCTGATGGCATATATGGCACCCCCCAAATACACCTCGGCACTGATCGGTTGGATGACCTCCACCGCAATTGTTACAAAACACTCCTGACTTCTGTTTCGTGCCTCTGGAACTCGAAGAACTGCTACCTGACTTTTAAAACTGTTTTCCTCGAGCTTGCAAATATCCTTTCTTGCCATTGCTACTACCACCACTTTCAAATCGAGGAGGTTGTTGCGAGATTGGAGCTGAGGTTTGTGACTGTCTCGGAGGCTGAGCGATATACGAAGCTCCTCGCTGTTGTATCAAACCAGCTTCCGCTCCTTTGGCACTGTTCAAAGCATCAGCAAAATTATTCGGTCGCCTTGTGTTCACCAAAGTAAAGACCTCTGGAGTCAGTCCATTAATGAACTGATCAGCCATAGCCTCATCACTATCAGCAACATGTGGAGCAAAACGTAGCAATGTAGTGAATTTTGCAACATAATCTTCAATATTTAAGTTTCCCTGCTTCAGGTTCGCAAATTCTGCACCTTTATCTTTGCGGTAAGACACTGGAAAGAAGCGTTGGTAAAACTCAGTTTTGAAGACATTCCATGTCAGTACAGTTCCTCTATGCTCCAAAGCTTTCTTTGTTGTAAACCACCAACTCTTTGCAACCTCATGTAACTGGTGCCCTATCAATCTGACTCTCCGCTCATCACCATAATCAAGAGAATCAAATAACATCTCCATATCATCGAGCCAACCTCACACTCAACTGCATTCTCAGTACCTTTCAGTGTTGGCGGCTTGTAGGATTGAATCTTTTGAGTAATGTTTCCATCGGAGTAGCTGTCATATCTGTCATATCTCGAGAATTACTTCCCTGTTCATTGCTCGGAATTGCAGCTTGAGGTACTATCGGTGTTACCACTGTCGGTTCTGGCAAAGGAGTAGGAACCTGTGATCTAAGAGGAGGTCGTCCTGGTCGTCGAGACATATCTGATTATCAAAAGGGTTAGGATACCACAATCATCAAATCTATCTCAGTCCTCCTCTGATCATCTTACCTCTGATCAAGACTCGGTTCTGATTCAATCTTTAAAAAAATAATCGAAGTACTCAAACAAGACATGCTTCCATTCAATTTAGATAATCAGGTAGCATATCATAATTTATCAGAACACATGCCTCTAATCATTCCAGATATTCCAGTAAGCATGCATCTTTAATCATCATAAATCATACTTTCAAATAAAATAAATACAACCTCATGTAATAAGATACTTGAAAGTAAATCATGCTAGCATTTACCACATGTAATTCAATCATGTAATTAAATCATAGCATATTAAAATAAATAAGCAAGGAAGATGACTCGATCTACCCCACTCGCTATCTAACTCAGTCCAGAATTTTCTCGCTCTGATACCACCTGTTGTGACGACCCGGTTCTTAATCTCTCAATCAAAATATTAACTCAATGCTCATGAATTAAAGCTAAAGAAATCAAGCTAAAAAAAAAATAAATTAAAATGACCTGCGCGCGCGCGGGGTTCGCCCCTCGCGCGTGCGCAGCTCAATGGGGCAGAGCCCCTTTGGGCTTGGCCTGCGCGCGCGCGAGCAAGGGCTCGCCCGTGCGCAGGCCAAACGACCAGAAAAAAATGCTGCACACCCACAGCTATTGTCCAAGCTATCTAGATTTGTTCCAACCTTTCTAAGACCAAGAATTATCATCAAACAAGGTAGAGGAGTCATTAGCAAGACTATATCAAGAACTTCAACATATCATTACTAGAGTAAAAACATCAAGATCAAGGTGAATCCATAATCAATTATCAAACCTCATAGACATAAACTCAAATCTAAAGTAAACACATAAAGATCAAATGTGATTACAAGTTTAAGTCTATCATCTATACAACTCTAACTTTAAACATAAGTTCAACAAGCAACCATTTAGACTAAAGTTCAAGTCTAAGTTATTATACAATCATACTCGTTGAAACAAACATAACATTACAGCAACTTCACATCTATATCGAGTCATCACACTAATCCCTCATTCCCTTGTTTTTCAAGCTCGCTTTTGTCCTGTTCCACTCCCGCCTATTGCCATGACACATACAACACAACAATAGCCGGATAACTCCGGTGAGAAATATATTTCCCAGTAAAAGCAACTAAACATGCATATCAAAGCATATATCAAATTCATGATATAAAAGTAACTACAATGCATGTTTTAAAACAAGGTTCTCTAGTTCATCGTTTGGGATCCCGAGAAGAAGATATCATAACTAACCACCGACTCTCCCGATCAAGGTGGGGCTACTTATCTTGCTTCTCTAGACTTTGAAGCCATTATATATGTAAATCAGACGCTAGGCTAAGTCAACCACCCAGGCCGTACATATATAATCCCTCAAATCGTCTGTTCGAACGTTTCCGTTCATTTCAAAATCAAAGAATAAGTCTTGCAAGATGAATGCAACATATATCATCATAAAAGCATCCATTAACATCAAAGACTCATTCAACAATTCATAGAAGAGCATATAAAAGCAAATAAGCAAATAAGTATGTGATTTAGGGAACTCGATACAAACCATCTCGAGTTATAATCCCATTCAATTAGTAGTCCACTTTTACCTTTCATTTGTGACGTTTCAAGGTATCTTCAAAGCTCTCCAAATCTGAACAACAACAGAACCACCCTCTATCAAAAATTTGCACTCAAGTTCAACCCAACTTCAAGGCAAAAAGGCTACAAACCGTGTTCTTTCTTCTATCGGTTTCGAAGTAGAGATTATTGAGTTGAAGTGCCCTGTTTATGAACTGAAATCACAGCATATAAACCAAGTAATCATTAGCTACAACCCAACAACATCTTAGTCCAAGATACAATAGCAAAACAGCCTCAAATCATAAGTTCGACGGCATAACGGTTAAAGTCGGCAATCCCGAAACTCAAGTATAACCCTTCTACAATGATACCAGCTGAATTTCAATCAAAACCAGCAGAATATAGAATAGAAACGTTGCAATACTTGCTAAGAATTCATACAAATGGATACAACAACCATCTTCAACCCAACTTCAACAAAACACAACATAGAAGTTCAATAACAACAATTCATACACAATTCTGATCTCTGTCATTTTTGAATTTCCAAATCATAATGAACTAAGAGAAAACTTACATCAATTCGAAGGTCTTCTTGCAAGGATTTGAAAACCTTTTTCGGAATCGAATTCGGATAACCGACGCAAAAGATATAGCAATTACAAGTTGAAGAAAATATTGAAGCTTTCCTTGTTCATCCCCTCGGTTCCTTCCTTCTGAAATTTCTGATGAAATGTGTTGTATCACACGTGAATACATATACAAATCACAAGTGTCCAACAATTGTCAACTATTTGCACTTTGGCCCCTCAAGTTGTCAATAATTGCAATTTGGTCCTCAATTTCTCAATTCATTCAATTTCAATCCTAATCAATTGAAAAATATTAGAATTTAAATCAAAACTCCAATTATTCCCAAATTAATTATTTTCGGATTAAAATTAAATAATTCTGGGTGTTACACAACTCATAACTCAGAATGAGTTAATCACTCAGGCTCTATGAACAAAACAAGGAGATCCACTCGAAATCAAACATTTCAAGAATTATATGTCCAATTGATGTATTCGATTCAGCATAATCAAAGAAAAGACTCATCTGTAACTGATTTTCATATCATCATATATCTTCTAAACCTTAAAATTAATATTCAGTTCATAATCTCATCAAGTCGGTAATTCATAAATTCATCAATTCACTATTGAATTCCAGTTCACAACTTAAACTAAAGTCAAAAATCTTACTGGAACATATCTGTAATCTCTATGCATTGGCATACCTATCAATGCTGATTTAGATCTTAAACATATCTAGTGCATCGAATATACTGATTTCAGAATATTTTTGTAATCAAGCATCATATCTCAAACCGAAATCACAGAATCTTAATTCGAGATTCTATATCATATCATCATATTCATATGCACATCATGTTCTTGTTGATCTAATTTTATCGCTTCTTATCATCATACTGGTTGGTTAAATCACAAAATCCAGTGATTCAATAATCTGAAACTATCACTAATCAGTACTTGGGTATAGTCTCATAATCTATCATGCATCGCAACCGAATATTTCCCATATGAACAATATCATGTTCGGTTTCAGTTTATCGAAGCAATAGTTCTATTCTTCCGTTCAATTCACAAAATCTCTTTTCTGATACAGAGGAAATTATATAATAAGCTTTCAGCTATCATATATCTATTGCACCTACAACATAAACAGGTTAAAACAACATAAATATGTTACCTGTAAGTCTCATTCTCAGGTGCAATGTTATTCTGATTCTCTGTATACTTATGCTATTTGTTCTTCATTCGAATCTTCTTAGAATCTATGTTTCTTTGATCTATCACATCTACCTAAATTTTTTTTACACTGCTTGGTCGTATATCTTCCTCCACAATGAGTGTAATAATTTCTAATATACTCTGCATTCAGACCCAAACACTTCTATCTTGGTCCGCTAGAGTTAAAGAATTACTTTCATATCATGCACTTCATATCTGTCCTCTTCCTTCTCATCATTTCTTCATCAAAATCCACCAGCTGGTTGCTAGGTTTCGAAGTTGGTATTCAAGCAATCTGATCCGATATTCATCTGAATCTTCTCGATATTTAAACAACTGGTCAAGTTCTTCAAGCCAACTGTTACCTACAACATCCTATATTCATTTGCTGATATTCTGTTCTATTCAATCAGAGATACTTCATTCAGCTGAGCAATACCGTTCTGTTCTATTCAGTCTGACCATACCATTCTGTTCAGTCTGGCCATACTATTCTGTCAGTCTGGGGTGCTTACATCACCCAAAGAACACTGTTCTCTTCGATTCTGGGTGCTTACATCACCCGGGGAAAATCGTATAACAAAACGGTAAAAATTTCAAAAATTTACAAATCAGTAAATTATGCTGTTGAATTTCAAATAAAGATCATGCTCACATGCAATTTATCAAATCATCGAATCATCAAATCGAATAAGGCATAATCATGCTATACTATATTTGCATGTGACGCAATCTACCCCGCTCAGCTTCTATCTCAGTCCAAGAACTTACGCTCTGATACCACCTGTTGTGAGGACCTCGGGTTGCTAATCTCGTATTAGGGCAACTGATGATTAATTAAATAATAAATCAATTAGAATATTAAAACCAAGAGCTAAATTTTTTTTTTTTAAAAAAAATCCAGAGCCTCGCTCGATCGGATAAAATCCCCCGATCGAGCGAGCAAGAAATCATTGCTCTCGATCTGTAGCACAAATGGCCTCGCTCGTTCGGATGAATTCGTCCGATCGAGCGAGCCACACTCCAGAGCTCTCGGTTCCAATATTTCCATGTCGCGCTCGATCGGTGCATCTCACCCGATCAAGCGGGCACCAGATCCAGCAATTCTGCATAACACTCTTCTTGTTGTAAAACTTGGAACAAGTGATCTAAATCATTACAAATCAACATCAAACATGTTCCATAAAATCTAGAACTGGTATAATTACAAGAACAAGGTTTCAAGCATCTAATCATGCAATGCAATACATCAAATGAATCCCATAGATATCAAGAAACTACAAACTATTCAAGACGTCAAAATCTCATTTACAAGTTTCTAATGTTCTTGCTAAGTTTGCTGTAATTCTCACTATCATTCTTCCACTTAAACCCGAGTCCACACTTGCTAAATCTCGCTCCCGAGCTGTCCATATCATCTCAGACTAGCTCCTGCCCCACCTGTTGCAATGCACACATGCAAAATAAAGCAACAACCGGATAAACTCCGGTGAGAAATATATTTCCCAGTAAAAGCAACTAAACATGCATAGCAAAGCATATATCAAATTCATGATATAAAAGTAACTACAATGCATGTTTTAAAACAAGGTTCTCTAACAAATTCTGTCATTTCATCGGTTGGGATCCCGAGAAGCAGATATCATAACTAACCACCGACTCTCCCGATCGAGGTGGGGTTACTTATCTTACTTCTCTAGACTTTGAAGCCACTATATATGTAAATCAGACTAGCAGGCTAAGTCAACCACCCAGGCCATACATATATACTTCCTCAAATCATCTAATCGAACGTTTTCGTTCATTTCAAAATCAAAGAACAAGTCTCAAGATGAATGCAACATATAAAATCAATATAGCATTCATTCACATCAAAGACTCATTCCATAATTCATAGAAGAGCATATAAAAGCAAGTAATCAAATAAGTATGTGATTTAGGGAACTCAATACAAACCATCTCGAGTTATAATCCCATTCAAGTAGTAGTCCACTTTTACCTTCGTATTTCTTCTATTTTGAATTCTTCAAATCTGAACTGCAATCTCAAAACCTTCACATCAAGCTTCGTTCAATACATTCATTTCAGAATCGAGTCAAAATCATCAACACATATTCGATCAAATGCATTTCAAACCTCCCTTCCTCTTCTTCAAATCGAATTCGGAGTTTTGAGTTGTTAGCCTTCAAAACTAGTCTGAAATCGAGGAATAAAAATGCTATATCATCGATAACATTTCAAAGAACATCTCATCTTGATAATCAGCTATCAAACTAGTCTCAAAACATGAATCGACGGCGTAGCGATTCAAAATCGGTAACCGAATTAATATCGACTTCGAAGCTAACTTCTTTAACTTCATAAGAAAATCATACATGCATCTAAATCATTAATACATCATTCTAATCCTCATAACAGCAGCTAAGTATATCAAATACAAGCTGGAAATCATAACAAGTTCATTTCATAATCAATCTTCGATTCGATTTTGATATCGGAATGCATACAAGATCAAGAATACATTCATAACTTCAACAGCAATCTCTGCCATAATTTGTTTTTCAAAACATGCCGAGATTATTAAATACTTACATCAAGTCGAAGTCCTTGTCGCAAGGATTCCAGAACATCTTTCGGAATTGAAATCGGACAAGCGGATCAAAAGTTACAGCGTTTTGAACAATCAAATTTCAAAGAAAATGAAAGAGCTCGACATGCTCTGTTCTGAATATGTAAATCCCATCTAATAACACGTATCACTTTCTGCTAAGTTTTATAAAAATCGGATATGTATTGTCTAATTACAATTTAGTCCCTGAAACCTCATAAATTGCGATTCAGTCCTCGGCCTTCGTTTTAATTCACTTTCAATCCAAAATAATTTAAGAATATTAGAATTAAAATCAAAACTCTAAATATTCCCAAATTAAATATTCTCGGATTAAAATTAAATAAATTCGGATTAATCAAATAATCCCGGCCTTTTGCATTTTAGCCCTTCAACTTCGATATTTGCAAATCAGTCCCTTATCGAGTTGTATCTTCAAAATTAATCTTCTTTAATTCCCGAAACATGGAATTTAATCTTTAATTCCATAAATATTCAAATCGAATATTTATTCTTTTAATTTAAGAATTCCCGGAATTTAATTCTCAAAATCCGTAAATTCTCAAATTAAATATTTTCGGCTCGAAAATTAAATCTATCATGTCCATAACTTCTCAAATCAATATTAGCCCATAATATGGAATTTAATTCTCAAATCTCATAATTAATAATTTAATATTTTCGGGCCTTACATATATTTTCTAAATTTGATATGAAATTTGGATTTTGGCAAATTCAAATCTCTCAAAAAGATAGATATAAAACTGCTTTCACAGTTCTTTTCGGACAATACGAATGGAATGTAATGCCCTTTGGATTAAAAAATGCTCCTTTTGAATTTCAAAGAATCATGAATGATATTTTTAATAATTATTCAAAATTCTGCATAGTTTACATAGATGATGTCTTAATATTCTCTAATAACCTAGATGAACATTTTCAACATTTAAAAACATTTTTTTATGTTTCCAAAAAAAATGGTTTGGTTTTCTCAAAAGCAAAAATAAGTCTTTTTCAAACGAAAATAAGATTTTTAGGACATTATATATCTAAAGGTACTATAACTCCTATTGATAGATCTTTAATTTTTGCAAACAAATTTCCTGATAAAATATTAGATAAAACTCAATTACAAAGATTCTTAGGAAGTTTGAATTATGTTCTAGACTTTTGCCAAAATATTAATAAAATAGCAAAACCTTTACATGATAGGTTAAAAAAAAACCCAGTACCATGGACTGAAGAACATACCGAGATTGTAAAAATCATTAAAAAATAAGTGTTAGAAATTCCTTGTTTAAACATTGTTGATCCAAATTTACCAAAGATAGTTGAAACTGATGCCTCAGATCTAGGATACGGAGGTATTTTAAAACAAAAACAAAATGATAAAGAAAGAATAGTTCAATATACATCAGCTCATTGGAATGATACTCAGAAAAATTATTCCACTATTAAAAAAGAAATTCTAAGCATTGTTTTATGAATACAAAAATTTCAGAGCGATCTTTTAAATCAAAAATTTTTATTAAGAATAGATTGTAAAAGTGCAAAAGAAGTTTTACAAAAGGACGTTCAAAATCTAGCTTCAAAACAATTTTTTGCAAGATGGCAAGCAATATTAAGCATATTTGATTTTAATATTGAATTTATTAAAGGAGATACAAATTCTTTACCTGATTTTCTTACTCGAGAATTTTTGCAAAACAGCAATGACATCCAAAAAAGATAAAAAGCCTGTCCAATCTTCTACAGATCAAGTCAAGAAAAAGACTTGGTATGAAATAGTTAAACAGGAAAAAGAAGAAGAACTAAAAGATACTGCTCAATCGAGACCACAGGTAAACAGTGATATCGAAAACAGGCTTAAATTCCTGGAAAGCCTTCTGGAAAATCCGGAAGTAAAAACTGCTATAGATCAAGCTCATAAAAAAGAGACTTCTAGCAAAACCTCCTCAAAAGAAGTTACTATCAAAGATTCCTTTATTTTAAATTCCGAAAATACTACAAATTCTCATGTAAGGCCCGAAAATATTAAATTATTAATTATGGGATTTGAGAATTAAATTCCATATTATGGGCTAATATTGATTTGAGAAGTTATGGAAATGATATATTTAATTTCCGAGCTAAAAATATTTAATTTGAGAATTTACGAATTTTGAGAATTAAATTCCGAGAATTCTTAAATTAAAAGAATAAATATTCGATTTGAATATTTATGGAATTGAAGATTTAATTCCATGTTTCGGAAATTAAAGAAGATGAATTTGGAATATATAACTCGATTGGGGACTGATTTGCAAATATTGATATTTGAAGGGCTGAAGTGCAAACAGTCAGGATTATTTAATTTATTCGAATTTAATTTATTTTAATCCGAGTATATTTAATTTGGGAATATTTAGATTTTCGATTTAAATTCTAATATTCTTAAATTATTTTGGATTGAAATTGAATTAAAACGAAGGCCGAGGACTGAATTGCAATTAATGAAGATTCAGGGACTAAATTGCAATTTATGCAATATCTATCCAAATTTAATCAGATTATTCAGCCATTTCACGTGTTGGAAGCATATGAAATGAGAAAGGTTGAACAGAGAGCCGAGAGCTCATATTTTTCTTGTGATTTGATTTCTTCAAATCGCCGTAACTTTTGACCCGTTCGTCCGATTTCGATTCCGAAAGATGTTCTGAAATCCTTGCGACGAGTACTTCGATTTGATGTAAGTTTCTGATTACTTCGGTATGGTTTGAAGATTGAAATATTGCAGAGATCAGATGTTGAGCATGAATATGGCTTTCTATTGAATTATGTAGTTCCGTATCGATGTCGAATCAGTTATTTGATGTCGTATGAATTCTAATGAGTTTTTACAGCATGTATTTTGAATGTATGCTTCTGATATGCTGAGAATATGATGTTATGTTGCTGATATGTTGATGAGAAACCATAATTGAAATTGAAAATGGTTTCGATATTTCATCGGTTACCGATTTTTAATCGCTACGCCGTCGATTTGTGTTTTGAGACAAGTTTGATAGCTGATTTTTGAGATAAGATGTTCTTTGATATGTTTATGATAATAGCTGTTGGTTTGAAGAGTTGAATGACAATGAACGGATATGAAAAGCCGTATGAATGGAATTGAAATTAGAAATGAATTCGATACAGTAACGATTCCCGATTGTCAATCACTACGATTCTTGGTTAGGTTTTGAAACCATACTGATAGTCTACGATTGAGCTAATGATCTTGAGATTGTATACTGATTTTGTTACATGATAATCTTTATATGTCAGACCTGTTACGTGCTCAATCAACTCCAGAGGTCGAAACCGAGGAAGTTCGCTTGAGATTTGAAATGCATTTGATTAAAGATGTGTTGATGATTTTGACTCGATTTTGAAAGGAATGAATTGAACAAAGATTGATGTACATGTTTTGAGGTTGAAGAATTCAGAACAGACGAAATACGAAGGTACAAGTGGACTACTATTTGATTGGGATTACAACTCGAGATGGTTTGTATCGAGTTCCCCTAAATCACATACTTGCTTGTTTATTTGCTCTTATGTGCTTTCATTTGAGTTGTTGAATAAGTTCTTGATATAATGAATGCCTTGATGATGATATATATTGCATTCATCTTGAAAGAATTATTCCTTGATTTTGAAATGAACGGAAACGTTCGAATAGATGATTTGAGGAATCGTATATGTATGGCCTGGGTGGTTGTTTTAGCCTAGCGTCTGATTTGCATATATGATTGCTTCAAAGTCTAGAGAAGAAAGATAAGTAACCCCACCTCGATCGGGAGAGTCGGTGGATTAGTTATGATATCTACTTCTCGGGATCCCAACCGATGAAACGATAGAATTCGATAAGAGATGAACCTTGTTTTTAAAACATGCATTGTATTACTTTTATATCATGATCTTGATATATGTTTGATATGCATGTTTAGTTGCTTTTACTGGGAAATATATTTCTCACCGGAGTTATCCGGCTATTGTTATGTTGTATGTGTCATGGCAATAGGAGGGAATGGAGCAGAATAAAGGCAATCTTGAAGAACAAGGGTTGAAGAGATATAGCGTGATGATCCGAGTTAGATAGTTGAGTGAGCTGCCATGATGTAGAGTTGAGCTTTAAACATGATCTTGTTATAGCTACTTGTTTCACAACTTGTAGATGATCTAGTTGTTATCTTGTTGTTGTATTTAGAATTTGATAGATGTTTAAATCCTTTGAAACAACATGGTGTAGCTTGATCTTGAATGAATAACATTGCTTCTTGCATGATTATGAGCCCTTATGGTTATGTTTTAAGGCTTTGTTATGATTCATTTCTATTAATGTGATCATGTTAGAATGCATGATAGCTTATGATATTGAAATAGGCTTTGCATGAATTTATATTAGATGATAATTGCATGATATAACCTATTTTACAGCAGCAGAATTTCTGGTTTAGTTTCTGAAAAACGTGCTCGCTCGATCGGTACAATGACACGGATCGAGCGAGGCTGTGATTTTGAGAACAGAGTTTGGAGTGTACTTGACTCGCTCGATCGGTGAAATATCACGGATCGAGCGAGGCCATGATACGTTTGCAACCGAGGAGCTGAGCTGCAGGGCTCGCTCGATCGGTATCTTTGTACCGATCGAGCGAGGTGCTCCATGTTTAAAAAAAAAAAAAAAAATTAGTTATTTAGTCTTTGATTCTTTGACTATGAATTACAAGAATTTGATTAAATGAGAGATTAGAACTCGGGTCGTCACATCTCAGCTTGCACTTACCCAAAGATCTTTGATATCCCCTTCTGAATTTTTTGAAAAACAAATGTGTCAAACAATTATACAAACAGAAAAAGGATTTTGTGAGCAAGATCCTTTTCACACCCTTCAAAATTATTTTGGAAAAGGGAGATATTATAAGCCTTGGGATGAAATGAAAATTCTTCTCTATTATCAAGCAATGTTAGAATCTACAGATTCAGTAATATTCAAACATTTCTTCATTGATGCAAAGCATGAAGATCCAGCTTATTCTACTTGTAAAATTTTAAAAGTTATAGCACCCATTGATTGGGGTCACCATCTATCAGATGCCATCCTCTTCACTGAAAAATATAAAGAAACCTCTTTCTTTGATATTCCTTTTAATTATTGGGACTATCAACAAGCTTGGTACAATGCCTTTTTTATACAAAACCAAAGCATAAGTAGACATGGTTATTCTATTTTGATAACAAAACCTGTGATCTCAGACGATTCCTGTAACGCCCAGAATTATTTAATTTTGATCCGAGAATATTTAATTTGGGAATATTTGGAGTTTTGATTTAAATTCTAATATTCTTAAATTATTTA
The DNA here is from genome assembly GCF_033568475.1 of Henckelia pumila. Lineage (NCBI taxonomy): Eukaryota > Viridiplantae > Streptophyta > Magnoliopsida > Lamiales > Gesneriaceae > Henckelia > Henckelia pumila. The sequence goes on along the minus strand of NC_133120.1, from coordinate 98,244,454 downwards.
GGATTGAAATTGAATAAATTGAGAAATTGAGGACTGAATTGAAATTATTGCATAGTTGAGGGGCCAAAGTGCAAAATCCTTATTTGGGCTGGACACTTGTGATTTTTCCTTAGCACTCACGTGTGAAACACCATTTCTTCCATCAGATTACTCAGCAAAGAAAAAAAAAAAGGAAACCGAGAAAATTAATGTTTATTGAGAGATTAGAACTCGGGTCGTCACAACAGGTAGTATCAGAGCAAGACAATTCTGGACTTAGATAGACAGTGAGTGGGGTAGATCGAGTCTTCTGCCTTACTTATTTATGTTTTTTTTTTATCATGCTATGATTTAATTACGTGATTGAATTACATGTTTTAAATGCTAGCATGATTTACTTTCAAGTATTTTATTACAAGATGTTGTATTTATTTTATTTGAAAGTATGATTACGATGATTAAAGATGCATGCTTATTGGAATATCTGAACTGATAGAGGCATGTATCCTGATGAATTATGACATGCTACCTGATTATCTGAATTGATTGGAAGCATGTTTTATTTGAAGATTGTGATTATTTATTTAAGATTGAATCAGAACCGAGTCTTGATCAGAGGAGGACTGAGATAATTTGATGATTTGGTATCCTAACCATTTTGATAATCAGATATGTCTCGAAGACCAGGACGACCTCCTCTGAGACCCCATGTTCCTATTTCTCTACCAGAACAGACAGTTCATACTCCATCGACAGTTGTCACACCGATAGTGCCTGCAACTGCAGTCCCGAGTAATGAACAAGGCAGTACATCACGAGATATGACAGATATGACTGCAACTCCAATGGAAACATTGTTGAAACGTTTTCAATCCTACAAGCCGCCAACTCTGAAAGGTACTGAGAATGCAGTTGAATGTGAAGGATGACTTGATGACATGGAGATGTTATTTGATTCACTTGACTACGGTGATGAACGAAGAGTCAGACTTGTTGGTCATCAGTTGCATGAGGTTGCTAAAAGCTGGTGGTTCACAACAAAGAAATCTCTGGAGCGTAGAGGAAATGTTTTGACCTGGAATGTCTTCAAGACAGAGTTTTATCAATGTTTCTTTCCGGTATCTTATCGTAAAGACAAGGGTGCCGAATTTGCTAACCTGAGGCAGGAAAACTTGAATATTGAAGACTATGTTGCAAAATTCACTACATTGCTACGTTTTGCTCCACATGTTGCAGATAGTGACGAGGCTATGGCTGATCAGTTCATTAATGGACTGAATCCTGATGTTTTTACACTGGTGAATACAAGGCGACCGAATAATTTTGCTGATGCCTTGAACAGTGCCAAAGGAGCAGAAGCTGGCTTGATACAGCAGCGAGGAGCTTCGTATATTGCACAGCCTCCGAGACAGTCACAACCTTCAGCTTCAACTCAGCAACAATCGTCTCGATTTGACAGTGGTGGCAGTAGCAGTGGCAAGAAGGGATATTTGCAAGCTAGAGGAAAACAATTTAAGAAATCTGGAAGCAGTTCTTCAAGTTCCAGTGGTACGAAACAGAAGTCTGGGGTATTCTGTAACACTTGTGGTGGAGGACATCCAACTGATCAGTGTCGAGGTGTATCTGGGAGATGCCATATATGCCATCAGACTGGCCATTTTGCGAGAGTATGTCCTCAGAGAGGTGCTGGACAGGCACGAGGTGCAGAGTCATCACGATCAGTGGCTCAACCCGCGAGGCAAGCCTCCGCTGTCCATTCCTTTCAACCATCACCACCTCAGCAACAGTCGAGGCCAGGAGGAAGTCAGGCAGGCAGTCAGCCACAGAGACAGCAGGCTCATGTCTATGCACTGATGGAGGAACAGGCACAGGGAGCACCAGATGACGTGATTGCAGGTAACTGTTCTCTTTATGGTTATCCCGCATATGTCTTGATTGATACAGGTGCATCCCATACGTTTATATCTGCCAAATTTGTTGCATTGCGTGCTTTGCCTGTTAAAACATTACCTATTGTAGTATCTGTTTCTTCTCCTTTGGGGAGGGGTCTTATCTCGATTCAAATAGTTAAGAATTGTTTACTACAGTATGAGGGTAATGAAATTGAGATAGATTGCTTCGTACTTGGTATGTCTGATTTCGATTGTATTATGGGGATTGATATGCTGAATAAGTACAGAGCTACCGTAGACTGTTTTCAGAAGATAGTGAGATTCAGCCCTGAAATGGCTGGAGAATGGAAGTTCTATGGTAAGGGTTCACGTGCCAAGATTCCTCTTATTTCTGTATTATCTATGTCCCGACTTTTGCAGAAAGGAGCAGAGGGATTTCTTGTTTATGCAGTTGATGTGTTGAAAACTAGCCCGAACCTGGCTGATTTGCCAGTGGTTAGTGAGTTTGCGGACGTTTTCCCTGATGAGATTCCAGGATTACCTCCGTATCGAGAGATTGATTTCAGCATAGAACTGATGCCAGGAACTGCACCGATTTCAAAAGCACCTTATCGAATGGCACCAGTTGAACTGAAAGAATTGAAGGAACAGTTAGAAGATTTACTGGCCAAGGGATACATTCGACCCAGTGTTTCTCCTTGGGGAGCTCCAGTACTGTTTGTTAGAAAGAAAGACGGTTTAATGAGATCATGTATCGACTACCGGCAACTGAACAAGGCTACGGTAAAGAACAAATACCCATTGCCTCGTATTGATGATTTATTTGATCAGTTGCAGGGTTCTTCTGTGTATTCCAAGATCGATCTGAGATCTGGATACCATCATCTGAGAGTTAGGGATTCTGATATTCCTAAGACTGCGTTCAGAACCAGGTATGGCCATTATGAGTTCATAGTTATGCCGTTTGGTTTGACGAATGCTCCAGCTGTGTTTATGGCTTTGATGAACCGTGTATTTCAGAAGTATCTCGATGATTTTGTGATTATCTTTATTGATGATATTTTGATATATTCAAAGAATTTTATTGATCATTCTGAACATCTGAGAACAGTATTGAAGACTTTAAGAGCCGAGAAACTGTATGCTAAACTGTCGAAATGCGAGTTTTGGCTGAAACAGGTTGTCTTTCTTGGACATATTATATTTGGGAATGGTATTTCTGTGGATCCAAGTAAAGTCGAAGCAGTGATCAGTTGGTCGAGACCGACATCTATTCCTGAGATTCGTAGTTTTATGGGTTTGGTTGGGTATTATCGTCGATTCATTAAAGATTTTTCCAGTATTGCGAAGCCGATTACTCAGTTGACTCAGAAGAATACTCCATTTGTCTGGTCTGATGCTTGTGAATCCAGTTTTCTGGAGTTGAAGAAACGATTGACCAGTGCACCAGTCTTGACGATTCCTTCAGGTACTGGTGGTTTCACTGTTTATTGTGATGCATCTCACCGAGGTTTAGGTTGTGTTTTAATGCAACGAGGTCATGTGATTGCTTATGCCTCGAGACAATTGAAGCCTCATGAGACCAGATATCCGATTCATGATCTTGAATTGGCCGCCATTGTATTTGCTTTGAAGATTTGGCACCATTATCTGTACGGGGAACAGTTTGAAATCTATTCTGATCACAAGAGTCTGAAATATCTATTTTCTCAGTCAGAACTGAATATGAGACAGCGGAGATGGCTGGATTTGCTGAAAGACTTTGACTGCGAGATTAAATATTATCCAGGAAAATCGAATGCAGCAGCAGATGCATTGAGTCGAAAGGTATGTTCTTTATCTTTATCGACAATTGGTGTATCGAATTTGATTGAAAACTGTTGTTTATCTGGATTAGTATTTGATACAAACTATCAGCCATTACGACTCTATCAAATTCAAGTTGAACCAGCTTTATTGGTAAGAATTCGAGATGCTCAGAAACTTGATCAGAATGTGCAGAACTTGAAAGAGTGGGTGCCCGGTGAGCCAACTTGTGGCTAAGGGCTTTGATGACTCTTTGTATAAATAATATTTTGTTTAATATTATTTACACTTTTATTAATGGCAATGACTTTATCTTTCTTCATATTGTTATATTGTGATATACTATTGTTGTTTTGATAAAGACCTTGAATATACTATAGTGTATGTAAGATGTGGTTGAACATGGGGATGTCTATCATGAAACACATCTTATAGTCACTGTATATTCTAAACTGTTCCTAGTCGATTGAGCCGTCCGATAATAAGGATAAGGATCGCTCGAGTTTGAGACTAGCATTTGCGATGCGGAGTACCACGTTTCATTGGTAAGGAACATAGAGATGTTCGAAGCATGCAAATGGATATTCATATGATGAATGATCGAACTACCCTATCCGAACTTTCCAAGTGGTTATCACTTATCGAGTGGATATAGTCCGCGGTTTTGGTTGTACACCATTAGTCCTTACTACTTGAAACATCATTGAGACTCTATATGCTAGTACTGTGCTTTGACTCGTTTACCGACTCTATTAGGGTCATCAGGTGTCGGGATTGGGTACAGTTATAACACATATAGGAGTCGATGCTTTGTTGTCAAGGATTCACCACATACTTGCGAGTGTGGATATCCTATGCGATCTGAGGAGATATTAGTGTGACGAATCTCTGGCCAGAGTACATGATGTGGTTTAAGAAATGGTTTCTTAGTAGCACATGCGATGTCACTATTTGATCTTCAAGATGTATTGCATAGTTATCGAATCTCGAACGACTCTCGATATACCAATGGTTGTTGATTCGATCGGGATATATGGATGAAGGGACCGTACTGTACGCTAACCAAAATCTATTGGTTCTTGTAGGCACTATCAGTGATACCTAGGGAATCATGGGGCGATGTTGCTAGACGCTCTTACCATGATTCGATGGGCAAGTCGGAAATTGTTGTTCCGAGTCACAAGGAGTTGTGAGCCCACGGCTAGCTGTATCCCTGAACCATTGAGGGTCACACAGAGTAATGGATTTTTAATCCCCGTTGAGATAGTTAAATTTAAAGAGTTAAATTTAATGAACAAAGAAGTTGGACTTCTTAATTATGAGTAGAGGAGTAAGATTTCCTAAAATGACATAGGGATGGACATTTTTGGAAACCACTGAATTCGGATTCAGAAAAATTTATCTTGACTTTAAAAGGTGCAGAAATGGTTTCTGTGCACATTGGTGAAATCAGTTTATCAATCGGAGTCATGATGAATTTTATATTAATTTCTGAACATGCGGGCTTTGCTTGTCGGGCTTGAACTTATGACTAATGGGCCCTAAGCTGTTAGCGGCCTACATTATAAATAAGTTATTGCAGTACAGAAATTACACACAACAGGTCACAAAATATTTTTAAAACCCTAGCTGCGTTTTTAATAAGTGGCCGCCCCCTCCCTCCCTCTGCTCGAAAAATCCAGCCTGTGAATTTTGAATTACAGTCTGGTTTAACGGATCAAATTCGTTAATCTCATCGTAGAAACTTCTGATAGATTTTCTAGTGCAATCTATCAGAGAGATTAAATATCCGTTCGTGGACCTGATTGAAGAACAGTTCGTCCATCAGTTCCAGGGATATACAACAAGAGCAGAGAAATCTGTTGGTGTCCAAAATCTCGATTCGAGATTAAAGGTAAAAATTTTATAATCGTTATTTAATTTTTACACACACAATTTAATCGTAAGGTTGATACCCATTATGGAATCGTTCCATATAAAAAAATTTTAAACTTCCGCTGCACCGGGTATCAATCCTAATTGATCTAATCGCCGCGTTCTCCAACAGTGGTATCAGAGACAGGTTGCTCAGATCAAGCGATTAAATTAATCGATTGTACAAAAATTTTTTAAGCCTCGGTTTTTGAAACAAAATAAATATTTAAAAATAAAATTTTTTTTTTCGGGCAAAAACCCGGGCAGGGGCAGCGATCGTCGCTGCCCGGCCCGACCCCATTAGGGCGCGGGCAGCCCGGGAATGTCCCGGGCGGCCCGCGGGAAAAATTAATTTTTTAATTTTTAAATTAAATTTTAATATGTTAAAATTCTATTTTTGGTCCGATCGAAAATTGTTTTTGATTGGTCCACGAGGCGTCGGATCGAATTGTTTGAGTCCGAAAATTTTAAAATTGATTTTTGGATAAATTTGAATTTTTGGAAAATTTAAATATTTTATCCGTTAAATTGAATTTTGAAATTAATTATTTTTGGTAAAATTGATGATAAGATATGATCTTATGGATATATTGAGTAAAATATGATTTTATGTATAAAATTGGATTTTATAGATAAAATATGATTTTATTTGATAAAAAGATAAAATATGATTTTGTATATAAAATAAGATTTTATGTATGAAATATGATTTTATCCTTTTAAATTTAAATTGCCATTGCATGTTATCCAATAAATTAATTTTGAATTAAATGTTATTGGATAAGGATGATCGATTGTCATGACCAATTTTGTAGGTGTATGTTAGGAATTTACATTTGTTTTTATTGTTGTTGGATTTATTAATGGGCCTAGTTTATGGCCCAATATGAATGTCATATGTAATAAAAGTGGGCTTGGTTTATGGCCCGTTCCCACCCCTTAAAATGTATCCCCTACTTGTCATTGTTATTTATTGTAAATACATTAGATTTAGTGGGAGATCAAGATTTGAAGATGGAGGTGGGCCCAGCAGACAATAAAGACATAAGAAATGTAAATTGGAAGCTCAATGTAATAGGATTGCATTGCATACTGCATATTACCTAGGATTGGACTAAGACTCGTGATTGGCAACCACGGGTCGATTAGAAATGGAATCGGTCATCCTATATAATATGTGATATTATAGTTGTATGCATGTTTTAGACAAAATTGTGTGAATCCGACAAGCATACAAAACTTTAAAAATGATGAGACAAATTTTTATAATTAAAATCTCTCATTTTAAATATGATTTAAAATTGATATCAAGATAAATAAAGGAAATTTAAATTTGTTTAAATGTTCCTACCTTCCATCAACGATCAATGTATGAGATGCTACCCGCGGATACGGTCCGGCTCATATTATTGGGGGGGCCCGTTCGTCGGAAAGCTGTACATTGGATCGACACATGTTGTAAGTTGGGTGGAACTCCCATGGGATCGGCTCATATTATTCGGGGATCCACATTGCGACCGTCCATCACAACTTAATATTGATGGGTCATCTTGACATGTCACAATAAACGGCGTCATATTATTGGGCCCTTATTGGACATGAGGTAAAAACATGGAGGTTGCTTTGGAAGCAATTGGGCTCTACCTTTTGAAATTATGGTTGGCTGATATTATTCGGGACCATAGATTGTCAATTGGACTCCATGTTCTCACTAAGGAAAACAGTTTCCCGTTTTCACTAGAGGGTAGTGAAATCGTTAAAATAGTGGGAGTGAGATTCATAAAATAAATTTCGCCTATTTTATGTCTTAGTAAATTGCTTAAACAATCACTGATATTTGTCTTTTTCTTTTCAGTATTTCATAAGATGAATTCGCGTAATCCACTTTTCTCGATCCTCGAACAAAATAAGTTGACTGGCGCAAACTATACGGAATGGTTCCGTAAGTTGAAGATTGTCTTGACTTCGGAGAAGATGCTCTATGTGTTAGAAAAATCTCCTCCGAAGGAAGCACCAGCTGTCGCAAGTCCGGAAGAGTTAGCCAAACTTGATAAATGGTGGGACCATGATATCAAGACCAAATGCTATATGCAAGCCTCGATGTCTGATGAACTCCAGAGGCGATTTGAGGACACCGTGAATGCTGCTGACATTCACGTTCAACTCAAGGAACTTTTTGGGGCTCAATCGAGGGCTGAAAGGTTCGCTACTGTAAAGGAGCTAATGACGTGTCGCATGCGTGAAGGGACTTCGGTCCGTGATCATGGGGTACGAGTGATTTGGCTCATACAGAAGTTGGTAACCCTTGATTTGGTGTTGGAGCATGAACTCAACGTGGACTTACTACTTCTGTCTCTTCCTTCTTCGTTTGACGGATTTGTGGTGAATTTCAATATGAACAAGATAGAGGCCTCCCTTGAAGAGATGGTCAATATGCTTGTGACATATGAATCCACATTAAAGAAGGATAAACCGGCTTTCTTGGTGGGCTCCTCTTCTACTGCTAAGAAGGGGCCAAGTACAAAGGGCAAGAAACGTTCTGCCCCACCCAAGAAAATCGAACCCGAGAAGAAGTACAAGACAAAGGCTTCAAACATGGAAAAATCCAAGGATGTTTGCCATTACTGCAAGAAGCCCGGTCATTGGAAGCGTAACTGCAAGGAATATCTAGAGCAGTTGCGAACTGCGAAGGGTATGTTCTATATTGAAATAAATGTTTCACTTAATACTACTTCTTGGGTATTGGATACCGGATGTGGATCTCACATTTGCAATGATTTGCAGGTGATGACAAGAAGTCGCAGGCTTAGAATGGGTGAGATCCAGCTGAGGCTCGAAAATGGTTTCAGAGTTGAAGCTAAAGCTGTGGGAGATATTTATTTAATTTTGCAGAACGGTTTTAAGTTACTTTTGAGAGATGTTTTATTTGTTCCGGATTTGATTAAAAACATTATTTCTGTTTCTATGCTTGATAGAGATGGTTATTCTTGCAATTTTGTGAATGAGATTTGCAATATTTACAAGAATGAATGTTTGATTGGAAATGGACAACTTGAAAATGATCTATATAACTTAAAACTAAAAGACGTTCCAATAAATTATGTTGATAAACCGGCAACAACAAACAAAAGGAAAATCGATAGCCAAAACCCGGCAAACCTTTGGCATGCTAGGCTAGGTCATATTTCCTCAAGGAGGATGAACAAGCTAGTGGGAGAGGGCATGTTTGATATGTCTGATATTAACTCTCTACCTACTTGTGAATCCTGCCTGAAAGGAAAAATGACTAAATCTCCTTTTAAGGGGAAACCTGAGCGTAGTCAAAATCTGTTGGATTTGATCCATACAGATGTTTGTGGTCCATTTAGAGTTGGTACTCAATATGGCCACACCTACTTCATTACCTTTACTGATGATTATTCGAGGTATGGGTATTTATATTTAATGAAATATAAGTATGAAGAGTTTGAAAAGTTCAAAGAATTCAAGGCTGAAGTAGAAAACAAGCTAGGTAAAAGTATTAAAGCACTTCGATCGGATCGAGGTGGATAATACTTAAGTACCGAGTTTTTGGACTATCTAAAAGAGAATGGGATTCTCTCTCAGTGGACTCCTCCTATGACACCACAGCTTAATGGTGTATCGGAGCGTCGTAATCGAACTTTGTTGGACATGGTTCGGTCCATGATGAGCTTCACTGAGCTTCCACCTTCGTTTTGGGGCTATGCGCTTGAAACGGCGGTATTGTTGTTGAACAACGTCCACACTAAAGCAGTGGACAAAACACCATACGAGTTATGGAATGGCAAAGCTCCTAAGTATTCGTACTTGAGGATTTGGGGATGTCCTGCTTACGTGAAGCGGACAGTGGGAGATAAGTTGGATAGTCGATCCAGCTTATGTTATTTTGTAGGGTATCCGAAGAATTCAATCGGATATTATTTCTATTATCCTTCTGAAACAAAGGTGTTTGTTTCAAGGAATGCCACCTTCTTGGAGAAGGAGTTCTTATTGGATAAGAAAGGCGAGATGATGGAACTCGAAGAAATTCGAGAAGAACCCGAAATACAAAATAACGATCCTACACCTCAGGAACCATTGATAGACACGCCTATACCTAGAAGATCCGAGAGGACTTCTAGACCTCCTATTCGATATGGTCTTCTTCTTGAAGGGGATCAAGATGAACCCGATGTTGGATGTGATCCAAGAAACTTCAAGGAAGCAATTTCTGATGCGGATTCAAATTTATGGCTTGAAGCTATGTAGTCGGAAATAGATTCAATGCATACAAACCAAGTTTGGTCTTTAATAGATCCTCCCGATGGAATTGTTCCAATAGGGTGTAAATGGATCTACAAGAGAAAGCTTAGGCCTGATGGTAAGGTATTGACCTACAAGGAGCGATTGGTGGCGAAAGGTTATACTCAAAGACAAGGAGTTGACTATGATGAAACCTTTTCACCAGTTGCAATGTTCAAGTCCATAAGAATCCTTATTGTCATAGCTGCGTGGTATGACTATGAGATATGGCAAATGGATGTGAAAACTGCTTTTCTTAATGGAGACATTAAGGAAGAAATCTATATGAAGCAGCCTGAGGGGTACACATCCATGGAAAGCGAGCATAAGGTATGCAAGCTTCAGAGATCAATTTATGGTCTAAAACAAGCATCAAGAAGTTGGAACCAGAAATTTGATGAAACAATAAAGGATTTTGGTTTCATCAAGAACCCGGAGGAACCATGCATGTACAAGAAAGTAGTTAAGGATGCTGTGACATTCTTAGTACTTTATGTTGATGACATCCTACTCATTGGGAATGATGTAGGGATGTTGTAGTCAACAAAGATATGGTTACCAGGTAGATTCTCGATGAAGGATTTGGGTGAGGCATCCTATATTCTAGGGATACAGATCTATAGAGATAGATCTAAGAGAATGATAGGACTCACTCAATCAACCTACATCGATACCATATTGAAACGGTTTTCAATGGATGGGTCCAAGAGAGGACATCTACCCATGTGTCATGGAGTTTCTCTATCCAAGTCTATGTGTCCCAAGACTGATGAAGAGATAGAGAAAATGACACATGTACCATATGCATCAGCCATAGGTAGTATCATGTATGGGATGATATCTACCAGACCGGATGTAGCATTTGCTCTGAGTGTCACGAGCAGATATCAAGCTAATCCCGGTCAAATGCATTGGAAAGCCGTGAAGGACATTCTTAAGTACTTACGAAGGACTAAGAATATGTTCATGGTATATGGAGGAAGAGAACTAAAATTGGAAGGCTATACCGACTCTAGCTTCCAAAGTGACGTGGATGACTCGAAGTCAACCTCTGGATTTGTGTTCATGCTCAATGGCGGTGCTGTCTCTTGGAAGAGTTCCAAGCAGGACACCACAGCGGATTCCACCACTGAAGCAGAATACATTGCAGCATCAGCTGCTGCTAAAGAGGCCGTTTGGATGAGGAATTTCGTCCAAGAGTTGGGCGTCATTCCTGAAGTTGTTGGTCCAGTCCCGGTGTACTGTGACAACACGGGTGCCGTTGCTTAGGCAAAGGAACCAAGGTCTCATCAAAGATCCAAACACGTACTGAGGAAATACCACATCATCCGGGAGATTGTGGAAAGAGGAGACATTACTGTCGAAAGAGTGGCCTCTGCAGACAATATTGCTGATCCACTTACTAAGCCCTTGCCAGGACCATTATTTGACAAACATCGCGAAGCAATGGGTCTACGTAGTATGACTAGTTGGCTTTAGGGCAAGTGGGAGATTGAAAGAGTGGGTGCCCAGTGAGCCAACTTGTGGCTAAGGGCTTTGATGACTCTTTGTATAAACAATCTTTTGTTTAATATTATTTACACTTTTATTAATGGCAATGACTTTATCTTTCTTCATATTGTTATGTTGTGATATACTATTGTTGTTTTGATAAAGACCTTGAATATACTATAGTGTATGTAAGATGTGGTAGAACATGGGGATGTCTATCATGAACACATCTTATAGTCACTGTATATTCTAAACTGTTCCTAGTCGATTGAGCCGTCCGATAATAAGGATAAGGATCGCTCGAGTTTGAGACTAGCATTTGCGATGCGGAGTACCACGTTTCATTGGTAAGGAACATAGAGATGTTCGAAGCATGCAAATGGATATTCATATGATGAATGATCGAACTACCCTATCCGGACTTTCCAAGTGGTTATCACTTATCGAGTAGATATAGTCCGCGGTTTTGGTTGTACACCATTAGTCCTTACTACTTGAAACATCATTGAGACTCTATATGCTAGTACTGTGTTTTGACTTGTTTACCGACTCTATTAGGGTCATCAGGTGTCGGGATTGGGTACAGTTACAACACATATAGGAGTCGATGCTTTGTTGTCAAGGATTCACCACATACTTGCGAGTGTGGATATCCTATGCGATCTGAGGAGATATTAGTGTGACGAATCTCTGGCCAGAGTACATGATGTGGTTTAAGAAATGGTTTCTTAGTAGCACATGCGATGTCACTATTTGATCTTCAAGATGTATTGCATAGTTATCGAATCTCGAACGACTCTCGATATACCAATGGTTGTTGATTCGATCGGGATATATGGATGAAGGGACCGTACTGTACGCTAACCAAAATCTATTGGTTCTTGTAGGCACTATCAGTGATACCTAGGGAATCATGGGGCGATGTTGCTAGACGCTCTTACCATGATTCGATGGGCAAGTCGAAAATTGTTGTTCCAAGTCACAAGGAGTTGAGCCCACGGCTAGCTGTATCCCTGAACCATTGAGGGTCACACAGAGTAATGGATTTTTAATCCCCGTTGAGATAGTTAAATTTAAAGAGTTAAATTTAATGAACAAAGAAGTTGGACTTCTTAATTATGAGTAGAGGAGTAAGATTTCCTAAAATGACATAGGGATGGACATTTTTGGAAACCACTGAATTCGGATTCAGAAAAATTTATCTTGACTTTAAAAGGTGCAGAAATGGTTTCTGTGCACATTGGTGAAATCGGTTTATCAATCGGAGTCATGATGAATTTTATATTAATTTCTGAACATGCGGGCTTTGCTTGTCGGGCTTGAACTTATGACTAATGGGCCCTAAGCTGTTAGCGGCCTACATTATAAATAAGTTATTGCAGTACAGAAATTACACACAACAGGTCACAAAATATTTTTAAAACCCTAGCTGCGTTTTTAATAAGTGGCCGCCCCCTCCCTCCCTCTGCTCGAAAAATCCAGCCTGTGAATTTTGAATTACAGTCTGGTTTAACGGATCAAATTCGTTAATCTCATCGTATAAACTTCTGATAGATTTTCTAGTGCAATCTATCATAGGGATTAAATATCCGTTCGTGGACCTGATTGAAGAACAGTTCGTCCATCAGTTCCAGGGATATACAACAAGAGCAGAGAAATCTGTTGGTGTCCAAAATCTCGATTCGAGATTAAAGGTAAAAATTTTATAATCGTTATTTAATTTTTACACACACAATTTAATCGTAAGGTTGATACCCATTATAAAATCGTTCCATATAAAAAAAATTTAAACTTCCGCTGCACCGGGTATCAATCCTAATTGATCTGATCGTCGCGTTCTCCAACAGAACTCGATTGAGAAAGTTAGATCAGGGCATGTATCTGAATACCGGGTTCGAGATGATCTTCTTTACATTCACAATCGCCTAGTAGTGCCTGATATTTCTGATGTACGTCAACAACTACTGAAAGAGGCGCATTGTAGTCGTTATAGTATTCATCCTGGTGGTAGGAATATGTATAACGATCTGAAAGCTTATTATTGGTGGAAGCAAATGAAGACTGATATCACTGATTTTGTAGCTCGATGTTTGAATTGCCAACAGGTGAAGGCTGAGAGGAAGAGACCGCCTGGTTTGTTACAGAGTTTGTCTGTACCGAAATGGAAATGGGATCATATTTCCATGGACTTTGTGACTAGATTACCTCGATCTTCTAGAGGCTGTGATGCTATCTGGGTGATTATTGACAGATTGACGAAATCAGCGTGTTTTATTCCTTATCGTATGACGTATAGACACGACCAGATGGCAGAGATTTATGTCCGTGAAGTTGTCAGATTGCACGGAGTGCCGAAATCTATTGTATCAGATCGTGATCCTCGATTCACATCACATTTTTGGCACAGCTTACAGAGTGCTTTGGGTACTCAGTTACACTTGAGCACAGCTTATCATCCACAGACTGATGGACAGTCAGAGCGTACTATTCAGACATTGGAGGACATGTTGAGAGCTGTAGTGCTTGATTTTGGCACTAGTTGGCAAGAATCACTACCTCTTTGTGAATTCTCGTACAACAACAGCTATCAATCGAGTATAGGAATGACTCCTTTTGAAGCTTTATACGGAAGAAAATGTCGATCTCCTTTGTACTGGGATGATATTTCTGAAGTACCTGATACTGGTCCTGATATTATACGTGATATAAATGACCAGGTGAGCTTATTCAGAAACGAATGAAGACAGCTCAAGATAGACAGACGAAATATGCCAACATTCGACGTCGACCGTTGTCTTTTGAACAGGGGAATCGTGTATTTTTGAAGATTTCTCCGTTCAGAGGCACTGTCAGATTCGGCAAACGAGGAAAGTTGTCTCCACGCTACATCGGTCCTTATGAAATTCTAGAGAAAATAGGCAATCTTGCCTATCGATTAGCTCTTCCTCCATCGTTATCTGGAATACATGACGTCTTTCATGTATCGATGCTTCGAAAATATCTTGCTGATGAATCTCATGTGCTTCAATCTGATGAGACTGAACTCGACGAGACCTTGAGTTATTTTGAAAAGCCAATTCAGATTCTTGATCGAAAAGAGAAGCAACTACGAACGAAGACTATTCCACTTCTGAAAGTCCAGTGGAGTCATCATGGTATTGAAGAAGCGACGTGGGAAACTGAATCTGATATGAAGCAAAGATTTCCTGAGATGTTTCATTGATGTTAGTCTTCTTTAATTTTCTGTTATCTGATATTTGATATATGATCTGTTGATATTACTTCAGATTTCGAGGACGAAATCGTGTCTTAGTGGGGGAGATTGTAACGGCAGAATTATTTAATTTTGATCCGAGAATATTTAATTTGGGAATATATGGAGTTTTGATTTAAATTCTAATATTCTTAAATTATTTAGGATTGAAATTGAATAAATTGAGAAATTGAGGACTGAATTGCAATTATTGCATAGTTGAGGGGCCAAAGTGCAAAATCCTTATTTGGGCTGGACACTTGTGATTTTTCCTAGCACTCACGTGTGAAACACCATTTCTTCCATCAGATTACTCAGCAAAGAAAAAAAAAAGGAAACCGAGAACAAGAACAGAGAATTTCCAAAGCTTCTTCGTCTTTTTCCAATCCACATATCTTGAGCTACGGATATCCGATTTCGATTCCGAAATATGTTCTGGAATCCTCGCAAGACGACCTTCGATTTGATGTAAGTTTCTTCTTTGTTCATCAATGTTTGACAGTTCGAAAATGACAGGGATCAGAAGCTGGTATTGACTTGATGTTGTTGAGCTTCTATCTTTGATAATCTTGAAGTTGAGTTGAGAATTGGTTGTTATGTCATATTCTTGTGATGTTACAACTATGGTTCGATTGATATACTTGTTGATATGTTGGGTTTGAAGCTTCACCAGCTGATATACATGTTAGAAATGTTGTAGATATGTGCGGAATCGCCGAGTTTGTACCGATATGCCGTCGAACTCTTGATTTGAAGTGATTTGCTATTATTCTTGAACTTAGAAGTTGCTGAACTATTAGCTGATGATTCCTTGATTGTTATGCTATTGTTTCAGTGCATAAATAGAGTATATAAACTCAAGAAGTCGACTCCGAAACCGATAGAAGATAGAACAAGGTTGGTACAGTTTGCCTTGAAGTTCTTGTTGAAGTTTGGGTTGATAGTGAGCAGACTTTGAGATGAGTTTTTGGTGATTGATCTTGTACAGACTTTGACAAGTTCGAAGACATCCTAAACACCATATTTGAAAGGTAAAAGTGGACTACTATTTGATTGGGATTACAACTCGAGATGGTTTATATCGAGTTCCCCTAAATCACATACTTGTTTGCTTAATTGCTCTTATGTGTTTTCATTTGAGTTGTTGAATAAGTTTTTGATGTTATGAATGCCTTGATGATGATATATGTTGCATTCATCTTGAAGACTTATTCCTTGATTTTGAAATGAACGGAAACGCTCGAATAGACGATTTGTGGAATCGTATATGTATGGCCTGGGTGGTTGTTTTAGTCTAGCGTCTGATTTGCATATATGATTGCTTCAAAGTCTAGAGAAGAAAGATAAGTAACCCCACCTCGATCGGGAGAGTCGGTGGATTAGTTATGATATCTACTTCTCGGGATCCCAACCGACGAATGATGAGATGAACCTTGTTTTGAAAACATGCATTGTATTTACTTTTATATCATGATTTTGATATATGTTTGTATGCATGTTTAGTTGCTTTTACTGGAAAATCTATTTCTCACCGGAGTTATCCGGCTATTGTTTTGTTGTATGTGTCATTGCAATAGGAGGGAGTGGATCCGGACAAAAGCGGAATTGAAGAACAAGGGAGGAGAGAATATAGCGTGATGATCCGAGTTAGAAGTTGAATGAGCTGTCATGTTGTAGAATTGAGCCTTAAACATGATCTTGTTATAGCTACTTGATTCACAACTTATAGATGATCTAGTTGTGGTTTGGTTGATGTTTATAGGATTTGAAATGTTATGTAAATCCTTTGAATCAACTTGGGTATCATGATCTTGAATGGTATAACAATGCTTCTTGCTTGTTGTGATAACCTTGTTTATGTTTTAAGGCCTTGTATTGATCTATTTGTATCCATTGTATAGCATGATAGATGTTGATATGATTTAGATCATGTATGAAAACATTAGGAGTTGATGCTTGGATGGAAATGCATGAAGAACAGTTTTTGACAGCAGCTGAGCACCTTCTTTTTTTTTTTGGTGTAGTGGCTTGCGCACGGGCGAGCTATTACTCGCACGCGCGCGAGCCGCCCTTGAGGCTTCGGGCTCATTGGCCTGCGCGCGCGCGAGGGGTGATGCCCGCGCGTGCGCAGGGCAATCCATTTAAAAAAAAAAATTTATTCTTTTGTTTAGACATTGATTGTTGTCTATTATTGTTGATTGTCCTCATCAACTTTGACTCCTTGAGCACTCACAACAAAACCAAGAAACACAAGTTCTTTTGTACAAAACACACACTTTTTCAAATTAGCATACAAGTTCTCAGCCTTTAGTGTGATTAGCACAATTCTCAAGTGTTCAACATGCTCATTCAAATTTTTGCTATACACCAAGATATCATCAAAGTATACCACAACAAATTTTCCAATATAAGCACGCAAGACATGATTCATCAATCTCATAAAAGTACTAGATGCATTAGGTATTGCGAAGCCGATTACTCAGTTAACTCAGAAGAATACTCCATTTGTCTGGTCTGATGCTTGTGAATCCAGTTTTCTGGAGTTGAAGAAACGATTGACCAGTGCACCAGTCTTGACGATTCCTTCAGGTACAGGTGGTTTCACTGTTTATTGTATTGAAATCGGACGAACGACGCAAAAGTTACGGCATTTTGAAAATCATCGAAGCAACAAAAATGGAATGAATTCGAACTCCCTTGTTCCATTTCTGAACTCCTTCTCGCTCAAGCACGTATTCTGCTGATTAATAGACTAAAATCGGATATGTATACACAAATTGCAACTTAGTCCCTCAAATCTTCAGTAATTGCAATTCAGTCCTCGGCCTTTGTTTTAATTCAATTTCAATCCAAAATAATTTAAGAATATTAGAATTTAAATCAAAACTCTAAATATTCCTAAATTAAATATACTCGGATTAAAATTAAATAAATTCGAATTAATTAAATAATCCGGCCTTTTGCACTTTAGCCCTTCAAATGTCAGTATGTGCAAATCAGTCCCTGATCGAGTTATATCTTCCAAATTCATCTTCTTTAATTTCCAAAACATGGAATTAAATCTTCAATTCCATAAATATTCAAATCGAATATTTATTCTTTTAATTTAAGAATTCTCGGAATTTAATTCTCAAAATCCGCATATTCTCAAATTAAATATTTTCAGCTCGGAAATTAAATCTATCATTTTCAAAACTTCTCAAATCAATATTAGCCCATAATATGGAATTTAATTCTCAAATTCCATAATTAATAATTTAATATTTTCGGGCCTTACAATTCCGGCTATTGTTTTGTTGTATGTGTCATTGCAATAGGAGGGAGTGGAACCGGGCAAAGGCGTGCTTAACAAACAAGGGATGAGTTGAACATAGCGTGATGATCCGAGTTAGAAGTTGAATGAGCTGTCATGATGTATATTTGAACCTTGAAGATAATCATGTTATAGTTATAGTATCAAGACTTGTTGATGATGATATTATGATCTTGTTATTGTATTTAGAACATGTGAGATGTTGTAAATCCTTAAAACACCATGAAGTATCTTGATCTTGTTATATAGAAATGTGTCTTGCATATTTTGGAAAGTCTTGATTATTATGATTGTAAGGCTTGTTATGATCTAATGGTATCCATTGTATAGCATGTTAGAATGTATGTTAGATGTTGCTATGGATTAGATCATGAATAAATCTTGGTTTGAGTTGATCTTGGATGGAAATATTTGGAGAACCATTTTGACAGCAGTTGAGCATTTTTCTGGTGCAGTGGCCGGCGCACGAGCGAGCAAGTACTCGCGCACGCGCGAGCCAGCTCTTGAGATCTCGGTCTCATTGGCCGGCACGCGCGCGAGGGGTGATGCCCGCGCGTGCGCAGGGCAATCTATTTTAAAAAAAAAAAAAAAATTTATCCTTTTGTTTAGCCATTGATTGTTGTCTATTATTGTTGATTAATGTTTATTGAGAGATTAGAACTCGGGTCGTCACAATTTTGTACAAAATTCTACCTTCCATGGGTACTTTCTTGGACAGTGGAATATTCAGATGATAATGCTTCTCAAATCAAAAGAAAGTTTAGAATCAAATGGTGGGACAAGTTTAAAATTCCCCAAAGCCTTTCAATACCTAACATACAAGTTTGGATTCAAAATAACAAAAATATGAGAATTCCTACCCAAAACATCTTTAGAAAACCACAACCATTACAACAAACAGCTTTTTCCTCACAAAAATCCCAGATGGCAGCCCTACTTGCATCAGCAAATACTCGTGAAGAAATATTGGCAGTAATGGAAAAATTTTCAGCAGGACCATCCAAAGAACCACAATCTTCATAAAACCTTTTTGATCCCTTCAACCTTTTAAATACCTTTTAAAACTTGTTTATATTATGCATCAAGTTCTTCAAGGCTCTTGAAGATAGTTGTAATCTTTTGAAGATTCCAAGTGTTGTACAAATTCCAAGGCTTGTAATGAAATTTTAATTTATATTCTTGTGTTTAAATACTTACATAAATATTTTACATGGACGGTTTTACCGCCTAAGTACTATATAAATATATTATATATCTATAAATATATTTATATGTATACTTATGTATATAAATATTATATGGTCGGTTCTACCGCCTAATCGAGCCCGTTAATATTAGTGGTGTTCTTTGCAAAAGTATGTTCTGCATATAATCTTTGATTATATGTATCAGAAACTGGAGGAACCACAATATTATCTGAGACATTTAAATTTCATTCTTTAAATTCCGCTATTTAAATTACAGCAATATATACATATATGTATATATTAGTGGTGTTATATAACCCACTATATTTAAATTCCAGCATTTAAATTTCGCACTATATTATATATATTATCATTGGATTCCTTTAATTAGGAACCATTTTATGTTTTAATATATATATATATTATCAGCTTTGTGGTGTCCTTTCAAAGGAACCATCAATGTATTTCCAGCCAGCTTTTAATTTTATGTTTCTTTATTAATTCTTGTGTTTTCCATTATTTGTTTACTTTTTAAAGTCTTTTATAATTATTTTTTTTATGTTCCTTATCCCCTTAGTATCTTGTTGTGTCTTCTTGATATCAAAGCCACGGGGGGGTAGTGTTTGTTGAAGTTTGCTTTTATATTTATAAAATTTGAGTCGAGAATTTTAGGTTCTCCTGAGTGTTTTTGTCCAAGAGGGTTGGTGTAAGTCCTCGAGTGAAGGCTGTAAAACCTACGAAGTGCTTGGGATTGTAGGAAAAAAATAAATTTCAAAAACAAAAATTTTATAAATATGGATTCAATTTTCAGTAGATCTACTTCTTTAAACTCTGCTGCTAAGAGCTCATATGATTCTAAAAGGATAATTAATACTAAAGAAATTATTATAGAAAATTTTGAAGTAAATAAACAATTTTTACATAATGATTTTTATGCTAAACATAATTTAAAAAAGAGATTATGGTTCTTTAAAAATCTATTAGATTCTAGAAAACTAATACAAAACAAATTTTATGAATACATTAATACCAATAAAAAACATATTCTATTTTTTGATTGGTTTGAAATTTATGCTACTCAAAATTCTTTAGAATATCTTTTTTCTAAAAAACATTTTTTAAAAATAGATATAAATAATCCAGTTTTTAAACCATTTCAAATTTCAAAAACTAGTGTTAAAAATGTTCAAAATCTGTTAAATAAATTGAATAATACTAATAAAAGCTCTAGTAAACTAATAGATCTAGTAACCCTTAACACTCCAATGTTTAAACTAAAAATAAAAAAATTAAATAATGAATCTAATAATAGTGAAGCTTTAGAACAATTCCAAAATCTTATCAAAGTTAATAAAAAAACTTGGATTTTCTCATACAACAGCCTTTACAAATAATCCCTGCTCCAGATCTTGAAATAGTTAAACCTTTAGCACAATATTGCTTCAATGCCTCTTCTGTCTATGATTGGAACATAGATGGAATGACCGAGTATAACATCCTTAGTCTTTTACAACAAATGACTATGGCTGAAAATGCTTATAAAACCCAGATTGGGACTCATGATAAAACCATTGCAGAACTCCTCATAGCAGGATTCTCTGGTCAAATAAAAGGATGGTGAGATTATTATTTCACAAACCAACAACAAAAAGAAATTTTAAATTCTATAAAAACAGATGAAGAAGGAATACCAGTTCTTGATGAAAATGGTAATCCACAACAAGATTCTGTAGCAACATTAATTTTAACAATTTCTTTACATTTTATTGGTGATCCTATACATTTAAAAGATAAAATTTCTGAATTACTATCAAATTTAAAATGTAAAAAATTAAGTGATTTTCAATGGTATAAAAATACTTTCTTAACTAAAATAATGTTAAAAGAAGACTATAATAAACCCTTTTTGAAAGAAAATTTCCTTGCAAATTTACCTATTCTCTTAGGAAAAAAGGTAAGAAATAAGATTAATAACAATAACCATATAACATCTTACAATAATTCTGTTCAATCAAAAAGTCTAACTCAACAAGAAGGATTAAAAATCTGTCAAGATTTAGAATTACAAAAACACTTAAAATGGGAAATGAAAAGAACTTACTATAAACAATTTGTTATAAATACTAATAAAATTTATTCTTCAAAAAACTTAAAAAATCACCTAGAAACCTATAAAATTTCAAATTGAAAATTTTTTGAGAAAAACTTAAAGAGTTTTATTAAACCAAAAGAAGAATTTTATGAAAAGCCTTATAAAAGACCTCCTAAAAAACTTAATAATTACAAACAAAGTTTTGAAAAATACTTTGAAAACATTAAATGTTTTAAAACAAGCCACACTGCAAATTATTTTGTAGAATTATTAAATAAAATTTCTAATCTTTTAATATGTTCTTCAAACTCCTATGAAAATACAGACTTTTCTATACAACTTAATGAAATAATCACTAACAGTGAAAAATCTGAAAAGAAAATCAATATGCTTTCAAAAGATCAATTACTTCTCTTAGATGTATTAAAAAAATATAAATGATCCTAAAATACAAAAATACTATTTAGAGAAAATCCTAAAATCATTAGACAAAGAAAAAAAATAAATTTTTACCAACTAAATCCAAAAATATTTGTGATAAGAAATAAAAAATGTAACTATTAAAGATTTAGAAAAGAATATAAAACAAATAAAATCAAAAATAAAATACTTAAAAGAAAATCAAATTCAAAAATCTAAAACAATAAGAACAATCTTCCAAAAAATAATTAATGAAGAAGAAACACAAAATATTTTAAATATTAAAAATATTCCAAAAGATTTTCTTTTTGTATTAAGAGAAATAACTTCTAGAAAATACATTTTTAAAATAAAAATTATATTTTCAGAAGATTATAAAATTGATACTGTAGCACTTTTTGATACAGGTGCAGATTTAAATTGTATAAAATCAAATATTGTACCTACAAAATTTCAACAATAAACTAAAGAAAAATTATTTGCTGCTAAAAACTCTAAACTAAACGTAAATTCTAAAACAGAAGCATTGATTGAAAATAATGGTGTTACTCTTAAAACTGCTTTTATTCTTATTAATAACATTCATCATGTTATAATTTTAGAAACACCTTTTATTACCCTCATTACACCTTATAAAGTAAAAAATGATTCTATACATTTTAAACTTAATAATAAAAAAGTAGAATTTAAGTTTCTAGAACAACCTAAAACTAGAAATCTTAATTTAATTCAAGCTTGTTCAATCTATGAAAATAATATTAATATTGAAATACAAAAGAAGAATTTTCAATTAGACAATATTAAAAAAGACATTTCTTTAAAAAGAATTCAAGAACAATTAAAAACTCATGAATTTCAAAATAAAATTTCAAAATTTCAAAATTTATTAGAATCAGAAATCTGTTCTGATATTCCTAAAGCTTTCTGGAATAGAAAACAACATATCGTAGATCTTCCCTATGAAATAGGTTTTGATGATAAACAAATACCCACAAAAGCCAGACCTATACAAATGAATTTTGAATTAGAAGAACATTGCAAAAAAGAAATACAAGATTTAGAAAATAAAGGATTGATTTCCAAATCTAGATCTCCATGAAGTTGTGGTGCTTTTTATGTCAATAAAAAGTCTGAAATAGAAAGAGGAACTCCAAGATTAGTAATAAATTATAAACCATTAAATAAAGCATTAAAATGGATTAGATATCTCATCCCAAACAAAAAAGCTTTATTACAAAAACTATACAAAGCAAATATATTTTCTAAATTTGATATGAAATCTGGATTTTGGCAAATTCAAATCTCTCAAAAAGATAGATATAAAACTGATTTCACAGTTCCTTTCGGACAATACGAATGGAATGTAATGCCCTTTGGATTAAAAAATGCTCCTTCTAAATTCCAAAGAATCATGAATGATATTTTTAATAATTATTCAAAATTCTGCATAGTTTACATAGATGATGTCTTAATATTCTCTAATAACCTAGATGAACATTTTAAACATTTAAAAACATTTTTTTATGTTTCCAAGAAAAATGGTTTGGTTTTATCAAAAGCAAAAATAAGTCTTTTTCAAACAAAAATAAGATTTTTAGGACATTATATATCTCAAGGTACTATAACTCCTATTTAGAGATCTTTAATTTTTGCAAACAAATTTCCTGATAAAATATTAGATAAAACTCAATTACAAAGATTCTTAGGAAGTTTGAATTATGTTCTAGACTTTTGCCCAAATATTAATAAAATAACAAAACCTTTACATGATAGGTTAAAGAAAAACCCAGTACCATGGACTGAAGATGTAACGCCCGGAATTATTTAATTTTAATCCGAGAATATTTAATTTGGAAATATTTGGAGTTTTGATTTAAATTCTAATATTCTTAAATTATTTAGGATTGAAATTGAATGAAATGAGAAGTTGAGGACTGAATCGCAAATTTTGAATACTTGAGGGGCCAAAGTGCAAATATTGGAAATTGTGTTGGACACTTGTTATGAAAATATGTATTCACGTGTAATATCACCAATTCCATCAGAATATTCAGAGAAGGAACCGAGAAGAAAGAACAAGGGATAGCTTCAACATCTTCTTCATCTTGTAATTGCCATATCTTTAGTTTCGGATATCCGAATTCGATTCTGAAAAGAGTTCTGGACTCCTTGCAGCGAGACCTTCGATTTGATGTGAGTTTTCTTTTAGTTCATTATGATTTGAAAAGTCGAAAATGGCAGAGATCAGATGTGGTTATGAATTGTTGTTGTTGAGCTTGTATTCTTTGTTCTATCGAGTTCGGGTTGAAGGATGGCTATCGATTATGTTCTTATGAATTTCCAGATGATTATTCGATAGTATACTTGTTGATATGTTGAGGAATTACGCTGGTTTTGAATCATATACAACTGATATGAATGTTAGAATTGTTGTAGTTGAGTTTCGGTTGCACTTTAACCGTTATGCCGCCGACGTTATGATTCCAGACTATTTTGCTACCTTGTATTGAGTTGTGAGGATAGTGAGTCTTAGCTGATGGTTGTAAGCTTTCTCAACTTTGTTTCAGATTGTGTTTAAAGACCATTGAGCTCGAGAACATCATCTTCGAACCGATAGAGTGTTGAAGTAAGGTTTGAAGTTAGTCTCCAATGGAGTTTGAATGGTTCTAAGTGCAGATTTTGATACAAGTCTTGTGATTGTGTTGTTCAGATTTGGAGAGCTTGAACTCACCTTGGAATCATCTTAAACTTCACATTTGAAAGGTAAAAGTGGATTACTATTTTGAATGGGATTATAACTCGAGATGGTTTGTATTGAGTTCCCTAAATCACATACTTATTTGCTTATTTTCTTTTATATGCTTTTATGTGAATGGTTGAATGAGTCTTGATGTTAATGAATGCTCTTTTGTTGATATATGATGCATTCATCTTGTAAGACTTGTTCTTTGATTTTGAAATGAACGGAAATGTTCGATTAGATGATTTGAGGGATTATATATGTATGGCCTGGGTGGTTGACTTAGCCTAGCGTCTGATTTACATATATATTGGCTTCAAAGTTTAGAAAAGAAAGATAAGTAGCCCCACCTCGATCGGGAGAGTCGGTGGTTAGTTATGATATCTTCTTCTCGGGATCCCAATCGATGAACTAGAGAACCTTGTTTTAAAACATGCATTGTAGTTAATTTTATATCATGAATTTGATATATGATTTGTTATGCATGTTTAGTTGCTTTTACTGGGAAATATATTTCTCACCGGAGTTATCCGGCTATTGTTGTGTTATATATGTCATGGCAATAGGCGGGAGTGGAACAGGGCAAAAGCGATCTTGAAGAACAAGGGATGAGAGAATAGCGTGATGATCCGAGTTTAGATGGTTTGAGCTGTCAATGTTTGTGTTGAGTCTCAAAACATGATTATGTTATAGCTACTTATACCAAGACTTGTTGGTTATTAAGTTGTTGTCTTGTTGATGTATATAGGATTTGAGATGTTGTTGTAAATCCTTAAGACAACATGTTGTAGCTTAATCCTTTTTGGTATAACAATGATTTTTGTTTGATATGGGAGCCTATCTTGAGTTGATTTTAAGGCTTTGTTATGATCTATTTCTATCAGCTTATATCATGTTAGAATGCATGTTAGCTTATGATTTTATATAGGCTATGTATGAGTTGATGTTACATGAAAATGAATGGAAGAACTTGTGTTGACAGCAAAAGAGGATCTGTTTTTATTCTTCTGGGCAGGAGCCCGCTCGATCGGGCGATTCCTGCCGATCGAGCGAGGCCTTCATTTCATAGGCAGAAAGGTGAGCAACTTTGGCTCGCTCGATCGGTGAAATATGACCGATCGAGCGAGGCCAAAACTTTGCAAACCCGAGAGGCTGAGCTGATGGCTCGCTCGATCGGGTGTTTTTCCCCGATCGAGCGAGGT
Source organism: Henckelia pumila (assembly GCF_033568475.1). NCBI lineage: Eukaryota > Viridiplantae > Streptophyta > Magnoliopsida > Lamiales > Gesneriaceae > Henckelia > Henckelia pumila. The sequence goes on along the minus strand of NC_133120.1, from coordinate 98,218,863 downwards.
GCTCATTTTCTTTAAAAAAAAAAAAATTTTTTTACTTTATTTAGTCTTTGATTCTTTGACTATTATTTATGATGATTTGATTAATGAGAGATAAGATTGAATCAGAACCGAGTCTTGATCAGAGGTAAGATGATTGGAGGAGGACTGAGATAGATTTGATGATTGTGGTATCCTAACCCTTTTGATAATCACATATGTCTCGAAGACCAGGACGACCTCCTCTTAGACCTTAGGTTCCTACTCCTCTGCCGGAACAAACAGTGGTAACACCAATAGTACCTCAAGCTACAGTCCCGAGCAATGAACAGGGAAGTACCTCTCGAGATATGACAGATATAACTGCCACTCCGATGGAAACATTATTGAAAAGATTTCAATCATACCATCTGTAAGGCCCTGAACATATGAATATTAATTACGGAATTAGAGATTTAAATTTCGTATTAGAAAAATATTCAATTATGAATTTATGGAAATTAGAGATTTAATTTTTGAACCGAAAATATTTAATTTGAGAATTTACGGATATTTGGGAACTAAATTCCGGGATTCTTAAATTAAAAGAATAAAATATTTGGGTTGAAGAAGAAACTTGAGCAGAGACTGAATTGCAAATATCGAGGTTTCAGGGGCCATCTTCTGTTTCAGTTCATCGAAACAATAGTTCCATTTTTCAGTTCAATTCACACAATCTCTTTTCTGATACAGAGGTGATCATATAATAAGCTTTCAGCTATCATGAATCTATTGCACCAATAATAGACAGGTCAAAACAAAATAAATATGTTACCTGAAATTTCATTCTCAGGTGCAATTTCATTCTGATTCTCTGTATACTTCTGGAATAGAAATTGTAGCTAAATATGTGTTTTTCTCACACACCGTAGCATCTTTACACTTTCAGTCCTTTTGCTTCATCATTCAGCTTCAGTTCTATTAAACAAGACTATGTCTTTCATAACATATTTCAGTCATCAACATTTATTCAGACATATTCTTCGAATTTAAGCCATAATTAAAAAACTCAATCTTGAGCTTTTTCATCATCTCCAATTCAAAGAATAGGCTTGAAAATCTAATAAAACATTCTTCAATACTCAAAATATTCAGCTTCTAAAAGGTATATGTTTTTCTGATCATTTCTATCTGTTGTGGCAAAGAACTATAAACAAAAATCATGTTCTAAGCACTTACCAACAAATTCATATACCTCTGTTCTTTCATCATTTCTTAATCAAAATTCATCAGCTGATTGCTAGGTTTCGAAGTTGATAGACAGTCAATCTAATACATCATTCATCAGTATCTTTCAGATATCTGAACATCAGTTCTTCAGAACAATTTCTACCTGAAATACATCTATTCATTCGCTGATATTCTGTTCTGTTCAATCAGAGATATTTCATTCAGATGAGCAATAATACAGTTCCGTTCAATCTGACCATACCATTCTGTTCAGTCTGGCCATATAACTCTGTCAGTCTGGGGTGCTTACATCACCCAAAGAACAATCATCACCCGGGGAAATTCTTATAATAACATCGATAAGAATTTAAAAATTTACAAATCAGTAAATTACTCAATTCAATTTCAAAAGTAGATCAAGAACACATGCAATCCTTTCTTTGCTCACGGTGTAGTTAAATTATTAAATCATCGAATCAAATACTGCATAATCATGCAATACTATAAATGCATGTGACTCACTCTACCCCGCTCAGCTTCTATCTCAATCTAGAACCTACGCTCTGATACCACCTGTTGTGGGGACCTCGGGTTGTTAATCTCGTGTTAGGGCAACTAATGATTAATTAAAAAATTAATAAAACAATTAAAGAATCATAAATCAAGAGCAGAATTTTTTTTTTTTTTAAACTCAGAGCCTCGCTCGATCGGGCAAAGTCAGCCGATCGAGCGAGCAAAATATCAAATTCTCGGGTCTGCACAAACATTGGCCTCGCTCGATCGGGCAAAATCTACCGATCGAGCGAGCAAGAAAAATCGAATTCTCTGCCCATGAAAAACAGGCCTCGCTCGATCGGTAACTTTTACCCGATCGAGCGAGCCATCTTTTGCTCGAATTCTGCTGCTGATCTATTGCTGTCAAAACTTTAGTACAAGGTGTATATCATCATCCAAATCAATTCTAAGCATGTTATAAAATCTGAAAACATGCATACATTCATATACCAAGTTCCTATTATCAACTCATACAATTTAATACATCCAATGAATAGCATAAAAGACATAAATCAACAAGCTACACTAACTCTCAATAGTGAGCTTCTAACAAGATTTCAATGTCAACTTCATTGCTATTTACTACCATTCTTTCAACTTAAAACCCGAGTCCTCACGTGCTACATCTCTCTCCCGAGCTATCAATGTCGTCTCAACAAAGCTCCTGCCCCACCTGTTGCAATGCACACATACAAAACAAAGCAACAGCCGGATAAACTTCGGTGAGAAATCATTCTCAGTATAATCGACATATAAATGCGTTAAATAAGTTCATATCAACTCTAAACATGTCAACTCAAGAATAGAGTAAAGATAACGCATATATCAACTCAAACTTCAAATCAAGACTCAATTTATATAGCGCGCTTATCTCAAGAATTGATTCTTATCACTTCATTGCCATCAAGATTCGTATCCAATCTTGACATTGATATCCATCTATCGTAGTCATTCCGGGCTAGAAAATAAGGTTAACCGCAACCTTGGCATAGAATCAATTCAATATACAATCATATCGACTCAAAATCAAAGATCCACTACCTGCGATGGATCGACAACATCAAACATAAATCAAAACATATCAAGTATGTGATTTTTCGCGGGCCAACTCAAGAATAGTCGTTCTTGAGTTTCAAAGTCCCTAACTTGTGATGTTGTCATTATACCTTTCATTCTCGAGTTTGTCATGTTCCACATCTGGATAGGAAGTACCACAACTCCTATATGAATCTGATCATTCAATCATAATCAATCTTCAATCACATTCGCTTCAATCTTGATCACTTCTTCTTTTGTTTTCAAGTTGAGGTTCTTGAGTCAATATTCTCCTATTAAACTCTGAAACATATCATCAAAAACATGTATATCAAACCTCATTCTATTCAATCATTTCAAAATTGAATCAAAATCATCAATATAGATTCAATCAACATCATTTCAAACTTCAACTCCTTCTTATTCGGTACAACTCGGAGTCGTGAATCGTTAGCCTTCGAAACTCAACTGAAATCGAGAAATAAAAATGCTATAACATTCATAACATCTAAACAACTATCTCAACTCAGTTATAGGCTATCAAAACGAAGTCAAAACATCAACCGGCGGCGTAGCGATTGAAAATCGAGAACCGACTCGGTATCGAATTCATTTCTAACATCTCAATCATTCGTATCACTTATATCAGCTGAATTCATCATTCAATTCATCCTATCAGCAGCTATAATCACATGTTAACAAGTCAAAAACATGTTGAAACCATGACAAGTTCGTTTCTTAATTCATTTCCAGTCCAACTACGATATCGAACGGCATACGAACTCAAAAACACAACATAGTTTCATAATCTGATCTCTGCCATATTTCGTTCTTCAAAACATGCCGAAAGAACAAAATACTTACATCAAATCGAAGGCTTCGTCGCAAGGATTCCAGAACATCTTTCGGAATCGAAATTGGACGACCGACGCAAAAGTTACGGCGATTTGAACAACTCGTATGTCAAAGGAAAAAGGAAAGGTCGAGCTCCTCTGTTCAAATTTCCAAATTCTGAATTCATTCTGAAGAATACACGTTGCAAGCTGATAATCTGATTAATAATTTGATATGTATTGCATAAATTGCAATTCCCAAATTAAATATACTCGGATTAAAATTAAATAAATTCGGATTAAATCAATAATCCCGGCCTTTTTCACTTTAGCCCTCGAATCTTCGATATTCTCCAATCAACCCCTGATCGGGTTTCATCTTCAAAATTAATCTTCGTTAATTCCCAAAATATGGAATTTAATCTCAAATTCCATAAATATTCAAATCGAATATTTATTATTTTAATTTAAGAATTCTCGGAATTTAATTCTCAAAATCCGTAATTTCTCAAATTAAATATTTTTGGCTCGGAAATTAAATCTATCATTTTCATAAATTCTCAAATCAATATTAGCCCATAATATGAAATTTAATTCTCAAATCTCATAATTAATAATTTAATATTTTCGGGCCTTACAATTCCTCCCCTCTAAGAAATGATTTCGTCCTCGAAATCACATTCATCCAGAATATCAAATCTAATAGACTGAATGATTATCTGAAGTGATTTTCACTTCAATCATCCACTCTGTATTTTGTATCTCACTTCATCTTTCAATCTCTTGTCAGATTATTACTTCGAATCTGCTTCTATTCTCTTGTAATCAGTATCTATTCAGTTGTACTTTAAGTCATTGAAACGACTTTGTTCTGAGCTGTTTCTTTCTTCAATCAAGGATTTGTTGAATAATCGATTGAACTCAGAATCTTGTCAATATCTATCTCATCTGAATAAAGTACATACGAAGAATCTACTGATACTTCTTTCACTTAGATATTGAACTTATCCAGCTGAAAAGAATACATTCGTTCAATGAAATCATCAATTCTGTCTGACATGTCATTCAGTGCAATTCAGCTTTGGTGCCGACTTGATTCTTTCTCTATATCATTCTATACAGAGTATAGAACATAAATCAAGTCTACACTGTCATTCAGTTCATCGTTTCAAAATCAGTATTCTCATTCAAATTCTGAATCTGTAAAACAACTCTGCTCTGTTTCACTATTCCTAATTGAATGATGTTTCAAGAATACTTTTCTGCTTAACTATCCAGTTTCAGCTTCAAAAGTTATATTTATCATTCAATACTAATTATGTTTCTTCTTCTCTGCTTTCATTCCATACAGATTCATATTCATCATCCTTGTGTTCCTCAAATCACATCTGATCTGATATCGACAAATCATGTCTGATCTGATGTTATATACTTCAATAGTATCATTTCAATACAAAGAAATCTGATTTCTTTTCATCATATCATTATCTCAAAATCGATTCATTAGCTATTACAGGAATTATAATCATCAAGTGGCAACACATCAAGACAAGTAATACCGAATCAGGTATTAAAGTTCTGAGAATATTCTCAATATCCGGAAAATCAACTCAGATAATCCATCAATCGACAAATGGTATAATGCAATCACATATAACCAACTCTCAGAACATCAATCAATCAATCGATGCCACATCTGTTGAATAATTCTAAAGTCTTAATCCTGACAATAGATTTTTATCATTCCTGTAATTTCATCATATCTCTATCTTCTTCACAGATTTGAATCGATAGCTGTTATTCACATCTCATACAGTGTATTCCACAAATCTGATTAGTCTATTCGGATTATTTCGTAATCAAAGTTTATGATGTATTCACAGATTTCAACGTATTCAGAACTGTTGATAATCGGTATCATGTCAGATAAAAATTCATTCTCGAAATTCAATTCATCTTTTCTGACTATTCTTTCAATTCAAGGATAACATATTGTACCTTTACCTCAAAAAGTACTCAATGTTTCAATCTGAGACATTATTTCTTGGCTTACTGTTCATCTTACAACGAATCTAATCACAATTCAGTGATTTGATCATACAGCCAAATCATCGTAGACAGTAATTTCAATCAATCTGTTCATAACTACCACCTGTTTACTTCACATAAACTGTTTCATCTTGGTATTTTCGCAAAATATTCTTTCAAATCACAATCTCGTAACAATTCTGGAGTTTCTAAACTATCACTGAACTCCTCTGGTCAACGATTTTCAAATTCATCGGAAACTCTCTGTACTTTTAACTTCGAAAATGTACTAATTCTGTTACTTTTATTTGCTTTATCGTCTGATAAAACAATTAACGGATGAATATTGAATTTATTGTTGTGCAATTCTTCAAATTCTGATATCTGTTTTCGGAAATATCAGGCACAATCAAATAATCAATCATAATAGAATTCATTCATTCTGATATGAGGCTTCAATTCATATCTCTATATGACATTCTGTACTGAATTCTTATCGCTTCAGTTTACTTTCTGTGTTTTTTTCATCTTCTTAACAGTTCTAGATTGCTTTCAATCAAAATCATTCTAATTGGTCATATATTCATCTGAATATTCAAATAAGAATACACAAAATCTGAAATCAATTAATCGAATGTCTGTTTCATTCTTCATTTCTGTTTCTCAATTGAATTCTAATAACTTGATCTCATCTCAATGTGCTTTAATCCTTCAAAATCAATTCTCACTTAATTTGGATTACAGCAATTCGGACTGTTTTAGTATCTATCTCGATACTTCAAGCACATAAATTCAAAAGATCAATCAATCACGCATTCATCTCTTCTCTTCGTTCTATTTCCCAAATCTCAATTGGAAATTCTATCAGTTATGAGTCATAAATATTATAATATACTGAATGTATACATCAACCAATCAGTAACTCTTGAAATTCATAATCAGGAAAACTCACTTAAGTCAAGGTCATCCACAGAACAATAATATGAATGACAATATGCTAAGTAAAAACAACTCACTAGCATCTCAACTCAAGACGAGTAGATCAAATCAGACTCTATAAAAAAATAAGAGTCAATCAAAATCGATTGAGGTCGGTACCAAAACCTCGAAATCAATATCAAGAATTTCAAAAATCATGATTTGTGATGTAATAACTTCAGTAAAATCAAATAAAAGACTCATCTGTAACTGATTTTCATATCATCATCTACTCGAGAAACCTCAAAAGCAGTATTCAATTCATAAACTCATCAATTCACTGATAAATTCCAGTTCACAACTTAAACTAAAGTCAAGAATCTTATTGAAATATATATGCCATCTTTACTCATCGGCATATCTTCCAATTCTGGTTTAGATCATGAACATATCTAGTGCATTGAATATACTTATTTCGGCATACTTCTGTATTCAAACATCACATATCAACCCGAAATCACGGAATCTTAATTCGAGATTCTATATCATCATATTCAATTGCACATTATGTTCTTACTGATCTAATTTAATCGCTTCTTATCATCAATTCTTCTACTAATCTGTATTCGAATATTGCATCATCATCTATCATGCAACATAAACAGATATTTCAATACGAACAAAATCATCTTCTGTTTCAGTTCATCGAAACAATAGTTCCATTCTTCAGTTCAATTCACACAATCTCTTTTCTGATACAGAGGTGATCATATAATAAGCTTTCAGCTATCATGAATCTATTGCACCATTAATAGACAGGTCAAAACAAAATAAATATGTTACCTGAAATTTCATTCTCAGGTGCAATTTCATTCTGATTCTCTGTATACTTCTGGAATAGAAATTGTAGCTAAATATGTGTTTTTCTCACACACCGTAGCATCTTTACACTTTCAGTCCTTTTGCTTCATCATTCAGCTTCAGTTCTATTAAACAAGACCATGTCTTTCATAACATGTTTCAGTCATCAACATTTATTCAGACATATTCTTTGAATTCAAGCCATAATTAAAAAACTCAATCTTGAGCTTTTTCATCATCTCCAATTCAAAGAATAGGCTTGAAAATCTAATAAAACATTCTTCAATACTCAAAATATTCAGCTTCTAAAAAATATATGTTTTTTTGATCATTTCTATCTGTTGTGGCAAAGAACTATAAACAAAAATCATGTTCTAAGCACTTACCAACAAATTCATATATATACCTTTGTTCTTTCATCATTTCTTCATCAAAATTCATCAGCTGATTTCTAGATTTCGAAGTTGATAGACAGTCAATCTAATACATCATTCATCAGTATCTTTCAGATATCTGAACATCAGTTCTTCAGAACAACTTCTACCTGCAATACATCTATTCATTCGCTGATATTCTGTTCTGTTCAATCAGAGATATTTCATTCAGCTGAGCAATAATACAGTTCCGTTCAATCTGACCATACCATTCTGTTCAGTCTGGCCATACAACTCTGTCAGTCTGGGGTGCTTACATCACCCAAAGAACAATATTCTCTTCGATTCTGGGTGCTTACATCACCCGGGAAAATTCTTATAATAACATCGATAAGAATTTAAAAATTTATAAATCAGTAAATTACTCAATTCAATTTCAAAAGTAGATCAAGAACACATGCAATTTATTAAATCATCGAATCAAATACTGCATAATCATGCAATACTATAAATGCATGTGACTCACTCTACCCCACTCAGCTTCTATCTCAGTCCAGAACCTACGCTCTGATACCACCTGTTGTGGGGACCTCGGGTTGCTAATCTCGTGTTAGGGCAGCTAATGATTAATTAAAAAATTAATCAAACAATTAAAGAATCATAAATCAAGAGCAGAATTTTTTTTTTTTAAACTCAGAGCCTCGCTCGATCGGGCAAAGTCAGCCGATCGAGCGAGCAAAATATCAAATTCTCGGGTCTGTACAAACATTGGCCTCGCTCGATCGGGCAAAATCTATCGATCGAGCGAGCAAGAAAAATCGAATTCTCTGCCCATGAAAAACAGGCCTCGCTCGATCGGTAACTTTTACCCGATCGAGCGAGCCATCTTTTGCTCGAATTCTGCTGCTGATCTATTGCTGTCAAAACTTTAGTACAAGGTATATATCATCATCCAAATCAATTCTAAGCATGTTATAAAATCTGAAAACGTGCATACATTCATATACCAAGTTCCTATTATCAACTCATACAATTTAATACATCCAATGAATAGCATAAAAGACATAAATCAACAAGCTACACTAACTCTCAATAGTGAGCTTCTAACAAGATTTCAATGTCAAGTTCATTGCTATTTACTACCATTCTTTCAACTTAAAACCCGAGTACTCACGTGCTACATCTCTCTCCCGAGCTATCAATGTCATCTCAACAAAGCTCCTGCCCCACCTGTTGCAATGCACACATACAAAACAAAGCAACAGCCGGATAAACTCCGGTGAGAAATCATTCTCAGTATAATCGACATTTAAATGTGTTAAATAAGTTCATATCAACTCTAAACATATCAACTCAAGAATAGAGTAAAGATAACGCATATATCAACTCAAACTTCAAATCAAGACTCAATTTATATAGCGCGCTTACCTCAAGAATTGATTCTTATAACTTCATTGCCATCAAGATTCGTATCCGATCTTGACATGGATATCCATCTATCATAGCCATTCCGGGCTAGAAAATAAGGTTAACCGCAACCTTGGCATAGAATCAATTTAATATACAATCATATCGACTCAAAATCAAAGATCCACTACCTGCGATGGATCGACAACATCAAACATAAATCAAAACATATCAAGTATGTGATTTTTCGCGGGCCAACTCAAGAATAGTCGTTCTTGAGTTTCAAAGTCCCTAACTCGTGATGTCGTCATTATACCTTTCATTCTCGAGTTTGTCATGTTCCACATCTGGATAGGAAGTACCACAACTACTATATTAATCTGATCATTCAATCATAATCAATCTTCAATCACATTCGCTTCAATCTTGATTACTTCTTCTTTGGTTTCAAGTTAAGGTTCTTGAGTCAATAGTCTCCTATTAAACTCTGAAACATATCATCAAAAACATGTATATCAAACCTCATTCTATTCAATCATTTCAAAATTGAATCAAAATCATCAATATGGATTCAATCAACATCATTTCAAGACTATGTTGCTAAATTCTCTACATTGCTACGTTTTGCTCCACATGTTGCAGATAGTTACGAGGCTATGGCTGATCAGTTCATTAATGGACTGAATCCTGATGTTTTTACATTGGTAAACACAAGGCGACCGAATAATTTTGCTGATGCCTTGAGCAGTGCCAAAGGAGCGGAAGCTGGCTTGATACAGTAGCGAGGAGCTTCATATGTTGCTCAGCCTCCGAGACAGTCACAACCTTCAGCTCCTATTCCACAACAAACTCCTCGATTTGAAAGTGGGGGTAGTAGCAGTGGAAAGAAAGGGTTTTTGCAAGCACGAGGGAAACAATTTAAAAAGCCAGGGAGCAGTTCTTCGAGTTCCAGTGGCACGAAACAGAAGTCAAGATTGTTTTGTAACAGTTGTGGTGGAGGTCATCCAACCGAACAGTGCCGAGGTGTATCTGGGAGGTGCCATATATGCCAAAAGACTGGTCATTTTGCGAGGGTGTGTCCTCAGAGAGGTTCTGGACAGTCAAGAGGTGGAGAGTCATCACGATCAGTGGCTGAACCTGGAAGGCAAGCCTCTTCTGTTCATTCCTTCCAACCCGCACATCCACAACAATAGACTCGACCAGGAGGAAGTCAGACAGGCAATCAGCCCCAGAGACAGCAGACTCATGTCTTTGCATTGACAGAGGAACAGGCACAGGGAGCACCAGATGACGTGATTGCGGGTAACTGTTCTCTTTATGGTTATCTTACATATGTATTGATAGATACAGGTGCATCGCATACATTTATCTCTACACGATTTGCTTCATTGCATGCTTTGCCTGTCGAAACATTACCTGTTGTAGTATCTGTTTCTTCTCCTTTGGGGAAAGGTCTTATATCAATTCAGACAGTTAAGAATTGTTTGCTATAGTATGATGGTAATGAGATCGAGATAGATTGTTTTGTACTTAGTTTGTCTGATTTTGACTGCATTATCGGGATTGATATGCTAAACAAGTACAGATCTACCGTCGATTGTTTTCAGAAGGTAGTGAGATTCAGACCCGAGATGGCTGGATAATGGAAATTCTATGGTAAGGGTTCACGTGCTAAGATTCCTCTCATTTCTGTATTATCTATGACTCAAATTTTGCAGAAAGGAGCGGAGGGATTTCTTGTTTATGCAGTTGATGGGTTGAAAGCTAGCCCGAACCTGGCTGATTTGCCAGTGGTTAGTGAATTTGCGGACGTTTTTCCTGATGAGATTCTAGGATTACCTCTGTATCGGGAGATTGATTTCAACATTGAACTGATGCCAGGAACTGCACCGATTTCGAAAGCACCTTATCAAATGGCACCAGTTGAACTGAAAGAGTTGAAAGAACAGTTAGAAGATTTACTGGCCAAGGGATACATTCGACCAAGTGTTTCTCCTTGGGGAGCTCCAGTACTGTTTGTTAGAAAGAAAGACGGTTCAATGAGATTGTGCATCGACTACAACTGAACAAGGCAACGGTAAAGAACAAATATCCTTTGCCTCGTATTGATGATTTATTTGACCAGTTGCAGGGTTCTTCTGTGTATTCCAAGATCGATCTGAGATCTGGATACCATCAGCTGAGAGTTAGGGATTCTGATATTCCTAAGACTGCATTTAGAACCAGGTATGGCCATTATGAGTTTATAGTTATGCCGTTTGGTTTAACGAATGCTCCAGCTGTGTTTATGGCTTTGATGAACCGTGTATTTCAAAAATATCTCGATGATTTCGTGATTATTTTTATTGATGATATTCTGATATATTCGAAGAATTTGATTGATCATTCTGAACATCTGAGAACAGTATTGAAGACTTTAAGAGCCGAGAAACTGTATGCTAAACTGTCGAAATGTGAGTTTTGGCTGAAATAGGTTGTCTTTCTTGGACATATCATATCTGAAAATGGTATTTCTGTTGATCCAAGTAAAGTCGAGGCAGTGATCAATTGGTCGAGACCAACATCTGTTCCTGAGATTCGTAGATTCATGGGTTTGGCTGGGTATTATCGTCGATTTATTCAAGATTTTTCCAGTATTGCGAAGCCTATTACTCAGTTGACTCAGAAGAATGCTCCTTTTGTCTGGTCTGAAGCCTGTGAATCCAGTTTTATTGAGTTGAATAAGTGACTGACCAGTGCACCAGTCTTGACGATTCCTTCAGGTATTGGTGGTTTCACTGTTTACTGTGATGCATCTCATCGAGGTTTGGGGTGTGTTTTGATGCAGCGCGGATATGTGATTGCTTATGCTTCGAGACAGTTGAAGCCTCACAAAACCAGATATCCGATTCATGATCTTGAATTGGCCGCCATTGTATTTGCTTTGAAGGTTTGGCGACATTATCTGTATGGGGAGCAGTTTGAGATCTATTCTGATCACAAGAGTCTGAAATATCTGTTTTCACAGTCAGAATTGAATATGAGACAGCGACGATGGCTTGATTTGCTGAAAGATTTTGATTGTGAAATTAAGTACTATCCGGGGAAATCGAATGCAGCAGCTGATGCATTGAGTCGAAAAGTATGTTTCTTATCCTTATCGACGATTGGTGTATCAAATTTGATTGAAAACTGTTGTTGAAACGACCCTAACTCTATAATTAATAAATAAATATGCGGAAAATTTTTTTTTTTCTAAGTAAAAATATGTACATACATGCCCATACATATATGCACAAAATAAATAGATTTAAAAATAAATAACTTGAATAAAATAATGCAACAAATCGAAAACTTAACATTTCATAATTTAAATATCTGAGTCATGCGTTAAATAAAATACTGACCAAAAGTGAAATAAATTAAAGTTTTGCATGCACTGAAAATTTCTCAAATAAAATATCCCGAATCACAACCACTGAAAATAATTAAAATGTAACATGCTAAAAATTCGAGACATGCATAAAGACTCAGACAACGGTCACGGGGATCACTGCCAGTCTGCTCATACATCCTCGCCTCCGGTGGGTACTACGTCCTCTACGTACTCACCTGCACCATACCAGTGTAGTGAGCCTAGAAGCCCAACATGCTAACATAACAAGGATTTAAAATAATTTAAATCACTTTAATACTAATACATAACATATACATGAATGAGCATGCTTAAAATAATATCATGACATAACATAACTTAAATTAACTTAAATATCATAATCATACATAATACATAAACATTGTTGAGCAAATTATTTTCTAACATTGCATGGTTGTATCCATAGTGTAACCTTAAATCATACATCAAATATTTATCAGCGTGGAAACCAACGTACGTGGCGGTGACAAATCACCTCTTAAATTGGCAGTAAACTGCCCTTCAATAGTTCACATATGGGGACGAATCCCCCTCAAATTGTCACACTACTTCAACTTCCAACATAAAATATTTTCTTTTGCTCAACCTTAAACATTAAATCATGCATAAAAATTATTTCATGAATCATGTACTTAAATAAAATGTGTGTCCTTCATATATATTTAATTTAAATTTCATACTAACATATAATTATTAAAATAACTTCCATGCATAAAAATAATTAAATATATATTCAGGACACATGCAAATTTCTCATGGGTTGTACTGACTGCTGGCCCTAACACTCAAGCCCAATTACTTAAATCTGGCTCATTAACATTGAGACTGGCCCATTAACATACTTAAGCCCAACATTACATTTCTAAGCCCAATGAATTAATTAAAGCCCATTAAAACACTCCTGGCCCAATAAAAACTTATTCTGGCTCAATGGGCCCTAAAGCCCAAAGACTGGCCCAATAACTTCCATGGGCCCCCAGGGCCCATAAAAATTAGTGGACTCACTTAATTAATTTAATTAAGCCCAATAATAATTAAATTTAACCCAAAAAATTAAATGGAACCCAAATCATTTTATTTCAAATTAATTGGCCCAAAAACCAATTAAATCATAAAATACTTTAAAATTAAAAAGACTCGAGTCCGGCTCACCTAACCCAAACCCAGACCAACTTAACCCGACCCACCACACTACTGACCCGACCCAGGCCATAGACCCGACCCGGAACCAACCCTAACCCTAAACCCGTCGCCCCCCTTTTCCCGTCTCGGCTGCGGCTGTGAGCAGCAGCCACTCCTTGGCTGCTGCCGGCCTGCTACGGCCGCCCCTGGCCGGAGCACCGTCGCCCAGACATAGCCCACGTCTGGGCGGTTCGAACCTAGCCCCTGAACCCAAACCATGCAGCCCAGCCCCTAGCCGAACCGAGCCCTTCCCGAGAACCCTAACCTGCGTCCCCCCTTGGCCGATCGCCTCTTAGCTCCAAGTCTGGGCTTGTTTGGCTCGAGCCACTCGAGCCATTCGAACCTAGACTCACCTTAGGCAACCTAGGAACCTTTACCAGCAGCCTAGACACAACCATGGCAAACCAAACGTGAACATGATCAATAAACACAAGAACAAATGCATAAAACCGAACCGATCCCGTTTTGTTTCTGAAAATTTCGAAGGAATTCTGATTCTCACGCACACACACACATAATAACTGATATGGTACAAAAAAAAAAGAAAGAATCATGACTTTCACCGAAATTGAAGAGATGAAGGCGCGTGGAACGATTCCGGGACGATGGGACGACGACGGCAAGCTTTGGACCTTCAAAAAACGTGGCTATGGAGTCTACCTTAGGGCTGCTCAGTCAAAATACAAAATAATCTACTATCAAACATAAATCCCGAAATTAAAAATTAAGGGAATTTTAAAAATACTAAAAAGTCATTATTTTGGCTTATTTTGAATAAAAACGGACTCCTAAAATTATATAAAATTAAATACTAAAAATATTGAGGAAATAAAACTCAAAATAATATTTTTGGGCTCTAACAAGACTCATAAAATAATTTGGTTAGAAAGCTGCCATCTCGTCCGTCTACGGTCCCGTCTACGTGATCAAAAACAATTAAATTTCCATAAATCATGAAAATCACTAATTATGGGTTAAATGCTTAAAATAACCTAAAACATGCACAAATAATTTCACATAATTATTTAACCCATAAATCTAAAATTCTAAATAAATAAAATTCCTAATTATGCATGCGAATTTACGTATTTAAAATACCGGGTGTTACAGTTGTCTTTCTGGATTGGTATTTGATACGAATTATCAACCTCTTCGACTTTATCAAATTCAAGTTGAACCGACATTATTGTTGAGAATTAGAGATGCTCAGAAACATGATCAGAATGTGCAAAATTCGATTGAGAAAGTCCGATCAGTGCATGTATCTGAATACCGGATTCGAGATGATCTTCTTTATATTCACAATCTCCTTGTAGTACCTGATATTTCTGATGTGCGATAACAACTACTGAAAGAGGCGCATTGTAGTCGTTATAGTATTCATCCTGGAGGTAGGAAGATGTATAACGATTTGAAGACTCGATACTGGTGGAAACCAATGAAGTCCGATATCACTGATTTTGTGTCTCGATGTCTTAATTGCCAACAAGTGAAGGCTGAAAGGAAGAAACCGCCTGGTTTGTTACAGAGTTTATCAGTGCCTGAATGGAAATGGGATCATATTTCCATGGACTTCGTGACGAGATTACCTCGATCTTCTAGAGGTTATGATGCTATCTGGGTGATTATTGATAGATTGACGAAATCAGCATGTTTTATACCTTATCGCATGACGTATAGACATGACCAGATGGCAGAGATATATGTCCGTGAAGTTGTCAGATTGCATGGAGTGCCGAAATCTATTGTATCAGATCGTGATCCTCGATTTACATCACATTTTTGGCACAGCTTACAGAGTGCTTTGGGTACTCAGTTACACTTGAGCACAGCTTATCATCCATAGACTGACGGACAGTCTGAGCTTACTAATTAGACATTGGAGGACATGTTGAGAGCTGTAGTGCTTGAGTTTGGCACTAGTTGGCAAGAATCACTATCTCTTTGTGAATTCTCGTACAACAACAGCTATCAATCGAGTATTGGAATGGCTCCTTTTGAAGCTTTATATGGAAGAAAATGTCGATCTCCTCTTTACTGGGATGATATCTCTGAAGTACCTGACACTGGCCCTGATATGATACGTGATATGAATGAACAGGTGAAGCTTATTCAGAGAAGAATGAAGACAGCACAATATAGACAAGCGAAATATGCCAATGTTCGACGTCGACCTTTGTCGTTTGAACAGGGGGATATGGTGTTTCTGAAGATTTCTCCATTCAGAAGCACTGTCAGATTTGGCAAGCGAGGGAAATTGTCTCCACGATATATCGGTCCTTATGAAATTCTGGAGTAAATAGGCAATCTCGCCTATCGATTAGCTCTTCCTCCATCTTTATCTGGAATACGAACAAGTCTTCAAGATGAATGCAATATATATCATTCAAATCTCATTCATTAACATCAAGACTTATTCAACAACTCAAAGGAAAACACATAAGAGCAATTAAGCAAACAAGTATGTGATTTAGGGGAACACGATACAAACCATCTCGAGTTGTAATCCCAATCAAATAGTAGTCCACTTTTACCTTTCAAATGTGATGTTTAGGATGTATTTTAGCTTGTCCAAATCTGTACAAGTTAACCACCAAACCTATCTCAAAATCTGCTCAAATTTCAACCCAAACGTCAAAGCAAAACGCTACCAACCTTGTGCGTTCTTGTATCGATTTCGGAGTCAAGATCAATGAGTTGAAATGCCCTGTTTACACACTGAAATCACAGCATAACAAGCAAGGAATCATCAGCTAATAATTCAGCAACTTCTTAGTCCAAGAACAATAGCAAATCACTTCAAATCATGAGTTCGACGGCATATCGGTATAAACTCGGCGATTCCGAACACGTCTATAACCATTCTATAAGAATATACATCTTTTCATCAGCTGAATATCAGTCAAAACCCAGCATATCAGCAAGTATAAAGATCGAGTAGTGGCTGGAACATCATAAGAAATTGATAAAACAATCATTCCTCAACCCAACTTCAACAAACACAACATAGAAGTTCAACCACAACACTTTCATACAAAAGTCTGATCTCTGTCCATTTCGAATTCTCAAATCATGATGAACTAAGATAAAACTTACATCAATTCGAAGGTCTCGTTGCGAGGATTCCAGAACATCTTTCGGAATCGAAATCGGATACCCGGAGCTCAAGATATGTCAATTGGAAGATGATGAAGAAATTTTGGGATTTCTTTGGTTCTTTCTCTCGATTCTTGCCTCTGAAAAATCCGATGGAATGTGTGTTGTATCACACGTGTAAATGCTGAGTATTCCTTTACAATTCTGATAAATTTAATAATAATTGCACTTTAGCCCCTTAACTATTCAAAAATTGCAATTTGGTCCTCAACTTCTTATTTCATTCAATTTCAATCCTAATCAATTTAAGAATATTAGAATTTAAATCAAAACTCCAAATATTCCCAAATTAATTATTCTCGGATTAAAATTAAATAATTCCGGGCGTTACAATTCCTCCCCACTAAGACACGATTTCGTCCTCGAAATCTCAAGTAGTATCCACAGATCATATAACAGATATCAGATAACAGGAAAACTAAAGGAGACTCACATCAATGAAACATCTCTGGAAATCGTTGCATCATATCTGATTCAGTCTCCCAAGTTGCTTCTTCAATACCATGACGATTCCACTGGACTTTTACAAGTGGAATAGTCTTCGTTCGTAGTTGCTTCTCTTTTCGATCAAGAATTTGAATTGGCTTTTCAAAATAACTCAAAGTCTCGTCGAGTTCAGCCTCATCAGATTGAAGCACATGAGATTCATCAGCAAGATATTTTCGAAGCATCGATACATGAAAGACATCATGTATTCCAGATAAAGATGGAGGAAGAGCTAATCGATAGGCGAGATTACCTATTTTCTCCAGAATTTCATAAGGACCGATATATCGTGGAGACAATTTCCCTCGCTTGCCAAATCTGACAGTGCCTCTGAATGGAGAAATCTTCAGAAACATCATATCCCCCTGTTCAAATGACAAAGGTCGACGTCGAACATTGACATATTTCGCTTGTCTATCTTGTGCTATCTTTATTCTTCTCTGAATAAGCTTCACCTGTTCATTCATATCACGTATCATATCAGGGCCAGTGTCAGGTACTTCAGAGATATCATACCAGTACAGAGGAGATCGACATTTTCTTCCATATAAAACTTCAAAAGGAGCCATTCCAATACTCGATTGATAGCTGTTGTTGTACAAAAATTCACAAAGAGATAGTGATTCTTGCCAACTAGTGCCAAACTCAAGCACTACAGCTCTCAACATGTCCTCCAATGTCTGAATAGTACGCTCAGACTGTCCGTCAGTCTGTGGATGATAAGCTGTGCTCAAGTGTAACTGAGTACCCAAAGCACTCTGTAAGCTGTGCCAAAAATGTGATGTAAATCGAGGATCACGATCTAATACAATAGATTTCGGCACTCCATGCAATCTGACAACTTCACGGACATAAATCTCTACCATCTGGTCATGTCTATATGTCATACGATAAGGTATAAAACATGCTGATTTCGTCAATCTATCAATAATCACCCAGATAACATCATAACCTCTAGAAGATCGAGGTAATCTCGTCACGAAGTCCATGGAAATATGATCCCATTTCCATTCAAGCACTGATAAACTCTGTAACAAACCAGGCGGTTTCTTCCTTTCAGCCTTCACTTGTTGGCAATTAAGACATCGAGACACAAAATCAGTGATATCGGACTTCATTGGTTTCCACCAGTATCGAGTCTTCAAATCGTTATACATCTTCCTACCTCCAGGATGAATACTATAACGACTACAATGCGCCTCTTCAAGTAGTTGTTGTCGCACATCAGAAATATCAGGCACTACAAGGCGATTGTGAACATAAAGAAGATCATCTCGAACCCGGTATTCAGATACATGCCCTGATCGGACTTTCTCAATCGAATTTTGCACATTCTGATCATGTTTCTGAACATCTCTAATTCTCAACAATAATGTCGGTTCAACTTGAATTTGATAAAGTCGAAGAGGTTGATAATTCGTATCAAATACCAATCCAGAAAGACAACAGTTTTCGGTGGTAACAATCTTGTATTCCCTGGACTGTGAACACTATACTGAGAGTCGTGGCAAAAAGAAATCAAGTCAGATTTCAAGCCTCTCATATACAAGTTCACCACGTCCAATATTTTCTTTTCGATTCTGTTTTTAAGGTTTCGAAAGAATTGTGGCTCAAGAGGTTTACTCTCAACTCTATAACCAATCTACCACAACTCAATAATTCAAAGTAATCTATACTCATTAATTTCAAATAAGTATCAAGCATCAATCTCAATAAGAAAATCATGTTTGAATCAAACATCTCATATATCAATCAACTAAATCAATTAAGGCAAGTAATTCATATAGATCACATAAGATTAAGTAAAACAACTAATCATGCATGTATGTGATTTAATAAACTCGAAAACCACCACATTCTCGAGTTATTCTACCTGTCGAATTTAATGTCGAATCATACCTTTAATCTGAACTCAAACCTCTGAAACTCTTGAACTACTTGATCAAACATGAGCTGTCCAGAATTCTGCTCAATCAATCCAAGGTGTTAGTTGTCTTCAACTTGTAGCTCATGTCAATTCCATTCCGGACTCGTCGAATCGACTTCGATACCTTTCAACTTAAATCTGAATTGAAGTGTTTACAACTAAACATTAGATTCTCAAATTCATTTCAACTCATCAAGGTTTCATCAACTTCAAATCTTGTTCAATTAACCAAAATCCAATCGACGACGAATCAATTCGAAACCGATGATTCTAATACTTTTAATATCAATCAAACATTGATATCTACTTCATATCAATATCATTTCATCACTACACATTCAAATCCAACACTTGCATTTTTCAGAAATTCGACAAACAAAATCGACGGCGTAACGACTCGAATTCGGTAATTCCAAAAGCATAGACACCATCTTATCTATCAACTAGTCTCATTTTCATATCCAATTCCATCCATATCACACGAAACCAATAGCCTAAAATTTCCAGAATTTCAGAAACTAATCGATAATTGAAAAACATGTCCAAACGACGATCTTTTTGCGAACCGTCTTAAATATACTATCGTCGTATATACTAGAACACGTTTATACAATCAAATCGTAATTCTACCATCTTAAAATTAAAACATGGTAGAATTTAGCCAAACTTACGTCAAAGTGTAGCACTCGAAGCCGTGATCGCAAATATACGATCAATTTGAAATTCTACCAACCGGATCAATTTCTATCAAATTTTGGAATCAAGGAATCGGCCATGGAATTTCTGTTCTCCTCTCTCGGTTTTGTCTATTGTAATTAGCTTCTCAATCTGATGGAATACATGCAATGTCATACACATCACACGTGTAATCCCACTTGCATATCAATTTTGCACTTTGGCCCCCAAGTTCTTGGCTATTTGAAAATCGGTCCTTGGAAACCTTCAATCATCTCTCTCTCGGTCTTGCTACTGCTGAAGGGAATATATACACATTCAAAGTGTAATATAAATCCCTTGTTGACAAGTCAAATCCCATTTTTGCAATTTAGCCCCTGAAACCTCGATATTTGCAATTCAGTCCCTGCTCAAGTTTCTTCTTCAAATTAAATCCTCTTTATATCCAAACTCATAATAAAAATATTCAATCTCATAAATATTCAACCCAAATATTTTATTCTTTTAATTTAAGAATCCCGAAATTTAGTTCCCAAATATCCGTAAATTCTCAAATTAAATATTTTCGGCTCAGAAATTAAATCTCTAATTTCCATAAATTCCTAATTGAATATTTTTCAAATACGAAATTTAAATCTCTAATTCCGTAATTAATATTCATATGTTCAGGGCCTTACACCTTAAGTATTATCGAAGATTATCAAATTCTTTATCAAACTAACTCCACAATTATTCTTATTCTCAAAGATTCAAGAACCTAATACAAAACATAATTATCATCAATTTATACCTCATATAATTAATAGTACAAACTTAAAACCACAAACCACCAACTATAATCTTATGGTACTGTCATCTCCAAGAAAATCATGACTTCTTCGTCAAATAAAAAACCTTAATAGTTAAATGAATGACAATATGATATCTGTGAACCCGACTAACCTAATTTGACACAAGCGGACTTAATTCCCAAAAATATATACTAGCCTCTATAAAGTAACATTTTAAATTCACCAAAGAATAAAATGATACAACCCTCGATTAATCGATCTTGCGAGGAATCCTACTCTTGCCTCAAGCAATAATTCTATTGCTATCACATTAACTTAATACCTCTTATCGAAATTTACCTTTATTGTTCTGTCTTCCGCTCTTCATAAAAATTTCCTAGATAGGGTCCGCTACCTCTTACCATCACAAACCCAATAATTTACCAATAAAATCATTCTAACTTAAAATCAATAAGTTACTACAAAAATTCAAATGACAACCCATATATCATAAATATCAAAATTAGTTTCAACAAAATAAAATCGAATTCCCAAATTCAAAATTCCTTGTGGTCAATCAGTCGTCTAACATGTCTTGGGGCATACTGCATCACCACATATTCTTCACGTAAATCGCAATGCATAACTAAGTATTTTAAAACTTTGCTAACATAAAGTCTTAAGTCATAACATATGCTCCTGATAAATCATAATAAAACATTTAAAACTTACAGACCGGTAGTAGGATTTCTGAGCTTCATGTGGCAATAGGACACCCTCCAAGGACCGCTCTCTGATACCAAATGAAACGCCTAATACTAATAAATGCGGAATTTTTTTTTTTAAAATAATACTACTATACATACATGCCCATACATATATGTATATAAAATAGCATACTTTTTCTTAAATAACCTGAAAAATATTAAATAAATAAATCCTTAAAAATGTTTCATGCATCAATTTAAAATAATAAACAATGCCGTGAAAAATCTCATATGCGGAAACAATAATAAAATAAAACATGTTTCAAAATTCAACATAATAAACTAAATAGCTGCGACGGTCACGGGGTCCACTGCTCCGTGAGCTCATAAGTCCTCACCACCGGTAGGAGCTATATAAACGTCATCATGCTCACCTGCACCATATAAGCGTAGTGAGCCTAGGGACTCAACATGTCTAATCCTTTATAACAAGGTTAAAAATAATACATCACATAATTACTAATACATATACATGTACATGAGCATGCATGGAAATATTTTCATCACGTCATAAAACTGCTGAATCATAAACTGTATCATAACCATAATCATAACCATATTATTTCTTCATCATATATAACATAATTGAGCAATGCTTTTGAAACCTGCAGATGGTCCTATCTATAAGTGTGACGCTCATGTGTCGACTGATCAGTCTCATGAACCAACGTACGATGGCGGTGATAAATCACCTCCTATGGTAGTAAACTACCGAATCATATGGTGGATAACCTCCCCTATGGTAGTAAAACTACTGTAACGCCCGGAATTATTTAATTTTGATCCAAGAATATTTAATTTGGGAATATTTGGAGTTTTGATTTAAATTCTAATATTCTTAAATTATTTAGGATTGAAATTGAATAAAATGAGAAGTTGAGGACTGAATTGCAATTATTGAAGTCTTGAGGGGCTAAAGTGAAAAATTCTGAAAATGAGCAAGACACTTGTTATTGTTAAGTTGACTCACGTGTAGTATCAATATTTCCATCAGATTACTCAGCAAAGGCAAAAGGAAGAGCCGAGTGCAAGAACTCCAAACCTATTCTTCATTTTCAAATTGACATATCTTGAGTTCCGGGTATTCGATTTCGATTCCGAAAGATGTTCTGGAATCCTCGCAACGAGACCTTCGATTTGATGTAAGTTTTCTCTTAGTTCATCAAGGTTTGAGAATTCGAAATGGACAGAGATCAGACTTGTGTTTGAATTGTTGTTGATGAGCTTCTATATTTTGTAATATTGAAGTTGGGTTGAGGATTGATTGTTGTATCATGTTCTTATGATTTTCCAGCTATGATTCGACTTTTATACCTTCTGATATGTTGGGTTTGAGTTGATATACAGCTGATATGAATGTTAGATTGGTTATAGATGTGTTCGGAATCGCCGAGTTTATACCGATATGCCGTCGAACTCATGATTTGAAGTGATTTGCTATTGTTCTTGGACTAAGAAGTTGCTGAATTATTAGCTGATGATTCCTTGCTTGTTATGCTGTGATTTCAGTGTGTAAACAGGGCATTTCAACTCATTGATCTTGACTCCGAAATCGATACAAGAACGCACAAGGTTGGTAGCGTTTTGCTTTGACGTTTGGGTTGAAACTTGAGCAGATTTTGAGATAGGTTTGGTGGTTAACTTGTACAGATTTGGACAAGCTAAAAGACATCCTAAACATCACATTTGAAAGGTAAAAGTGGACTACTATTTGATTGGGATTACAACTCGAGATGGTTTGTATCGAGTTCCCTTAAATCACATACTTATTTGCTTAATTGTTTTTATATACTCTTCTATGCTTTATTGAATGAGTCTTTGATGTTATGAATGCTTTGTTGATGATATATGTTGCATTCATCTTGCAAGACTTATTCCTTGATTTCGAAATGAACGGAAACGTTCGAATAGACGATTTGAGGGATTGTATATGTATGGCCTGGGTGGTTGTTTAGCCTAGCGTCTGATTTACATATATAATGGCTTCAAAGTCTAGAGAAGTGAGATAAGTAGCCCCACCTCGATTGGGAGAGTCGGTGGATTAGTTATGATATCTACTTCTCGGGATCCCAACCGACGAATGAAAAGATGAACCTTATTTTAAAAACATGCATTGAAGTTATGTTCCTTATATCATGATCTTGATATATATTTTTTATGCATGTTTAGTTGCTTTTACTGGGAAATCTATTTCTTACCGGAGTTATCCGGCTATTGTTGTGTTGTATGTGTCATGGCAATAGGCGGGAGTGGAATCGGGCAAAAGCGAACATGAAGAACAAGGGAGGAGAGGAATAGCGTGATGATCCGAGTTTAGATGTTTTATTGAGCTGTCAATGATAGTGTTGAGTTCAAACACATGAATATGTTATAGCTACTTGTACCAAGACTTGTTGTTTAATAAGTTGTTGTCTTGTTGATGTATATAGGATTTTAGATGATGTATAAATCGTAGAGACAACATGATGTTGTAGCTTTATGCCTTTTCTATAACAATGATTCTTGTTTGATATGTTAGCCTATCTTGAGATGATTTTAAGGCTTTATTATGATCTAAATCTATCATGTTAGAATGCATGTTAGTTGTTGATTTTGATTAGATCATGTGTGAACTGAAGCTAGATGAACAAAATGAAGGAAAGGAACTCATTTGACAGCAAAGGGATTTCTGCTGTTTTTCTGGAAATGGGCTCGCTCGATCGGTGAAGTATTGCGGATCGAGCGAGGCCATTAATTTTTGGGCAGAAAGCTGAGCAAAGTTGCTCTCGCTCGATCGGTAGGAAATGACCGATCGAGCGAGGCCAATTTTACTCTCACCCGAGAGTTGAGCATTTGTGCTCGCTCGATCGGTAACTTTTTACCGATCGAGCGAGGTGCTCACTTTTGAAAAAAAATTTTATTTTATTTTATTTTGTTTAGACTTTGATTCTTGTCTATTAATTATACTGAGTTGATGAATGAGAGATTAGAACTCGGATCGTCACAACAGGTGGTATCAGAGCAAGAAAATTCTGGACTTAGATAGACTGTGAGTGGGGTAGATCGAGTCTTCTGCCTTACTTATTTATGGATTCATGCTATGATTTAATTACATGATTGAATTACATGTTGTAAATGCTAGCATGATTTATTTTAAAGTATTTATTACAAGATGTTGTAATTATTTTATTTGAAAGTATGATTACGATGATTAAGATGCATGCTTACTGGAATATCTGAACCGATAGAGGCATGTATTCTGATGATTTATGACATGCTACCTGATTATCTGAATTGATTGGAAGCATGTTTTATCTGAAGATAGTGATTATTTATTTATTTAAGATTGAATCAGAACCGAGTCTTGATCAGAGGTAAGATGATCAGAGGAGGACTGAGATAGAATTGATGATTTGGTATCCTAACCATTTTGATAATCAGATATGTCTCGAAAACCAGGACGACCTCCTCTTAGACCACATGTTCCTACTCTTATACCAGAGCAGACAGTTCATACTCCACCGACAGTGGTAACACCGATTGTGCCTCAAGCTACAGTCCCGAGTAACGAACAGGAAAGTACTTCTCGAGACATGATAGACATGATTGCTACTTCGATGGAAACACTGCTCAAACGTTTTCAATCATACCATCCGCCTACTTTGAAAGGTACTGAAAATGCAGTTGAATGTGAAGGATGGCTTGATGACATGGAAATGTTGTTTGATTCACTTGACTATGGTGATGAGCGGAGAGTCAGACTTATTGGTCATCAGTTGCATGAGGTTGCAAAAAGCTGGTGGTTCACAACAAAGAAATCTCTGGAGAATAGAGGAACTGTTCTGACCTGGAATGTCTTCAAGACAGAGTTTTATCAACGTTTCTTCCCAGTGTCTTATCGCAAAGACAAGGGTGCTGAATTTGCTAATCTGAAACAGGGAAACTTGAATATTGAAGACTATGTTGCTAAATTCTCTACATTGCTACGTTTTGCTCCACATGTTGCAGATAGTGACGAGGCTATGGCTGATCAGTTCATTAATAGACTGAATCCTGATGTTTTTACATTGGTCAACACAAGGCGACCGAATAATTTTGCTGATGCCTTGAACAGTGCCAAAGGAGCGGAAGCTGGCTTGATACAGAGCTTCGTATGTTGCTCAGCCTCCGAGACAGTCACAACTTTCAGCTCCAACTCCGCAACAGTCTTCTCGATTTGAAAGTGGTGGCAGCAGCAGTGGTAAGAAAGGATATTTGAAAGCTCGAGGAAAATAGTTTAAGAAGTCTGGGAGCAGTTCTTCGAGTTCCAGTGGCACGAAACCGAAGTCGGGAGTGTTTTGTAACAATTGTGTTGGAGGACATCCAACCGATCAGTGTCGAGGGATATTTGGGAGGTGCCATATATGCCATCAGACTGGCCATTTTGTGAGGGTATGTCCTCAGAGAGGTTCTGGACAGTCCAGAGGTGGAGAGTCATCACGATCAGTGGCTCAACCTGGAAGGCAAGCCTCTTCTATTCATTCCTTCCAACCCGCACATCCACAGCAATAGACTCGACCAGGAGGAAGTCAGACAGGCAGTCAGCATCAAATACAGCAGGCTCATGTCTTTGCATTGACGGAGGAACAGGCACAGGGAGCACCAGACGATGTGATTGTAGGTAACTGTTCTCTTTATGGTTATCCTGCATATGTATTGATAGATACAGGTGCATCCCATACGTTTATCTCTGCCCAATTTGTTTCATTGCATTCTTTGCCTGTTGAAACATTACCTGTTGTAGTATCTGTTTCTTCTCCTTTGGGGAAAGGTCTTATATCAATTCAGACAGTTAAGAATTGTTTGCTACAGTATGATGGTAATGAGATCGAGATAGATTGTTTTGTACTTGGTATGTCTGATTTTGACTGTATTATCGAAATTGATATGCTAAACAAGTACAGAGCTACCATCGATTGTTTCCAAAAGATAGTGAGATTCAGACCCGAGATGGCTGGAGAATGGAAATTCTATGGTAAGGGTTCACGTGCTAAGATTCCTCTCATTTCTGTATTACCTATGACTCGACTTTTGCAGAAAGGAGCGGAGGGATTTATTGTTTATGCAGTTGATGTTTTGAAAACTAGCCCGAACCTGGCTGATTTGCCAGTGGTTAGTGAATTTGCGGACGTTTTTCCTGATGAGATTCCAGGATTACCTCCGTATCGTGAGATTGATTTCAACATCGAACTGATGCCAGGAACTGCACCGATTTCGAAAGTACCTTATCGAATGGCACCAGTGGAATTGAAAGAGTTGAGATGATTGAAGGTTTCCAAGGACCGATTTTCAAATAGCCAAGAACTTGGGGGCCAAAGTGCAAAATTGATATGCAAGTGGGATTACACGTGTGATGTGTATGACATTGCATGTATTCCATCAGATTGATAAGCTAATTACAATAGCCAAAACCAAGAGAGGAGAACAGAATTTCCATGGCCGATTCCTTGATTCCAAAATTTGATAGAAATTGATCCGGTTGGTAGAATTTCAAATTGATCGTATATTTGCAATCACGGCTTCGAGTGCTACACTTTGACGTAAGTTTGGCTAAATTCTACCATGTTTTAATTTTAAGATGTTGGTAGAATTACGATTTGATTGTATAAATGTGTTCTAGTATATACGACGATAGTATATTTAAGACGGCTCGCAAAAAGATCGTCGTTTGGACATGTTTTTCAATTATCGATTAGTTTCTAAAATTCTGGAATTTTTAGGCTATTGGTTTTGTGTGATATGGATGGAATTGAATATGAAAATGAGACTAGTTGATAGATAAGATGGTGTCTATGCTTTTGGAATTACCGAATTCGAGTCGTTACGCCGTTGATTTTGTTTGTCGAATTTCTGAAAAATGCAAGTGTTGGATTTGAATGTGTAGTGATGAAATGATATTGATATGAAGTAGATATCAATGTTTGATTGATATTAAAAGTATTAGAATCATCGGTTTTGAATTGATTTGTCGTCGATTGGATTTTGGTTAATTGAACAAGATTTGAAGTTGATGAAACCTTGATGAGTTGAAATGAATTTGAGTGATGCGATCATGGATAGCTCGCATGTTGATCAAGTGATTAAGGATCCGTTGGAGATGCCAAGAGGACCGATTACGTGAGGACGAGCTAAGAAATTCAAAGATGCGCGTCAATCGTTGATAATGGACATTGGAATGCTTGAAGATCATTTTGAGAGATGTTATAATGGTATTGAAGGCCAAAAAGATCAAGAAAATGAAGGATTTTCACGACAGGACAGCGCTCCAGCGCTTCAAAACAGGCGCTCAAGCGCCAAACCTTCGTATTTTGAAGCGCCCCAGCGCTAGTCCATCGGAGCTCCAGCTCTGTATTTATGATATTCTTTTCTATTTTTGAGAGTTTTATTCCTACTAGGAAACTTTTAGTAGATATCTTTGATATCTTTAGCTATATTTTGAATTATTTTACGATATCTTTTATTATTTTGTAGTTGTATTAAGATTTCAGATTATTGATTATTCAATACAAAATTCTCTCTAGAATTTTATTAAGCTTTTGCTTACCCAAAAATCAAACTTATCAAAGTTTTCAACTTTGTAGCGTTTGTCGATTGATTATCCTCGTGGGTTGTCAGAAACAGGTTTTCTGAAGGTCCCGTTGTGATCAATTGTTTTCTTCGTGATTACTGTTGCTAGTTTCGTTGTAAGCTAGAGGTGGTTAATCCAAAACTTTTTACTTATTTTCAAGATCGGGCAATTTCTTGATTTTTTTTGTTATTGGATTGAGGGTACGATTTTAATATAGTCGTGTTTGCCTTCCATACATTAAGAATTCATATCATTTGGTATCAAAGCAAAGGTTTTGAATCAAGTAAGTATCTATCTTCATCTATCTCTGTTCTTCGCGTTCTTCTTATCCGTTCTTCATCGTTCTTCGTTGGAATATTTCCTTCGTCGAATTTTTGTGTCGTTTCTTTCAAACTTGTTATCCAAGTCTCGTGTCTTGTGCTACAAGTTATAAAAAAAAATCGATCAAAAAAAAAATAAAAAGGATCGAAAGCTTCAAAAAAAAAAAAAAAAAAAAGAAATATTGAAGAAGCAAGATAACTTGTTGTCAATTGTTCATCCTTGGGTTCAAGTCAAAATTCGAGTGTTCATAAATTTATTCATCTTGTTTTTGTCAGTCTTCGAGAGTCAATCTTCAAGTGTCTACAAGTTGTGAGCTTGAGAGTTTAATTCACTTTTTACCAAGCAAAAGCCTACATAAATTTTGAGTGAAAAAAAAAAATAGTATTGAGTGAATTCGTTTGGAGGGACTTGTGAGAACTTGTGTGAGAAATTTTATTACTAATTTTTTTCTTGCAGGTACGATGAGTTCAAATAGTCAAAATTTTTCAAAGGAAGATTTGAGTACAATGATAAGGGAAGCAATGAGAGTGGAGTTGGAAACAATGCATGAAAGGATAAGTAAACTTGAAGTTAGTGAGGATGATGAGAGTTTTGGTGAGAATTCGGGTAGGAATAGGCGAGGTCAAGACGATGGAAGAAATAGAAGAGAAGCAATGCGAGGGAGGTATACTGAAGGGGGTAGAGAAGATGGGAATATTAATGGGATTAAGATGAAAATTCCATCGTTTAATGGGAAATCTGATCCAGAGGCTTATTTGGAGTGGGAGATGAGAGTGGAGTCGGTGTTTGACTGCCACAACTACAACGATTCGAAAAAAATAAAGTTAGCGGTTGTTGAGTTTGTGGATTATGCTCTAATTTGGTGGGATCAACTGACTACATCTAGGAGGAGAAATGGTGAGAGGCCTATTGAAACATGGGAGGAGATGAAGCAAATAATGAAGAAAAGGTTTGTTCCTAATTACTATTATCGTGATATGTTTAAGCGATTGCAGAATTTGAAGCAAGGCTCGAGAAGTGTAGAAGACTACTACAAGGAGTTGGAGATTACTATGATCCGGGCTAACATTGAGGAGGATAGTGAGGCAACAGTGGCTCGATTTCTGTGTGGTTTGAATAGAGATATTCATGACCAAGTGGAGCTAAGACATTGTGTGGATCTTGAAGAGATGGTACAATTAGCTATGAAAGTGGAGCTACAGCTTAAAAGGAGAGGCATTGGTCGAGTGTCCTCGGGTGGAGGAACTACTACACCTTGGAATCCAAACGTTGGCAAACGAGAGGATGTCAAGCCGGTGTCCAAACCAAAAGTTGATACCAAGCAAGAAACACCAAAGCAAGGAGTGCAAGGTAAATTTGAAACTCCCAATAATCGTTCTAGGGATATTAAATGCTTTAGATGTCAAGGTCTTGGTCATATTACTAGTCAGTGTCCTAACAAAAAAATAATGATTGTGAATGATGGTGGTGAGGTTGAATCGGAGAGTGAGGAGGAGAATTATGATGATATGCCTGCGTTGGAGGATCCCGATGACGAGGGATATAAGGCAGTCGTTGGAGAGTTGTTGGTGACTAGGAGAGTGTTGAATGTGCAACAAAAGGAAGAGAAAGAAAATCAAAGGGAAAATTTGTTTCATACTAGATGCTTTGTGAAAAACAAAGTGTGTAGTGTCATCATTGATGGGGGTAGCTGTACCAATGTCGCAAGTAGCGAGCTTGTTGAGAAATTGAGTTTGCCTACTTCAAAGCATCCTCAACCCTATAGATTGCAGTGGTTTAATGATAGTTCTAAAGTGAGAGTGACTAGGCGAGTTGTGGTGCCTTTCTCAATTGGGAAATATGGAGATGAAGTGGTGTGTGATGTGGTGCCTATGCAAGCGTGTCATATCTTGTTGGGTAGACCGTGGCAATTTGATAGGAAGGTGACACATGATGGGTTTAAAAATCGTTATTCCTTTACTATGAAGAAGGAATCTGTAGTATTGTTTCCTATGACTCCAAAGCAAATATTGGAGGATCATTTGCAAAAGAAAAAGAAAGAAGAGGCCGAAAAAAAGAGTGAACAAAAAAGTGAGATGACCTTTGAAAAAAAGAATGAAAGAAAAAAAGATAAGAAAAAAATTGAGAGGAAAGAGGCCGATAAAAAAATATACATGGCCCAAAAGAGTGAGTTGCGAGAGATTTTACATGTGCATACTCCACTTGTGTTGATTTTTTATAAGGAGATTCTCCTTAACACAAGTGATATAGCCGGAAATCTTCCGAGCAATGTTGTTTCTCTCTTGCAGGAATTTGAAGAATTATTTCCGGAGGATTTACCTCAAGGACTACCACCTTTGAGGGGAATTGAGCATCAAATTGATCTTGTGCCCGGAAGTGCATTACCAAATCGTCCAGCTTATAGGAGTAATCCGGAAGAAACAAAAGAGCTACAAAGGCAGGTAAGTGAACTTCTTGATAAGGGATTTGTGCGTGAGTCTATGTCTCCTTGTGCTGTACCTGTTTTGTTAGTGCCTAAGAAAGACGGTTCATGGAGAATGTGTGTTGATTGTAGAGCCGTTAACAATATTACCATCAAGTATAGGCATCCTATTCCTAGACTAGATGATATGTTGGATGAATTGTATGGTTTTAGCATCTTTAGTAAAATTGATCTTAAGAGTGGTTACCATCAAATTCGGATGAGAGAAGGTGATGAATGGAAAACTGCTTTTAAAACTAAGTATGGGTTGTATGAGTGGTTGGTTATGCCATTTGGGTTAACTAATGCACCTAGTACTTTTATGAGGTTAATGAATCATGTTTTGCGTGCTTATATTGGAAAATTTGTTGTGGTATATTTTGATGATATCTTGGTGTATAGTAAAAGTTTGAATGAGCATGTTGAACACTTGAGGATTGTGTTAATCACACTAAAGACTGAACATTTGTATGCTAATTTAAAAAAGTGTGTATTTTATACAAAAGAACTTGTGTAATAATTGTTTATTACAGTATGACAGTAGTGAAATAGAGATAGATTGTATTGTGCTTGGTTTGTCTGATTTTGACTGCATTATCGGAATTGATATGCTAACCAAGTACAGAGCTACCGTAAACTGTTTTCAGAAAGTGGTGAGGTTCAGACCTGAGATGGCTGGAGAATGGAAGTTTTATGGTAAGTGTTCTCATGCTAAGATTCCTCTGATTTCTGTATTATCTATGACCCGACTTTTGCAGAAAGGAGCGGAGGGATTTATTGTTTATACAGTTGATGTTTTAAAAGCTAGCCCGAATTTGGCTGATTTGCCAGTGGTTAGTGAATTTGCGGATGTTTTCCCTGATGAGATTCCAGGACTACCTCCGTACCGTGAGATTGATTTCAACATAGAACTGATGCCAGGTACTGCACTGATTTCTAAAGCACCTTATCGAATGGCACCAGTTGAATTGAAGGAGTTGAAAGATCAGTTGGAAGATTTACTGGCCAAAGGATACATTCGACCCAGTGTTTCTCCTTGGGGAGCTCCAGTACTGTTTGTCAGAAAGAAAGACGGTTCAATGAGATTGTGTATCGACTACCGGCAACTGAACAAGGCAACGGTAAAGAACAAATACCCTTTGCCTCGTATTGATGATTTATTTGACCAGTTGCAGGGTTCTTCGGTGTATTCCAAGAATGATCTGAGATCTGGGTACCATCAGCTGAGAGTTAGAGATTCTGATATTCCGAAAACTGCTTTCAGAACCAGGTATGACCACTATGAGTTTATAATTATGCCGTTTGGTCTGACAAATGCTCCAGCTATGTTTATGGCTTTGATGAACCGTGTGTTTCAGAAATATCTGGATGACTTCGTTATCATTTTTATTGATGATATTCTGATATATTCGAAGAATTTTATTGATCATTCTGAGCATTTGAGAACCGTGCTGAAGACTTTAAGAGCTGAGAAACTGTATGCTAAACTGTCGAAATGTGAGTTTTGGCTGAAAAGGTTGTTTTTCTTGGAAATATCATATCCGAAAATGGTATAGCTGTTGATCCAAGTAAAGTCAAGGCAGTGATCAATTGGTCGAGACCAACATCTGTTCCTAAGATACGTAGTTTCATGGGTTTGGCTGGGTATTATCGTCGATTCATTAAAGATTTTTCCAGTATTGCGAAGCCGATTACTCAGTTGACTCAGAAAAATGCTCCATTTATCTGGTCTGAAGCTTGTGAATCCAGTTTTCTTGAGTTGAAGAAACGACTGACCAGTGCACCAGTCTTGACGATTCCTTCAGGTACTGGTGGTTTCACTGTTTATTGTGATGCATCTCATCGAGGTTTGGGATGTGTATTGATGCAGCGAGGGCATGTGATTGCTTATGCCTCACGACAGTTGAAGCCTCGCGGACTAGATATCCGATTCATGATCTTGAATTGGCCGTCATTGTATTTGCTTTGAAGATTTGGCGACATTATCTGTACGGGGAACAGTTTGAAATATATTCTGATCACAAGAGTCTGAAATATTTGTTTTCACAGTCAGAACTGAATATGAGACAGCGGAGATGGCTTGATTTGCTGAAAGATTTTGATTGTGAGATTAGATACTATTCGAGGAAATCGAATGCAGCAGCTGATGCATTGAGTCGAAAGGTATGTTCTTTATCTCTATCGACGATTGGTGTATCCCATTTGATTGAAGACTGTTGTTGTTCTGGATTAGTATTTGATATGAATTATCAGCCTCTGCGACTTTATCAAATTCAAGTTGAAGCAGAGCTACTTTTGAGAATTAAAGAAGCTCAGAAACTTGATCAAAATGTGCAGAATTCGATTGAGAAAGTCCGATCAGGGCATGTATCTGAATATCAAGTTCGAGATGATCTTCTTTATGTTCATAATCGCCTTGTAGTGCCTGATATTTCTGATGTGCGACAACAACTACTGAAAGAGGCGCATTGTAGTCGTTATAGCATTCATCCTGGTGGTAGGAAGATGTACAATGATCTGAAAGCTCATTATTGGTGGAATCAAATAAAGACAAATATCACTGATTTTGTAGCTCGATGTCTGAATTGCCAACATGTGAAAGCTGAGAGGAAGAAACCGCCTGGTTTGTTACAGATTTTGTCCGTGCCTGAATGGAAATGGGATCATATTTCCATGGACTTCGTGACGAGATTACCTCAATCTTTTAGAGGTTGCGATGCTATCTGGGTGATTATCGATAGATTGACGAAATCAGCGTGTTTCATTCCTTATCGCATGACGTATAGACATGACCAGATGACAGAGATTTATGTCCGAGAAGTTGTCAGATTACATGCAGTGCCGAAGTCTATTGTATCAGATCGTGATCCTCGATTTACATCTCACTTTTGGTACAGCTTACAGAATGCTTTGGGTACTCAGCTACATTTGAGCACAGCATATCATCCACAGACAGACGGACAGTCTGAGCGTACCATTCAGACTTTTGAGGACATGTTGAGAGCTGTAGTGCTTGATTTTGACACTAGTTTGCAAGATTCACTACCCCTTTGTGAATTCTCATACAACAACAGCTATCAATCGAGTATTGAAATGGCTCCGTTTGAAGCTCTGTATGGTAGAAAATGTCGATCTCATCTTTACTGGGATGATATTTCAGAGGTACCTGATGTTGGACCTGATATGATTCGAGATATGACTGAACAAGTGAAGCTTATTCAGAAAAGAATGAAGACAGCACAAGATAGACAAACGAAGTATGCCAATATCTAACGTCGACCTTTGTCTTTTGAACAGGGAGATCATGTATTTTTGAAGATTTCTCCGTTCAGAGGTACTGTACGATTTGGAAAGCGAGGAAAGTTTTCTCCACGATACATTGGTCCTTATGAAATTTTGGAGAAAATAGGCAATCTTGCCTATCGACTAGCTCTTCCTCCATCTTTATCTGGAATACATGATGTCTTTCATGTATCAATGCTTCGAAAATATCTTGCTGATGAATCTCATGTGCTTCAATCTGATGAGGCTGAACTCGACGAGAGTTTGAGTTATTTTGAAAAACCAATTCAGATTCTTGATCGAAAAGAGAAGCAACTACGAACGAAGATTATTCCACTTGTGAAAGTTCAGTGGAGTCGTCATGGTATTGAAGAAGCAACTTGGGAGGCTGAATCAGATATGATGCAACGATTTCCAGAGATGTTTCAATGATGTGAGTCTCCTTTAGTTTTCTGTTATCTGATATATTTTATGTGCTGTTTGTACTTGAGATTTCGAGGACGAAATTGTGTCTTAGTGGGGGAGAATTATAACGCCCGAAATTATTTAATTTTGATCCGAGAATATTTAATTTGGGAATATTTGGAGTTTTGATTTAAATTCTAATATTCTTAAATTATTTAGGATTGAAATTGAATGGAATGAGAAATTGAGGACTGAATTGCAATTATTGAATTCTTGAGGGGCTAAAGTGCAAAAACCTTATTTTTGAGTTGGACACTAGTTATTCTTGAGCTTATTCACGTGTAATAGCAGATTTTATCAGAATTGGTAGAGTCAAGAACCGAGAGCAAAAACTTACAAGAACTCCAAGCTTCTTCTTCATCTTCAAATTGAGATATCTTGAGCTTCGGGTATCCGTTTTCGATTTCGAAAGATGTTCTGGAATCCTTGCAACAAGACCTTCAATTTGATGTAAGTTTTCTCTTAGTTCATCATGATTTGGGAATTTGAAATTGAAAGAGATCAGAAGTTTGTATGGAATGGTGTTGATGAGTTTCTATACCTTGTTTTATTGAAGTTGGGTTGAGGAATGATTGTTGTATCATGTTCTTATGATTTCCCAGCTATGATTTGATCTATATATATATGCTGATATGGTGAGTTTGGACTGATATACAGTTGATATGAATGTTAGAATGTTATAGTTGCCTTCGGGATTGCCGAGTTTATACCGATATGCCGTCGAACTTATGATTTGAAGTGTTTTACTATCTTATGCTTGAGCTGCTATTGAGATGAGCTTAAGCTGATGTTCTTTGGCAATTGTGTTGTGGTTTCAGCTTATAAACATGGGCCATCGAGCTTGAGAACATCGACTTCGAACAGATAGAAGAAAGCACAAGGTTGTTAGCGTTTTGCCTTGAAGTTTGGGTTGAAAATTGAGCAGATTTTGAGATAGGTTTATGGTTGATACTTGTACAGATTTTGACAAGCTAGAAGACACCTTAAACCTCACATTTGAAAGGTAAAAGTGGACTATTATTTGAATGGGATTATAACTCGAGATGGTTTGTATCGAGTTCCGTAAATCACATACTTATTTGCTTAATTGCTTTTATATGCTCTTCTATGAGTTGTTGAATGAGTTTTTGTTGTTAATGGATGCTTTTATGATGATATATGTTGCATTCATCTTGCAAGACTTTTTCCTTGATTTTGAAATGAACAGAGACGTTCAAATAGACGATTTGAGGGATTATATATGTATGGCCTGGGTGGTTGACGTAGCCTAGCATCTGAAATGCATATGTAGTGGCTTCAAAGTCTAGAGAAGGAAGATAAGTAGCCCCACCTCGATTGGGAGAGTCGGTGGTTAGTTATGATATCTTCTTCTCGGGATCCCAACCGAAGAAATGAGAGAATTGTTAGAAAACCTTGTTTTAAAACATGCATTGTTTTTATTTTATATCATGAGTTTGATATATGCTTGCTATGCATGTTTAGTTGCTTTTACTGAGAAATATATTTCTCACCGGAGTTATCCGGCTATTGTTGTGTTATATGTGTCATGGCAATAGGCGGGAGTGTAACAGGGCAAAAGCGATCTTGAAGAACAAGGGATGAAAAAGATGAGAGAATAGCGTGATGATCCGAGTTTAGGTGGTTTATTGAGCTGTCAATGCTAGAGTTGAGTCCAAATCATGATCTTGTTGTAGTTACATGTACTAAGACTTGTTGGTTATGAGTTTGATGTATAACTCTTATGTACAAAACTGGAGATGATGTTGCTACCTCTTAGGACTTAACTTGGTGTTTGTAAACAATGAGTCTTGTTTGATATGTGAGCCTAATTGGAGTTGATTTTAAGGATTTATTATGATTCAATTCTATCAACTTATATCATGTTAGAATGCATGTTAGCTTATGATTTGGAATAGGCTTTGTATGAGTTGATAGTAGATGATAAATGCATGGATGAACTCATGTTGACAGCATTTTGATTTCTGCCTGTTTTTCTGGAAATGTGCTCGCTCGATCGGTGTAATGTCATGGATCGAGCGAGGCCTTCTATTGCAGGATCAGTAGTTGTGGTGATCGTGGCTCGCTCGATCGGTGAAATATCACGGATCGAGCGAGGCAACATTTTGTTCAACCCGAGAGTTTGAGCTGTAGGCTCGCTCGATCGGTAGCTTTTCACCGATCGAGCGAGGTGCTCAATTCTTAAAAAAAAAACAAATTTTATTACTTTGTTTAGACATTGATTCTTTGTCTAGTCTTTGTAATGTTTTAATTAATGAGAGATTAGAACTCGGGTCTTCACAGGCTAAGTCAACCACCCAGGCCATACATATATAATCCCTCAAATCGTCTAATCGAACGTTTTCGTTCATTTCAAAATCAAAGAATTGGTTTATCAAGATGAATGCACATATAAAATCAATATAGCATTCATTAACACCATAGACTCATTCAATAATTCATAGAAAACATATAAAAGCGAGTAATCAAATAAGTATGTGATTTAGGGAACTCGATACAAACCATCTCGAGTTAGATTTCATTCAAAATAGTAGTCCACTTTTACCTTTCGATTGTGAGGTTTCAAGGCAACTTCAAGCTATCCAAATCTGAACAACACAATCACCAAACCTATCTCAAAATTTGCTCAGGCTTCAACCAAACTTCAAGGCAAAAAGCTACAAACCTTGTTCTTTCTTCTATCGGTTTCGAAGTTGAGATTATCGAGTTGATATCCCCTGTTTATGCACTGAAATCACAGCATATAAACCAAGTGTGGGGACCTCGGGTTGCTAATCTTGTTTTAGGGCAGCTAATGATTAATTAAACAATTAATCAAATAATTAAAGAATAATAAATCAAGAGCATAAATTTTTTTTTTAAAAAAATTTCAGAGCCTCGCTCGATCGGGCAAAATCAGCCGATCTGTTGGTATATTTGTCTTTCTGATCATTTCTATCTGTTGTGGCACAGAACTATAAACAAAAATCATGTTCTAAGCACTTACCAACAAATTAATATACCTCTGTTATTTCATCATTTCTTCATCAAAATTCATCAGTTGATTGTCAGGTTTCGAAGTTGGTAGACAGTCAATCTAATACATCATTCATCAGTATTTTTCAGGTATCTGAACGATTGATCAAGTTCTTCAGAACAACTTCTACATGCAATACATTTATTCATTCGCTGATATTCTGTTCTGTTCTGTTCAATCAGAAATATTTCATTCAGCTGAGCAATAATACAGTTCTGTTCAATCTGACAATACCATTCTGTTCAGTCTGGCCATACCACTCTGTCAGTCTGGGGTGCTTACATCACCCAAAGAACACTATTCTCTTCGATTCTGGGTGCTTACATCACCCGGGAAAATTCTTATAATAACATCGATAAGAATTTGAAAATTTACAAATCAGTAAATTAATCAATTCAATTTCAAAGGTAGATCAAGAGTACATGCAATTTATTAAATCATCAAATCAAATACTGCATAATCATGCAATACTATAAATGCATGTGTGTGGGGACCTCGGGTTGTTAATCTCATTCTAAGGGCAATAATGATTAAGTATCATTAGTCAAACAAGGAAGGATGAAGTAACAAGCCAAGCCAAGAACCAAAAAAATTTTTTTTTTTTTTTTTTTAAAATGGGGTGCGCTCGAGCGGCCATAAAGCGCCGCTCGGGCGCACCATGTTGCTAACAAAGTGAAAGTTCTGCCTGGGCTGCGCTCGGGCTGCTGTTTTTGGCAGCTCGGGCACAGTCCTGGACAGAGTTTTTCCCTCGAAAAACATGGCTCCCAAGCTTGCTTCTTAACTTCTCCAAACCTGGTTTTTAGATCTGAACATATTCAAATACATCTAAACAAAGTCTCATACAATGGTACATGTATTTTCTTACATCATCCAAGTCGCTAAAAGATCACAAAACGACAACAACTTAAACTAGATCAAGTTTGATACATGTTTTCCCATCGTAATACATATGTTCAAAACCAAGGAAACTAAACATCTAAAAGATCAAAGTATCATCTACAACCCGAGTCCTCACATGCTCGACTCTTTATCCCAGCTGTCAATGACGTCGATGACCAGCTTCTGCCCCCTCTGTTGTCATGCACACATACAAAACAAGACAACAGCCGGATACACTCCGGTGAGATACAATCTCAGTATAATCGACATATCGAAAGTGTTAAATAAATCATATCGACTCTATTTAAAACTCGACTCAATCAAATAGAGTAATACGCTCTTCGTATAGGAATTGATTCATTAAACTTCGAAGCCATCAAGATTCGTATGCGATCTTGACATGGATATCCATCTATCGAGATATAATCGACTCGAAAATCAGGTTAATCGTAACCTGGGCTTATAATCAATTCAATCTATCAATATATCCACTCGAATATAAAGATCCACTACCTGTGATGGATCGACAACATCGAAATCAAATCAAATCAAAACAAGTATGTGATTTTATCGGGCCAACTCAAGACACGTCGATCTTGAGTTTCAAAGTCCCTTTCAAAACGATGTCGTCATTATACCTTCGTTTATCGGATTCTGAGCTCTTCAAATCTGTAAAAGATAATCAAGATATACATATCAAACTTCATTTCACATTATCGCTTCAGAAACAAGTCAAAACCATAAGGAATTCATCGCCCAATCGCATTTCAAACCTCAAGAACACTTCTTCGGTACAAGGTCGAAGTCTTGTGTCGTTTGTGCTGTTTCTTCAACTGAAATTGAACAAGAAAATTGCTATAACAACCATAAAATCTCCATAACATATTCAGTTTCAAACTTGGCTATCAACACAGTCCAACAACTCGACTAAACGGCGTAGTGATTCAAAATCGGTAACCGATACGGTATCGCAAACCATTTCTATCAAATTCTTCAATCATACGTACATCACAACTCATAAACCAGCTGATATATAACCTTTAAAACAACATATAAATGTCCATAACAGTTGGTTCACTTGCTGGAATCAAAATCGAATACAACTATCGCAAGTTCATCAAGCCGGTTTCAATAGATAATCATAACAAGTTCAAGAACAAGCATACAAGTTCAGAATCTGATCTCTGCCCCATAATGATTTCGAAATCAACATAACAGAGCATAAAACTTACACGAGATCGAAGCCCTCGTCGTAAGGATTCCAGAACATCCAACGGAATCGAAATCAGACAACCGTAGCAAAAGTTATCGCGAAAAGAAAATCAAACTTGTAAAGGAAATGGAAGGAATCGGGTGTGCTCGGTTCTGAATTTCTGAATTCTGATTTCTTTTTTTTCCTTCTTACACGTTTTTCCCTCTCCTACATATAGCAAATCAGATAAGTTAAGAGGAAATTGCACTTTAGTCCCTCCATTCTTCGGAAATTGCAATTCAGTCCTCAGCCCTTAGTTTTATTCAATTTCAATCCTAAATAATTTAAGAATATTAGAATTTAAATCAAAACTCTAATTATTCCCAAATTAAATATACTCGGATTAAAATTAAATAAATTCGGATTAATATCAATTAATCCCGGGCCTTATATTTCTCCCCCACTAAGACATGAGTTCGTCCTCGAATTCATAAACAGTATAGATATGCAGTCGTCATGCTCATAATCAAAATAATACCTGAATACATAATAAGCACTCACATCAGTGGAAAAGATAGGGAAATCGCTGCTTCATATCTTCTTCAACTTCCCAAGTCGCCTCTTCAACCCCGTGTCGATTCCATTGAATCTTCACCAATGGAATGGTCTTCGTTCGGAGTTGCTTCGTCTTTCTGTCAAGTATCTGAATAGGCTGTTCGAAATAACTGAGAGTATCATCCAACTCAGCTTCGTCAAATTGAATGACATGAGATGCATCAGCTATATACTTCCGCAACATCGATACATGAAAGACATCATGTATACCAGACAAAGACATAGGAAGAGCGAGACGATAAGCTAGATTGCCTACCTTCTCGAGAATCTCATACGGCCCAATATACCTTGGAGATAATTTTCCTCGTTTGCCAAATCGAACTGTGCCCCTGAATGGTGAAATCTTCAGAAACACTCTATCTCCCTGATCAAAATATAACGGCCGTCTTCGTACATTCGCATATCTGCTCTGTCTGTGCTGTGCTGTTTTCATTCGCTGCTGTATCAGTTTCACTTTCTCAGTCATCTGTCTAATCATATCCGGCCCTAACTCAGGTACTTCAGACACATCATCCCAATATAAAGGCTGTGGGGACCTCGGGTTGTTAATCTCATTCTAAGGGCAATAATGATTAAGTATCATTAGTCAAACAAGGAAGGATGAAGTAACAAGCCAAGCCAAGAACCAAAAAATTTTTTTTTTTTTTTTTTTTTTAAAATGGGGTGCGCTCGAGCGGCCATAAAGCGCCGCTCGGGCGCACCATGTTGCTAACAAAGTGAAAGTTCTGCCTGGGCTGCGCTCGGGCTGCTGTTTTTGGCAGCTCGGGCACAGTCCTGGACAGAGTTTTTCCCTCGAAAAACATGGCTCCCAAGCTTGCTTCTTAACTTCTCCAAACCTGGTTTTTAGATCTGAACATATTCAAATACATCTAAACAAAGTCTCATACAATGGTACATGTATTTTCTTACATCATCCAAGTCGCTAAAAGATCACAAAACGACAACAACTTAAACTAGATCAAGTTTGATACATGTTTTCCCATCGTAATACATATGTTCAAAACCAAGGAAACCAAACATCTAAAAGATCAAAGTATCATCTACAACCCGAGTCCTCACATGCTCGACTCTTTATCCCAGCTGTCAATGACGTCGATGACCAGCTTCTGCCCCCTCTGTTGTCATGCACACATACAAAACAAGACAACAGCCGGATACACTCCGGTGAGATACAATCTCAGTATAATCGACATATCGAAAGTGTTAAATAAATCATATCGACTCTATTTAAAACTCGACTCAATCAAATAGAGTAATACGCTCTTCGTATAGGAATTGATTCATTAAACTTCGAAGCCATCAAGATTCGTATGCGATCTTGACATGGATATCCATCTATCGAGATATAATCGACTCGAAAATCAGGTTAATCGTAACCTGGGCTTATAATCAATTCAATCTATCAATATATCCACTCGAATATAAAGATCCACTACCTGTGATGGATCGACAACATCGAAATCAAATCAAATCAAAACAAGTATGTGATTTTATCGGGCCAACTCAAGAAACGTCGATCTTGAGTTTCAAAGTCCCTTTCAAAACGATGTCGTCATTATACCTTCGTTTATCGGATTCTGAGCTCTTCAAATCTGTAAAAGATAATCAAGATATACATATCAAACTTCATTTCACATTATCGCTTCAGAAACAAGTCAAAACCATAAGGAATTCATCGCCCAATCGCATTTCAAACCTCAAGAACACTTCTTCGGTACAAGGTCGAAGTCTTGTGTCGTTTGTGCTGTTTCTTCAACTGAAATTGAACAAGAAAATTGCTATAACAACCATAAAATCTCCATAACATATTCAGTTTCAAACTTGGCTATCAACACAGTCCAACAACTCGACTAAACGGCGTAGTGATTCAAAATCGGTAACCGATACGGTATCGCAAACCATTTCTATCAAATTCTTCAATCATACGTACATCACAACTCATAAACCAGCTGATATATAACCTTTAAAACAACATATAAATGTCCATAACA
This sequence comes from Henckelia pumila, assembly GCF_033568475.1. NCBI lineage: Eukaryota > Viridiplantae > Streptophyta > Magnoliopsida > Lamiales > Gesneriaceae > Henckelia > Henckelia pumila. Next base: position 98,176,463 of record NC_133120.1, on the reverse strand, counting down.
GTTGGTTCACTTGCTGGAATCAAAATCGAATACAACTATCGCAAGTTCATCAAGCCGGTTTCAATAGATAATCATAACAAGTTCAAGAACAAGCATACAAGTTCAGAATCTGATCTCTGCCCCATAATGATTTCGAAATCAACATAACAGAGCATAAAACTTACACGAGATCGAAGCCCTCGTCGTAAGGATTCCAGAACATCCAACGGAATCGAAATCAGACAACCGTAGCAAAAGTTATCGCGAAAAGAAAATCAAACTTGTAAAGGAAATGGAAGGAATCGGGTGTGCTCGGTTCTGAATTTCTGAATTCTGATTTCTTTTTTTTCCTTCTTACACGTTTTTCCCTCTCCTAAATATAGCAAATCAGATAAGTTAAGAGGAAATTGCACTTTAGTCCCTCCATTCTTCGGAAATTGCAATTCAGTCCTCAGCCCTTAGTTTTATTCAATTTCAATCCTAAATAATTTAAGAATATTAGAATTTAAATCAAAACTCTAATTATTCCCAAATTAAATATACTCGGATTAAAATTAAATAAATTCGGATTAATATCAATTAATCCCGGGCCTTACATTTCTCCCCCACTAAGACATGAGTTCGTCCTCGAATTCATAAACAGTATAGATATGCAGTCGTCATGCTCATAATCAAAATAATACCTGAATACATAATAAGCACTCACATCAGTGGAAAAGATAGGGAAATCGCTGCTTCATATCTTCTTCAACTTCCCAAGTCGCCTCTTCAACCCCGTGTCGATTCCATTGAATCTTCACCAATGGAATGGTCTTCGTTCGGAGTTGCTTCGTCTTTCTGTCAAGTATCTGAATAGGCTGTTCGAAATAACTGAGAGTATCATCCAACTCAGCTTCGTCAAATTGAATGACATGAGATGCATCAGCTATATACTTCCGCAACATCGATACATGAAAGACATCATGTATACCAGACAAAGACATAGGAAGAGCGAGACGATAAGCTAGATTGCCTACCTTCTCGAGAATCTCATACGGCCCAATATACCTTGGAGATAATTTTCCTCGTTTGCCAAATCGAACTGTGCCCCTGAATGGTGAAATCTTCAGAAACACTCTATCTCCCTGATCAAAATATAACGGCCGTCTTCGTACATTCGCATATCTGCTCTGTCTGTGCTGTGTTGTTTTCATTCGCTGCTGTATCAGTTTCACTTTCTCAGTCATCTGTCTAATCATATCCGGCCCTAACTCAGGTACTTCAGACACATCATCCCAATATAAAGGCGATCGACACTTCTTCCCATACAATGCTTCGAATGGTGCCATCTCTATACTCGTCTGATAACTGTTGTTATAAGAGAATTCAACAAGTGGTATAGAATTCTGCCATGAAACACCAAAATCAAGAACAACAGCTCTAAGCATATCCTCAAGTGTCTGAATAGTTCGTTCAGATTGACCGTCTGTTTGAGGATGATAAGCGGTACTCAAATGTAAACGCGTACCTAGAGCTTCCTGTAGGCTATGCCAAAAATGTGATGTAAACCTTGGATCACGATCTGATACGATCGACTTTGGCACACCATGTAGTCTTACTACTTCTTGAATATAGAGATCTGCCATCTGATCATGACGATAAGTCATTCGATATGGAATAAAGCACGCAGATTTCGTCAATCTGTCGACGATTACCCAAACAGCATCGCATCCTCGAGATGATCTTGGCAACTTCGTTACAAAGTCCATGGAAATGTGATCCCATTTCCATTCAGGAATGGACAAACTCTGTAATAAGCCACCCGGTTTCTTTCTTTCAGCCTTCACCTGTTGGCAATTTAAACATTTGGATACAAATTCAGTCACATCAGACTTCATTTGTTTCCACCAGTACTGACTCTTCAAGTCGTTGTACATCTTTCTGCCTCCAGGATGAATACTGAATCGACTACAGTGGGCTTCTTTCAAAATCTTCTGTCTCAAGTCTGAAATATCTGGAACAACTATTCGGTTATTCACATACAAAATATCATCATTACTAACCTTGTATTCAGACTGATGTCCTGATCTGATCATTTCAATCGATTTCTGAACATTCAAATCAGATTTCTGTGCTTCTTTTATCTGAATCAACAACTCTGGTTCAGCACTGATTGCATAAACTCGCATAGGCCTTCTATCTGTCTCAAATACATATCCAGAAACACAACAATTCTCAATCAAATTAGATACACCTATAGTAGATAAAGATAGAGCACATACTTTTCTACTCAGGGCATCTGCTGCTGCGTTAGATTTTCCCGGATAATATTTGATTTCACAATCAAAATCCTTCAATAAATCAAGCCATCGTCGTTGTCTCATGTTCAATTCAGATTGAGAAAACAGATACTTCAGGCTTTTGTGATCAGAAAAGATTTCAAACCTCTCGCCATATAAGTAATGTCGCCAAATTTTCAATGCAAAGACGATTGCAGCCAACTCCAGATCATGAATTGGATACCTAACTTCGTGTGGTTTCAGTTGTCGAGAAGCATAAGCGACAACATGTCCTCTCTGCATCAAAATACATCCCAATCCCTGGTGAGAAGCATCACAATAAACAACAAAATCACCAGTACCTGTAGGGATTGTCAAAATTGGCGCTGTAGTCAATCGTTTCTTCAACTCTACAAAACTTCTTTCACATGCTTCAGACCAAACAAATGGTGCATTCTTCTGTGTAAGCTGTGTAATAGGCTTCGCTATCGATGAAAAATCTCGAATGAATCGACGATAGTAACCAGCTAAGCCCATAAAACTTCGAATTTCTGGCACAGACGTCGGTCTTTGCCAATTAATCACAGCTTCTACTTTGCTTGGATCAACTGATATACCATCTCCTGAAATAATATGACCAAGAAACACGACTCGCTGCAACCAAAACTCACATTTGGATAACTTGGCATATAACTTTTCTGCTCTCAAGGTTTTCAATACAGTTCGGAGATGACCAGCATGTTCATTCATAGTCTTAGAATAAATCAAGATATCATCAATAAATATTATCACAAAATCATCTAGATATCTTTGAAATACCCTATTCATCAATCCCATAAATACTGCTGGTGCATTCGTTAAACCAAAAGGCATGACAATAAATTCGTAATGTCCATACCTGGTTCGAAATGCAGTTTTCTGGATATCTTCATCTCGTACCCTCAGTTTATGATAACCGGATCGAAGATCAATCTTCGAATATACTGACGATCCCTGCAATTGATCAAATAAATCATCGATACGTGGTAAAGGATAACGATTCTTTATCGTTGCTTTATTCAATTGCCGGTAGTCAATACACAATCTCATCGATCCGTCCTTCTTTCTGACAAATAAAACCGGAGCACCCCAAGGAGATACGCTCGGTCTGATATAACCCTTGGCCAACAAATCTTCAAGTTGGTCTTTCAATTCTTTCAGTTCAATCGGTGCCATACGGTAAGGTGCTTTCGATATCGGCTGTGTACCTGGCATCAATTCGATACTGAAGTCTACCTCTCTGTATGGTGGCAATCCCGGAATCTCGTCAGGGAATACATCTGTAAATTCGCTCACCACCGGTATATCAGATAACTTCGGACTACTCTTCAGTACATCAACAGCATAGATCAGAAATCCTTCTGCTCCTTTATGTAACAAGTCAGTCATAACAATAGCAGAAATCAAAGGAATTCTAGATCTTGAACCCTTACCAAAGAATTTCCATTCATCGGTCATCAGTGGTCTGAATCTTACTATCTTCTGAAAACAGTCGACTGTAGCTCTGTACTTGGTAAGTATATCGATGCCAATAATACAATCAAAATCAGATAATCCAAGAACAATACAGTCAAGTTCAACTTCATTCCCTTCGTACTGTAGTATACAACTTCGCACAGATTTCACTGATACTATACCTTTTCCCAACGGTGAAGATATAGAAACTACATTATCTAATACTTCCACAGGTAATGAATGTAATGCAACAAAGTGTTCAGAAATGAAAGTGTGTGACGCACCAGTATCAAATAAAACGTATGCAGGATAACCAGAAAGATAACAGTTACCTGCTATAACATCATCAGGTGCCGCCTGTGCTTGCTCTTCTGTTAGTGCAAACACTCTTGCTTGTTGTCTCGGAGGTTGGTTCACTATCTGACTTCCTCCTCTTCCTTGTGATGCAGGTTGTGACTGAAAAGAATGCACAGTAGTTCCTTGCCTTTCAGTCTGAGCTACTGATCTCACTGATCCAGTACCCTGAGCACCTTCAACTCCTCTCTGTGGACATACTCTTGCATAATGTCCAGTTTTGTTGCAAATATGACAGCTCCCAAAAATACCTCGGCACTGTTCAGTGGGATGGCGACCTCCACACTTAGTACAACTATCATACCTCTGTCCAGATCGAGACTGTCGAGAACCACTGGAACTTGAGGAACTACCACTACCTGCTCTCTTGAACTGTTTGCTTTTACTTCTAAAGAAGCTTTTCTTCCCACCACTACTACCTCCAGCTTCGAATCGAGGTGGCTGTGGAGTCGGTGACTGTTCTGGTTGCTTCATAGGTTGAGGAACAGATTGAGGAACAAACTGGGCTCTTCGGTGCTTCAATATCCCAGCTTCAGCACCTTTTGCACGATTAAGAGCATCGGCAAAAGTATTCGGTCTTCCGGCATTCACTAACATAAACACGTCAGGATTCAAGCCATTGATAAACTGATCGGCTTGTGCTTCGTCACTGGCAGCAACATGAGGAGCAAACTTCATCAAGCTTGTGAATTTTGCAACATAATCTTCGATATTCATTTGGCCCTGTTGCAAACTCGCAAACTCCGCTCCTTTGTCCTTTCGATAAGATACAGGAAAGAAACGTTGAAAGAAAGCAGTTCGAAATAAATTCCAAGTAATAGCGGTACCTTGGCTTTCATATGCTTTCTTCGTTGCTATCCACCAGTTCTTTGCTATGCCATGAAGTTGGTAAATGACTAATCTTACTCGTCTTTCATCAACATAATCAAGTGACTCAAACATCTGTTCTATGTCTTCCAGCCAGCTTTCACATTCTATAGCATTCTCAGTCCCTTGCAGTGTCGGTGGTTTAAACGACTGGAATCGCTTCAGAAGTTTTTCCATCGGAGTAGCTTCACCATATAAATCAACATAAGTTACTCTGTCCATGTTCTGGCACTGTCACTGGCTGTATTACCGGTTGTGCAGCATTTGTCTGTTTTGGCAACTGAGTAGTGACCGGCAAAGGAGTAGTCACTGACGGTCTCAGTGGTGGTCGTCCTGGTCTTCGTGACATATCTGATAATCAAATAGATCAGTGAACAGTTCATCATATCGTAATACATTTCTGTTTCAGTCCCTCCTCTGATTAGCACTGAATGCCTTCTCAAGAGATCGAGTTCTGATTCATACTCATTCAATTCATGCTATTACTTCAAATAATAAACACGCATCAAGAATAAATAAATCAGAATAGAAGACTCGATCTACCCCTCTCATCTAGTTCAGTCCAGAACCTACGCTCTGATACCACCTGTTGTGGGGACCTCGGGTTGTTAATCTCATTCTAAGGGCAATAATGATTAAGTATCATTAGTCAAACAAGGAAGGATGAAGTAACAAGCCAAGCCAAGAACCAAAAAAATTTTTTTTTTTTTTTTTTTTTTAAAAATGGGGTGCGCTCGAGCGGCCATAAAGCGCCGCTCGGGCGCACCATGTTGCTAACAAAGTGAAAGTTCTGCCTGGGCTGCGCTCGGGCTGCTGTTTTTGGCAGCTCGGGCACAGTCCTGGACAGAGTTTTTCCCTCGAAAAACATGGCTCCCAAGCTTGCTTCTTACCTTCTCCAAACCTGGTTTTTAGATCTGAACATATTCAAATACATCTAAACAAAGTCTCATACAATGGTACATGTATTTTCTTACATCATCCAAGTCGCTAAAAGATCACAAAACGACAACAACTTAAACTAGATCAAGTTTGATACATGTTTTCCCATCGTAATACATATGTTCAAAACCAAGGAAACCAAACATCTAAAAGATCAAAGTATCATCTACAACCCGAGTCCTCACATGCTCGACTCTTTATCCCAGCTGTCAATGACGTCGATGACCAGCTTCTGCCCCCTCTGTTGTCATGCACACATACAAAACAAGACAACAGCCGGATACACTCCGGTGAGATACAATCTCAGTATAATCGACATATCGAAAGTGTTAAATAAATCATATCGACTCTATTTAAAACTCGACTCAATCAAATAGAGTAATACGCTCTTCGTATAGGAATTGATTCATTAAACTTCGAAGCCATCAAGATTCGTATGCGATCTTGACATGGATATCCATCTATCGAGATATAATCGACTCGAAAATCAGGTTAATCGTAACCTGGGCTTATAATCAATTCAATCTATCAATATATCCACTCGAATATAAAGATCCACTACCTGTGATGGATCGACAACATCGAAATCAAATCAAATCAAAACAAGTATGTGATTTTATCGGGCCAACTCAAGAAACGTCGATCTTGAGTTTCAAAGTCCCTTTCAAAACGATGTCGTCATTATACCTTCGTTTATCGGATTCTGAGCTCTTCAAATCTGTAAAAGATAATCAAGATATACATATCAAACTTCATTTCACATTATCGCTTCAGAAACAAGTCAAAACCATAAGGAATTCATCGCCCAATCGCATTTCAAACCTCAAGAACACTTCTTCGGTACAAGGTCGAAGTCTTGTGTCGTTTGTGCTGTTTCTTCAACTGAAATTGAACAAGAAAATTGCTATAACAACTCTATTCTAGGTAGTGGGTACTTATTCTTCACTGTGACCCTGTTGAGCTCTCGATAATTGATGCACAGTCTCATACTGCCATCCTTCTTCTTCACAAATAACACTGGAGCTCCCCATGGAGAAAAGATAGGACGAACAAAGTCTTTCTCTAATAACTCCTGTATCTGCTCCTTCAACTCTTTCATCTCGGTAGGAGCAAGTCTGTATGGTGCCTTAGAGATAGGCACGGTGTCTGGAACTAAGTCGATGCGGAACTCCACATCTCTCACTGGTGGAATTCCTGCAACATCCTCCGGAAAGACGTCCGGAAAGTCACGAACCACCTCTATCTCTGATAATGATCTGCTAGATGGTCCTGAGGCCGTGACAATACTTGCTAGAAAACCTTGGCAACCCCGTTTCAACAGCTTCCTCGCCTGAATAAGATATATCACCTGAGGAATATCACTGCTCTGAGATGCATGGAAGGTAAACGGGTCGCCTTCTGATGGTTTCACTGACACTGATCTCCGACGAAAGTCAATCAAAGCTCCATTGACTGTCAACCAGTCCATACCCAATATCAAATCAAATCCACTCAACGGCAAAACCACCATATCTGCGCGAATGGAGTGCCCTTGAAGCTCCAACTCCAGTTCTCGAATGACACTAGAGGTAGAAATAATCTGTCCTGACGGCATAGTGACATCATAACCACTGTCAACAATCTCAGGTGTGATGTCTATCCGTCTGATAAACTCCAGGGAGATAAACGAATGCGTAGCCCCTGAATCTAGCAACACGAACGTGGAGTTGCCTCCAACTACAATTCTCCCGGTGATCAAGGAGGTGTCTGGGTCTGCCTCCTCTGCCTGCATAACGAACACTCTACCAGTGGTGTTCTTCTTTCTCGGGCAATTAGCTATCTGGTGCCCTGGCTCTCTACAGTGGAAACAAACTCCTGCTCCCAGAAGACAAGGTCCCGAATGCATCTTCTGACACTTCGGGCAAGTAGGAAAACCTCCAGTATTAGGGGCCCCACCCCTCGGCTGCTGTGGCCTCTGCTGCTGGTTCGGGCCCTTAGACGGCCCAGTATACTGCTTCTTCGCAGGAGGCTGCGAAGATGGTCGCTGAAATCCAGACTGAATCTGTCTCTTCCCCTGCTGCTCTCGCTGTATCTCTCTCCTACCCTCCTCTGACCTCAGTGCTCTACTAACTGCCGCCTCATATGTAGCGACGGCCATCATACGTACGTCATGCTTGATATCCGCCTTCAGTCTCTCCACAAACTGCCTCATCTTCTCCGGTGGACTGTCTGAAATCAGAGGCACAAAATGACAGCCCCTCTCGAACTGTCTCACATACTCAACCACTGAACTGTCCCCCTGTCGGAGACTCATAAACTCCCAGATCATGCGACTGCGCACATCCTCCATGAAATACTTGGCATAGAAGATACGCCTAAACTCCGCCCAAGTCAATGTAGGAAGATGTACTCCCCTGGCAGCACCCTCCCACCAAAGAGCTGCATCTCCCTTCATCATATAAGTCGCACAGTTCACCATGTCGGCGTCAGTAATCCCCATGTATGCAAAGATGGACTCCAAAGAGCGAATCCACCCCTCAGCCACCAATGGATCGGTGGTACCAGTGAACTCCTTCGGTCCCTTCTTCTGGAACCGCTCAGCAACGTCCTCCTCGTGGGACAGTCTAGGACGTGCAGCCTGCTGCTCCAACAGAGCAGTAATCCCTGCCATCATATTAGCATTGGCCTGCTCCAATGCTGCAAGAGGGTTTTGCGGAGGTGGAGGTGGAGGTGGAGATTCCCCACGTCTGTTCATAGGTCTCGGAGGCATTCTGCACCACCACATATTTCTTTACGTAAATCGCCATGCATAACTAAGTGTTTTAACATTAATGCTAACTTAAATTCTTAAAAGTAAATCATGCTATAAACACTTAAAACTTACAGACCGGTAGCGTGGATTTCTGAGCTCGCATAGCAGTAAGGACCCCTCCAAGGACCGTGCTCTGATACCAACTGAAACGACCCTAACTCTCTAAATATAAATAAATATGCGGAATTTTTTTTTTTTATACTTACTAAGTAAAAATATGTACATACATGCCCATACATATATGCACAGAATAAATAGATTTAAAAATAAATAACTTAAATAAAAATGCAACTTTTAATAAATTAAATATCTGAGTCAAACATTTAATAAAATACTGACATAAGCAAAATAAATAAAATTTGCATGCACTGAAAATATTTAAATAAAATGAGTAATAATATCCACCACTGAAAATAAATAAAATGTATGACATGATAAAAATATTCAAAACATGACGTAGACTCAGACAACGGTCACGGGGTTACTGTTTGTCCGCTCATAGGTCCTCGCCGCCGGTGGGTACTACATCCTCCTCTACGTACTCACCTGCACCATATCAGTGTAGTGAGCCTAGAGGCCCAACATGCTAACGTAACAAGGGTTTAAAATAATTTAAATCACTTTAATACTAATACATAACATATACATGAATGAGCATGCTTAAAAATATCATGAACATAACATAAACTTAAATTAAACTTGAATATCATAATAATACATAAACATTGTTGAGCAAAGTATTTTCTAACATCGAAAGGTCGTATCCATAGTGTAACCATACATACATTAAATACTGATCAGCGTGGTAAACCAACGTACGTGGCGGTGACGAATCACCTCTTAAATTGGCAGTAAACTGCCCTTTAATAGTTCACATATGGGGACGAATCCCCCTTAAATTATCACACTACTTCAACTTCCAACATAAAAAAAAATTATTTTCTTTTGCTCAACCTTAAACATTAAATCAAGCATAAAAATTATTTCATGAATGCATGTACTTAAATAAAATGTGTGTCCTTCATATATATTTAATTTAATTTAATACTAACATATAAATATTAAAATTAACTTCCATGCATAAAAATAATTAAATATATATTCAGGACACATGCAATTTCTCATGGGTTGTACTGAACTGCTGGCCCTAACACTCAAGCCCAATTTCTTAAATTCTGGCCCATTAACACTGAGACTGGCCCATTAACATACCTAAGCCCATTAACACCTTTCTAAGCCCAATAAATCAATTAAAGCCCATTAGCACATACTTGGCCCAATAACAACTTAATCTGGCCCAATGGGACTAAAAGCCCAAAGACTGGCCCAATAACTTTCATGGGCTCCCAAGCCCATAAAAATTATTAGGCTAACTTAAAAATAATTATTCAAGCCCATTAATAAACTTAAATGTAGCCCATTAATTTAATTAATCTAATTAGCCCAATTAAAACACTTTAACTTAATAATTAACTTAAAAATAAAATACCCGAGCCCGACTAACTTAACCCGGACCCGGACCCAACTAACATAACCCATGACTTTCCAGACCCGACCCGGACACAACAACCCGACCCGGACCACCCCAAAACCATACAACCAGTCGCCCCTCCCTTGTTTCTTCTCGGCCGCGAGCAGCAGCCCTTCTAGAGCTGCTGCCGCCCTGCTCCGACCGCCCCTGGCCGGCGCTCCGCTGCCCAGACTTAGCCCACGTCTGGGCGGTCGTAACCTGGTCCCTGAACCTGAGCCATGCAGCCCAGTGCCTAGCCAACCCGAGCCCTTTCCGTGAACCCTAAACTGTGCGCACAAGGACCAATCCTTGCACCAGCCCTTAACTGGGCTCGTTTGGCTTGAACCACTCGAGCCACTCGAGTCCAGACCACCCTCACACAGCCTAGGGACCCTTGGCCAGCAGCTAGAAGCACCCATGGCTAAAAAAACGTGAGCATGCTTCCACAAAACATGAATAAAGCACATAATCAAAGCCAACTCGATTTTTCTGAAAAAATTTCTTGAATAAATCTGATGATCACACACACACACGCATAAACACTGATATGGCGAAAAAAATTCGAAAGGAAACATGCCTGGCACCGTAGAATGGAAAGAAGAAGACGTATATGACGATTCCGGGACGACGAACGACCAAAAATCCTCAAGAATTAAGCTTGATCGGCTATGGGGCTGATTTTTCTGATAAAGAGGCGTGAAGGAGGGTTGATGAAGATGTTGGAGGCGGCTGAAGGTTTTAATGTAGGGTAGAAAATTTGTTTTTGATTTAATTAGAATATAGGGTAATTAAAATATTAATAAGGGTTTTAAATATACAATATATATAACTTAAAAACTCTAAATAATAAGTAAAATCTGATAACTAACTTAAAAATCACGAAATAATTATTTTAGGGAATTTTAAAGGTAATTAAAAGTCAATATTTTGGCTAAATTTGGATAAAAATGGACTCCTAAAATTATATAAAATTAAATACTGAAAAATTTTGAGGAGATAAAACTCAAAATAATATTTTTGGGCTCTTAAAAGGCTCATGAAATAAATTGGATAGAAAGTTGTCATCTCGTCCGTCCACGGTCCCGTCTACGCGATAAAATAATTTAAATACCAAAAATCATAAAAATCTCAAATTATGGGTTAAATGCTTGAAAATAACTTAAAACATGCACAAATAATTTCACATAAATATTTAACCCATAATCTAAAATTTTAAATAAATAAAATCCCTAATTATGCATGCGAATTTACGTACTAAAAATACTGGGTGTTACAACATATCATCTAGCCTAGGAATAGGATGCCTATACTTGATGGTAATATTGTTAATGGCTCTACAATCAACACACATTCTTCATGAACCGTCTTTCTTAGGCACTAACAAAACAGGTACAACACAAGGAGACATCGACTCACGCACAAACCCCTTATCGAGAAGTTCACTTACCTGCCTTTGTAGCTCTTTTGTTTCCTCCGGATTACTCCTATAAGCTGGACGATTCGGTAACGCACTTCCGGGCACAAAATCAATTTGATGCTAATTCCCCTCAAAGGTGGTAGTCCTTGAGGTAAATCCTCCGGAAATAATTCTTCAAATTCCTGCAAGAGAGAAACAACATTGCTCGGAAAAGTTCCGGCTATATCACTTGTGTTAAGGATAATCTCCTTATAGAAAATCAACACAAGTGGAGTATGCACATGTAAAATCTCTCGCAACTCACTCTTTTGGGCCATGTATATTTTTTTATCGGCCTCTTTCATTACAATTTTTTTCTCATCTTTTTTTCTTTCATTCTTTTTTTTTAAGGCCACCTCACTTTTTTGTTCACTCTTTTTTTCGGCCTCTTCTCTCTTTTTCTTTTTCAAATGATCCTCCAACACTTGCTTTGGAGTCATAGGCAACAATACAACAGACTCTTTTTTCATAGTAAAAGAATAACGATTTTTAAAACCGTCATGTATCACCTTCCTATCAAATTGCCACGGTCTTCCTAACAAAATATGACAAGCTTGCATAGGAACAACATCACACAACACTTCATCCTCATATTTACCAATTGAGAAAGGAACTAAAACTTGCCTAGTCACTCTCACCTCCGAACTATCGTTAAACCACTGCAATTTATATGGTTGAGAATGCTTTAAAGTAGGCAAACTCAACTTTTCAACAAGCTCACTACTTGCCACATTAGTACAACTACCCCCATCAATGATGACACTACACACTTTGTTTTTCACGAAGCATCTAGTATGAAACAAATTTTCCCTTTGATTTTCTTCCTCCTCTTTTTGTTGTACATTCAACACTCTCCTAGTCACCAACAACTCTCCAACCACCGCATCATATCCCTCATCATCGGGATCCTCTAACGCAGGCATACTATCATAATTCTCCTCCTCACTCTCCAACTCAAACTCACCACAAGCATTCATAATCATAATTTTTTTATTCGGACACTGACTAGCAATATGACCAAGACCTTGACATCGAAAGAATTTAATGTCCCTAGAATGATTATTAGGAGTTTCAGATTTACCTTGCACTCCTTGCTTTGGTGTTTCTTGCTTGGTGTCGATTTTTGGTTTGGACACCGGCTGGACATCTTCTCGTTTACCAATGTTTGGACGCCAAGGAGTAGAAGAACCCACAACAGTAGAGTTTCGACCCATGCCTCTCCTTTTGAGTTGTTGTTCCACTTTCATGGCCAATTGTACAATCTCCTCAAGATCCATGCAATGTCTGAGCTCCACTTGGTCTTGAATTTCCCTATTCAAACCACATAAGAAAGGAGTCATAGTTGCTTCACGATCCTCTTCAATATTAGCTCGAATCATGGTGACCTCCAACTCCTTGAAGTAATCCTCAACACTCTTCGAACCTTGCTTCAAAATTTGTAAACGCCTAAACATATCACGATAGTAGTAATTAGGCACAAATCTCTTCCGCAATATTTGCTTCATCTCCTCCCATGTCTCAATGGGACGCTCTCGATTCCTCCTCCTAGAAGTAACAAATTGATCCTACCAAATGAGAGCATAATCCACAAACTCAACCACCGCCGGTTTTATTTTTTTCGCATCATTGTAGTTGTGGCAATCAAATACCGACTCAACTCTCATCTCCCACTCCAAATAAGCCTGCGGATCAGATTTCCCATGGAACGAAGGAATCTTCATCTTAATCTCACTAATATTCCCATCCTTTCGACTCCCTTTGATGTATCTTTCTCTCACAGCTCCCCTTCTATTTCTTTCACCCTCATGAACCCTCCTATTTCTACCCCAATTTTCACCCAAACTCTCTTCATCCTCTCCACCATCATCATCTTCTTCAAATTTTTTATTTTTATTTTTACCATCACCCCCACTAACTTCAAGCTTATCCAACTTCTCATGTATTGGCCCCAAAGCCGCCATCATCATCTTGGTCAATTCATCCATTTGACCTTAAGAAAAGTTTTGGCTAGAAGAACTCATCGTACCTGCAAGAAAACGTTAGTAATAAAATTACCTCACACAAATTCTCACAATTCACTCTAAAGAATTCACTCAACCACTCCTTTTTTTTCACTCAATTTATGCAGGCTTTTGCGTTATGTAGAATTCAATCAAACTTTCAAGTTTACAACTCGTAGACACTTGAAGATTGACTCTCGAAGACTGACAAAATCAAGATGAAGAATTTTAGGAACTTGAATTTCTGACTTGCACCCAAGGATGAACAAGAACAAAAATTGACCACAAGTTATCTTCCTTCTTCAATATTTTTTTTTTGAAGCTTTCGATCCTTTTTATTTTTTTTATTATTTTTTTTTTTGAAATTTTCGATTTTGCTCTTTTTTTAAAAAAAAAAATTTATAACTTGTAGCACAAGACACGAGACTTGGGTAACAAGTTTGAGAGAAAACGACACAGAAATTTGATAAATAATAGACTCAGATAAGAACGAGGAACACGAAGAACAGAGATAGATGAAGATAGATACTTACTTGATTCAAAACCTTGGCTTTGATACCAACTGATATGAATTCTTAATGTATGGAAGGCAAACACAACTATATTAAAATCGTACCCTCAATCCAATAACAAAAGAAATCAAAAAATTGCCCAATCTTGAAAACAAGTAAAAAGTTTTGGGATTAACCATCTCTAGCTTACAACGAAACTAGCAACAGTTAAACATGAAGAAAACAATTGATCACAACGGGACCTTCAGAAAATCTGTTTCTGACAACCCACGAGGATAATCAATCGACAAACGCCACAAAGTTGAAAAATTTTGACAAGTTTGATTTTTGGGTTTTACAATCGACAAACGCCAAAAGAAGAATTTTATGAAAAGCCTTATAAAAGACCTCCTAAAAAACTTAATAATTACAAACAAAGTTTTGAAAAATACTTTGAAAACATTAAATGTTTTAAAACAAGCCACACTGCAAATTATTTTGTAGAATTATTAAATAAAATTTCTAATATTTTAATATGTTCTTCAAACTCCTATGAAAATACAGATTTTTCTATACAACTTAATGAAATAATTACTAACAGTGAAAAATCTGAAAAGAAAATCAATATGCTTTCAAAATATCAATTACTTCTCTTAGATGTATTAAAAAATATAAATGATCCTAAAATACAAAAAAGACTATTTAGAGAAAATCCTAAAATAATTAGACAAAGAAAAAAAATAAATTTTTACCAACTAAATCAAAAAATATTTGTGATAAGAAAATAAAAAATGTAACTATTAAAGATTTAGAAAATAATATAAAACAAATAAAATCAGAAATAAAAGACTTAAAAGAAAATCAAATTCAAAAATCTAAAACAATAAGAACAATCTTCCAAAAAATAATTAATGAAGAAGAAACACAAAATATTTTAAATATTGAAAATATTCCAAAAGATTTTCTTTTTGTATTAAGAGAAATAACTTCTAGAAAATACATTTTTAAAATAAAAATTATATTTTCAGAAGATTATAAAATTGATACTGTAGCACTTTTTGATACAGGTGCAGATTTAAATTGTATAAAATCAAATATTGTACCTACAAAATTTCAACAAAAAACTAAAGAAAAAATTAGTTGCTGCTAACAACTCTGAACTAAACGTACATTCTAAAACAGAAGCATTGATTGAAAATAATGGTGTTACTCTTAAAACTGCTTTTATTCTTATTAATAACATTCATCATGTTATAATTTTAGGAACACCTTTTATTACCCTCATTACACCTTATAAAGTAAAAAATGATTCTATACATTTTAAACTTAATAATAAAAAATTAGAATTTAAGTTTATAGAACAACCTAAAACTAGAAATCTTAATTTAATTCAAGCTTGTTCAATCTATGAAAATAATATTAATATTGAAATACAAAAGAAGAATTTTCAATTAGACAATATTAAAAAGACATTTTTTTAAAAAGAATTCAAGAACAATTAAAAACTCATGAATTTCAAAATAAAATTTCAAAATTTCAAAATTTATTAGAATCAGAAATCTGTTCTAATATTCATAATGCTTTCTGGAATAGAAAACAACATATCGTAGATCTTCCCTATGAAATAGGTTTTGATGATAAACAAATACACACAAAAGCCAGATCTATACAAATGAATTTTGAATTAGAAGAACATTGCAAAAAAGAAATACAAGATTTAGAAAATAAAGAATTGATTTCCAAATCTAGATCTCCATGGAGTTGTGCTGCTTTTTATGTCAATAAAAAGTCTGAAATAGAAAGAGGAACTCCAAGATTAGTAATAAATTATAAACCATTAAATAAAGCATTAAAATAGATTAGATATCCCATCCCAAACAAAAAATATTTATTACAAAAACTATACAAAGCAAATATATTGTGAGGACCTCGGGTTGTTAATCTCGTATTAGGGCAACTAATGATTAATTAAATAATAAATCAATTAGAATATTAAAACCAAGAGCTAAATTTTTTTTTATTTTTAAAAAAATCCGGAGCCTCGCTCGATCAGATAAAATCCCCCGATCGAGCGAGCAAGAAATCATTGCTCTCGGTCTGTAGCACAAATGGCCTCGCTCGATCGGATGAATTCGTCCGATCGAGCGAGCCACACTCCAGAGCTCTCGGTTCCAATATTTCCATGCCGCGCTCGATCGGTGCATCTCACCCGATCGAGCGGGCACCAGATCCAGCAATTCTGCAGAACACTCTTCTTGCTGTCAAACTTGGAACAAGTGATCTAAATCATTACAAATCAACATCAAACATGTTCCATAAAATCTAGAACTGGTATAATTACAAGAACAAGGTTTCAAGCATCTAATCATGCAATGCAATACATCAAATGAATCCCATAAATATCAAGAAACTACAAACTATTCAAGACGTCAAAATCTCATTTACAAGTTTCTAATGTTCTTGCTAAGTTTGTTGTAATTCTCACTATCATTCTTCCACTTAAACCCTTGTTCACACTTGCTAAATCTCGCTCCCGAGCTGTCCATGTCATCTCAGACTAGCTTCTGCCCCACCTGTTGCAATGCACACATACAAAACAAAGCAACAGCCTGATATGAATTCTTAATGTATGGAAGGCAAACACGACTATATTAAAATCTTACCCTCAATCCAATAACAAAAGAAATCAAGAAATTGCCCGATGTTGAAAACAAGTAAAAAAGTTTTGGATTAACCACCTCTAGCTTACAACGAAACTAGCAACAGTAATCACGAAGAAAACAATTGATCACAACGGGACCTTCAGAAAATCTGTTTCTGACAACCCACGAGGATAATCAATCGACAAACGCCACAAAGTTGAAAACTTTGATAAGTTTGATTTTTGGGTAAGCAAAAGCTTAATAAAATTCTAGAGAGAATTTTGTATGAAATAATCAATAATCTGAAATCTTAATTGCCCTTAAAATAATGAATTTTGTAGTATTTATATTACAACCCAAAATATTGAAAGATAATGCAAAATAAATCAAAAAGATATCAAAGATATCTTCTAAAGTTTCCTAGTAGGAATAAAAGACCTAAAATAAGCAAAATAATGCCAAAATATTAAAAATCCCGAACACACACACAAAACACCTTCGGTGCATGTAAAATAATCGGGGCGGGCGCGCCTTTGTTGCGCAGTGCAAGGCGCGGGCGCGCCGAGAGCTCGCACAATTCTTCGTCAATTTGGCATCCGTAAGCGCGGGCGCACGATCAAGGGGCGCGGGCGTGCGATCAAGGGGCGCGGGCGCGCTTCTTCTTCGCAAAATAAGGGCGCGGGCGCGCGAGTCTAGGGCGCGGGTGCGCCTGGGCTGCAAACAAGGTCTTCAATTTTTTCACTTTCTTGACTGCCTTTGACCTCAATACGGTGATAACTACCTCCAAATTGAATATCAAGAAATCCAACGCCCTCTTTCGACTTCAACATCAAGGATTGAAGTGCTTCATTGAACTTTTGAGCTCGGCCTCTCGTAACCGGTCCTCGTGGCATCTCAAACGGATCCTTAGTCACTTTATCAGCATGCGAGCCATCCATGATCGCATCATCCTCCCCTTCTTGAAAAGGATTTGTCCTCAAATCTTGTTCATCACCTACATCAAACGGAGATAAGTCAGAAACATTGAAAGTAGCACTGACATTGTACTCACCTGGCAAATCTAATTTGTAGGCGTTGTCGTTGATGCGCTCTAATACTTGAAATGGTCCATCGCCTCTAGGTAGAAGCTTGGAGCTCCGTTTTTCAGGAAACCGCTCTTTTCTCAAATGCAACCATACCCAATCTCCTGGTTCAAACACAACTCTCTTCTTTCCCTTATTTGCTTGCTTTGTATACTGCAAATTCTTTTTCTCAATGTTCGCCTTCACTTTTTCATGTAAATTTCTCACAAATTCCGCCTTTTTCTTACCATCCATGTTAACCCTTTCACTCATAGGCGAAGACATCAAATCCAACGGGGTTAAAGGATTAAAACCATACACAATTTCAAATGGTGAAAAATTTGTAGTAGAATGCACACTACATTATATGCAAACTCCACAAATGGCAAACATTCTTCCCAACTCTTCAAATTATTTTTAATTATAGCACGCAACAAAGTTCCTAATGTCCTATTAACAACCTCAGTTTGACCATCCGTTTGAGGATGACATGTAGTCGAAAACAGTAATTTAGTACCAAGCTTGCACCATAATGTTTTCCAAAAGTAACTCAAGAAACGAGTATCTCTATCAGAAACAATACTCCTATGCATGCCATGCAATCTGACAATTTCATTAAAGAACAAGTCCGCAACATGAGATGCATCATCAGATTTATGACAAGCAATAAAATGAGCCATTTTCGAAAATCTATCAACCACCACAAACACAGAATCCCTCCCCTTCTTAGATCTTGGTAATCCTAAAACAAAATCCATCGAAATATCTACCCATGGTTCACTAGGAACAGGAAGTGGGGTATACAATCCATGCGGTTGTGTCTTAGACTTAGCTTTCCTACAAGTCACACATCTCTCACAAATACTCTCAACATCAAGCTTCATATGTGGCCAATAAAAATGTTCATACAAAGTATCATAAGTTTTAGCCACACCAAAATGCCCCATCAAACCACCCCCATGTGATTCCCTAACAAGTAATTCACGTATGGACGATTTAGGAACACACAATTTATCTTCCTTAAACAGATATCCATCATGCATGAAAAATTTATCCTTCGGACCATGCAAACATGACACATAAATCTCACCAAAATCATGATCATTGGCATAAAACTCCTTCACATACTCAAATCCCAAAAACTTAGAGTCCAGAGTAGATAGAAGCACATACCTTCGTGATAGAGCATCTGCTACCATGTTTTCTTTCCCTTGCTTGTACTTGATAATATAGGGAAAAGTATCCACAAACGCCACCCACTTGGCATGCCTCTTGTTCAGCTTTTGTTGTCCTTTGAGATGTTTCAAAGACTCATGATCCGTATGAATCACAAATTCTTTTGGCCTCAAATAATGCTGCCACGTTTCAAGTACACGAACCAAGGCATAGAATTCCTTGTCGTAGGTAGGATAATTCAGCGCTGCTCCACTTAGCTTCTCACTAAAGTATGCAATTGGTCGTCCACCTTGCATCAACACACCGCCAATTCCTACACCTGACGCATCACATTCAATTTCAAAAGTATTAGAAAAATCAGGTAATACAAGTAAAGGAGCATTAATTAATTTCTGCTTAATGATATCAAAAGACTTCTCTTGCTCCTCGCACCCAATGGAATGGAACGTTCTTCTTGATCACTGCAGTCATAGGAGCCGTCAAAGTGCTGAAGTCTTTTACAAATCTCCTATAGAAACTTGCAAGACCATGAAAACTCCGAACTTGGCCAATTGAAGTAGGCGTTGGCCAATCTCGAATTGCACTTACCTTTTCCTCATCAACTTTGACTCCTTGAGCACTCACAACAAAACCAAGAAACACAAGTTTTTTTTGTACAAAACACACACTTTTTCAAATTAGCATACAAATTCTCAGTCTTTAGTGTGATTAGCACAATTCTCAAGTGTTCAACATGCTCATTCAAATTTTTGCTATACACCAAGATATCATCAAAGTATACCACAACAAATTTCCCAATATAAGCACGCAAGACATGATTCATCAATCTCATAAAAGTACTAGGTGCATTAGTTAACCAAATGGCATAACCAACCACTCGTACAATCCATATTTCGTTTTGAAAGCATTTTTCCACTCATCTCCTTCTCTCATCCTAATTTGATGATAACCACTTTTCAAATCAATTTTACTAAAAATGCTAGAACCATGCAATTCATCCAACATATCATCTAGCCTAGGAATAGGATGCCTATACTTGATGGTAATATTGTTAATGGCTCTACAATCAACACACATTCACCATGAACCGTCTTTCTTAGGCACTAACAAAACAGGTACAGCACAAGGAGACATCGACTCACGCACAAACCCCTTATCGAGAAGTTCACTTACCTGCCTTTGTAGCTCTTTTGTTTCCTCCGGATTACTCCTATAAGCTGGACGATTCGGTAACGCACTTCCGGGCACAAGATCAATTTGATGCTCAATTCCCCTCAAAGGTGGTAGTCCTTGAGGTAAATCCTCCGGAAATAATTCTTCAAATTCCTGCAAGAGAGAAACAACATTGCTCGGAAGATTTCCGGCTATATCACTTGTGTTAAGGAGAATCTCCTTATAGAAAATCAACACAAGTGGAGTATGCACATGTAAAATCTCTCGCAACTCACTCTTTTGGGCCATATATATTTTTTTATCGGCCTCTTTCCTCTCAATTTTTTTCTCATCTTTTTTTCTTTCATTCTTTTTTTCTAAGGCCACCTCACTTTTTTGTTCACTCTTTTTTTCGGCCACTTCTCTCTTTTTCTTTTTCAAATGATCCTCCAACACTTGCTTTGGAGTCATAGGCAACAGTACAACAGAATCCTTTTTCATAGTAAAAGAATAACGATTTTTAAAACCGTCATGTATCACCTTCCTATCAAATTGCCACGGTATTCCTAACAAAATATGACAAGCTTGCATAGGAACAACATCACACAACACTTCATCCTCATATTTACCAATTGAGAAAGGCACTAAAACTTGCCTAGTCACTCTCACCTCCGAACTATCGTTAAACCACTGCAATTTATATGGTTGAGGATGCTTTAAAGTAGGCAAACTCAACTTTTCAACAAGCTCACTACTTGCCACATTAGTACAACTACCCCCATCAATGATGACACTACACACTTTGTTTTTCACGAAGCATCTAGTATGAAACAAATTTTTCCTTTGATTTTCTTCCTCCTCTTTTTGTTGCACATTCAACACTCTCCTAGTCACCAACAACTCTCCAACCACCGCATCATATCCCTCATCATCGGGATCCTCCATCGCAGGCATACTATCATAATTCTCCTCCTCACTCTCCGACTCAAACTCACCACAAGCATTCATTATCATAATTTTTTTATTCGGACACTGACTAGCAATATGACCAAGACCTTGACATCGAAAGCATTTAATGTCCCTAGAACGATTATTAGGAGTTTCAGATTTACCTTGCACTCCTTGCTTTGGTGTTTCTTGCTTTGTGTCAATTTTTGGTTTGGACACCGGCTTGACATCCTCTCGTTTGCCAACGTTTGGACGCCAAGGAGTAGAAGAACCCACAACAGTAGAGTTTTGACCCATACCTCTCCTTTTGAGTTGTTGTTCCACTTTCATGGCCAATTGTACCATCTCCTCAAGATCCATGCAATGTCTAAGCTCCACTTGGTCTTGAATCTCCCTATTCATACCACATAAGAAACGAGTCATAGTTGCTTCACGATCCTCTTCAATATTAGCTCGAATCATGGTGACCTCCAACTCCTTGAAGTAATCCTCAACACTCTTCGAACCTTGCTTCAAATTTTGTAAACGCCTAAACATATCACGATAGTAGTAATTAGGCACAAATCTCTTCCGCAATATTTGCTTTATCTCCTCCCATGTCTCAATGGGACGCTCTCGATTCCTCCTCCTAGAATTAACAAATTGATCCCACCAAATGAGAGCATAATCCACAAACTCAACCACCGCCAGTTTTATTTTTTTTCGCATCATTGTAGTTGTGGCAATCAAACACCGATTCAACTCTCATCTCCCACTCCAAATAAGCCTTCGGATCAGATTTCCCATGGAACGAAGGAATCTTCATCTTAATCCCACTAATATTTCCATCCTCTCGACTCCCTTCGATGTATCTTCCTCTCACAGCTCCCCTTCTATTTCTTTCACCCTCATGAACCCTCCTATTTCTACCCCAATTTTCACCCAAACTCTCTTCATCCTCTCCACCATCATCATCTTCCTCAAATATTTTCTCTTTATTTTTACCATCACCTCCACTAACTTCAAGCTTATCCAACTTCTCATGTATTGGCCCCAAAGCCGCCATCATCATCTTGGTCAATTCATCCATTTGAACTTGAGAAAAGTTTTGGCTAGAAGAACTCATCGTACCTGCAAGAAAACTTTAGTAATAAAATTACCTCACACAAATTCTCACAATTCACTCCAAAGAATTCACTCAACCACTCTTTTTTTTTTCACTCAATTTATGCAGGCTTTTGCTTTATGTAGAATTCAATCAAACTTTCAAGTTTACAACTCGTAGACACTTGAAGATTGACTCTCGAAGAATGACAAAAACAAGATGAAGAATTTTTATGAACACTCGAATTTTGACCTGAACCCAAGGATGAAAAATTGACAACAAGTTATCTTGCTTCTTCAATATTTTTTTTTTTTTTGAAGCTTTCGATTCTTTCTATTTTTTTTTGATCGATTTTTTTTTTATAACTTGTAGCACAAGACACGAGACTTGGATAACAAGTTTAAAAGAAACGACACAAAAATTCGATGAAGGAAATATTCCAACGAAGAACGATGAAGAACGGGTAAGAAGAACGAAGAACGCAAAGAACAGAGATAGATGAAGATAGATACTTACTTGATTCAAAACCTTTGCTTTGATACCAAATGATATGAATTCTTAATGTATGGAAGACAAACACGACTATATTAAAATCGTACCCTCAATCCAATAACAAAAGAAATCAAAAAATTGCCCGATCTTGAAAACAAGTAAAAAAGTTTTGGATTAACCACCTCTAGCTTACAACGAAACTAGCAACAGTAATCAGGAAGAAAACAATTGATCACAACGGGACCTTCAGAAAACCTGTTTCTGACAACCCACGAGGATAATCAATCGACAAACGCCACAAAGTTGAAAACTTTGATAAGTTTGATTTTTGGGTAAGCAAAAGCTTAATAAAATTCTAGAGAGAATTTTGTATGGAATAATCAATAATCTGAAATCTTAATTGCCCTTAAAATAATGAATGTTGTAGTATTTATATTACAACCCAAAATATTGAAAGATAATGCAAAATAAATCAAAAAGATATCAAAGATATCTCCTAAAGTTTCCTAGTAGGAATAAAAGACCTAAAATAAGCAAAATAATGCCAAAATATTAAAAATCCCGAACACACACACAAAACACCTTCGGTGCATGTAAAATAATCGTGGCGGGCGCGCCTTTGTTGCGCAGTGCAAGGCGCGGGCGCACCGAGAGCTCGCATAATTCTTTGTCAATTTGGCATCCGTAAGCGCGGGCGCGCGATCAAGGGGCGCGGGCGCGCTTCTTCTTCGCAAAATAAGGGCGCGGGCGCGCCTGGGCTGAGAACAAGGTCTTCAATTTCTTCACTTTCTTGACCTCCTTTGACCTCAATACGGTGATAACTACCTCCAAATTGAATATCAAGAAATCCAACGCCCTCTTGCGACTTCAACATCAAGGATTGAAGTGCTTCCTTGAACTTCTGAGCTCGGCCTCTCGTAACCGGTCCTCGTGGCATCTCCAACGTATCCTTAGTCACTTTATCAGCATGCGAGCCATCCATGATTGCATCACAGCCGGATAAACTCCGGTGAAAAATATATATCCCAGTAAAAGCAACTAAACATGCATAGCAAAGCATATATCAAATTCATGATATAAAAGTAACTACAATGCATGTTTTAAAACAAGGTTCTCTAACAAATTCTCTCATTTCATCGGTTGGGATCCCGAGAAGCAGATATCATAACTAACCACCGACTCTCTCGATCGAGGTGGGGTTACTTATCTTACTTTTCTAGACTTTGAAGCCACTATATATGTAAATCAGACGCTAGGCTAAGTCAACCACACAGGCCATACATATATACTTCCTCAAATCGTCTAATCGAACGTTTCCATTCATTTCGAAATCAAAGAACAAGTCTCAAGATGAATGCAACATATAAAATCAATATAGCATTCATTCACATCAAAGACTCATTCCATAATTCATAGAAGAGCATATAAAAGCAAGTAATCAAATAAGTATGTGATTTAGGGAACTCGATACAAACCATCTCGAGTTATAATCCCATTCAAGTAGTAGTCCACTTTTACCTTCGTATTTCTTCTGTTCTGAATTCTTCAAATCTGAACTGCAATCTCAAAACCTTCACATCAAGCTTCGTTCAATATATTCATTTCAGAATCGAGTCAAAATCATTAGCACATATTCGACCAAATGCATTTCAAACCTCCATTCCTCTTCTTCAATTCGAATTCGGAGTCTTGAGTTGTTAGCCTTCAAAACTAGTCTGAAATCGAGGAATAAAAATGCTATATCATCGATAACATTTCAAAGAACATCTCATCTTGATAATCAGCTATCAAACTAGTCTCAAAACATGAATCGACGGCGTAGCGATTCAAAATCGATAACCGACTTAATATCGACTTCGAAGCTAACTTCTTTAACTTCATAAGAAAATCATACGTGCATCTAAATCATTAATACATCATTCTAATCCTCATAACAGCAGCTAAGTATATCAAATACAAGCTGGAAAACATAAAAAGTTCATTTCATAATCAATCTTCGATTCGGTTTTGATATCGCAATGCATACAAGATCAAGAATACATTCATAACTTCAACAGCAATCTCTGCCACAATTCGTTTTTCAAAACATTCCAAGATGATTAAATACTTACATCAAGTTTAAGTCCTTGTCGCAAGGATTCCAGAACATCTTTCGGAATCGAAATCGGACAAGCGGATCAAAAGTTACAGCGTTTTGAACAATCAAATTTCAAAGAAAATGAAAGAGCTCGACATGCTCTGTTCTGAATATGTAAATCCCATCTAATAACACATATCACTTTCTGCTAAGTTTTATAAAAATCGTATATGTATTGTCTAATTGCAATTTAGTCCCTGAAACCTCATAAATTGCGATTCAGTCCTCGGCCTTCGTTTTAATTCACTTTCAATCCAAAATAATTTAATAATATTAGAATTAAAATCAAAACTCTAAATATTCCAAAATTAAATATTCTCGGATTAAAATTAAATAAATTCGGATTAATCAAATAATTCCGGCCTTTTGCATTTTAGCCCTTCAACTTCGATATTTGCAAATCAGTCACTTATCGAGTTGTATCTTCAAAATTAATCTTCTTTAATTCCCAAAACATGGAATTTAATCTTTAATTCCATAAATATTCAAATCGAATATTTATTCTTTTAATTTAAGAATTCCCGTAATTTAATTCTCAAAATCCGTAAATTCTCAAATTAAATATTTTCGGCTCGGAAATTAAATCTATCATGTTCATAACTTCTCAAATCAATATTAGCCCATAATATGGAATTTAATTCTCAAATCCCATAATTAATAATTTAATATTTTTGGGCCTTACAATTCCTCCCCTCTAAGAAATGATTTCGTCCTCGAAATCGTAGTCAAATCAAATATCAAGTCTGATAGACTGAATGATTATCTGAAGTTATTCTCACCTCAATCATATAACTCTGAACTTCGTATCTCATCACTTCATTTCTTATTAGATCCTTTCTTCGGATATGCTTCTATTCTCTTTGGTATCTATTCAGTTGTACTTTCAGTCATTGAAAAGAATTCGTTCTGAGCTGATTTTTTTTTTTCAATTAAAGATTTGTCGACTAATCGACTTAACTCGGAATCTTTTCGATATCTATTTCATCTAATTAAAGTACATAGGAAGAATCTACTGATACTTCCTTCACTTATTTACCTTCTTATTTCTTTTGTTCTGAATTCTTCAAATCTGAACTGCAATCTCAAAACCTTCACATCAAGCTTCATTCAATACATTCATTTCAGAATCAAGTCAAAATCATCAGCACATATTCGATCAAATGCATTTCAAACCTCCCTTCCTCTTCTTCAATTCGAATTCGGAGTCTTGAGTTGTTAGCCTTCAAAACTAGTCTGAAATCGAGGAATAAAAATGTTATATCATCGATAACATTTCAAAGAACATCTCATCTTGATAATCAGCTATCAAACTAGTCTCAAAACATGAATCGACGGCATAGCGATTCAAAATCGGTAACCGACTTAATATCGACTTCGAAGCTAACTTCTTTAACTTCATAAGAAAATCATACATGCATCTAAATCATTAATACATCATTCTAATCCTCATAACAGCAGCTAAGTATATCAAATACAAGCTGGAAATCATAAAAAGTTCATTTCATAATCAATCTTCGATTCGGTTTTGATATCGGAATGCATACAAGATCAAGAATACATTCATAACTTCAACAGAAATCTCTGCCATAATTTGTTTTTCAAAACATTCCGAGATGATTAAATACTTACATCAAGTTGAAGCCCTTGTCGCAAGGATTCCAGAACATCTTTCGGAATCAAAATCGGACAAGCGGATCAAAAGTTACAGTGTTTTGAACAATCAAATTTCAAAGAAAATGAAAGAGCTCGACATGCTCTGTTCTGAATATGTAAATCCCATCTAATAACACGTATCACTTTCTGCTAAGTTTTATAAAAATCGGATATGTATTGTCTAATTGCAATTTAGTCCCTGAAACCTCATAAATTGCGATTCAGTCCTCGGCCTTCGTTTTAATTCACTTTCAATCCAAAATAATTTAATAATATTAGAATTAAAATCAAAACTCTAAATATTCCCAAATTAAATATTCTTGGATTAAAATTAAATAAATTCGGATTAATCAAATAATTCCGGCCTTTTGCATTTTAGCCCTTCAACTTCGATATTTGCAAATCAGTCCCTTATCGAGTTGTATCTTCAAAATTAATCTTCTTTAATTCCCGAAACATGGAATTTAATCTTTAATTCCATAAATATTCAAATCGAATATTTATTCTTTTAATTTAAGAATTCCCGTAATTTAATTCTCAAAATCCGTAAATTTTCAAATTAAATATTTTCGGCTCGGAAATTAAATCTATCATGTTCATAACTTCTCAAATCAATATTAGCCCATAATATGGAATTTAATTCTCAAATCCCATAATTAATAATTTAATATTTTTGGGTCTTACAATTCCTCCCCTCTAAGAAATGATTTCGTCCTCGAAATCGTAGTCAAATCAAATATAAAGTCTGATAGACTGAATGATTATCTGAAGTTATTCTCACCTCAATCATATAACTCTGAACTTCGTATCTCATCACTTCATTTCTTATTAGATCCTTTCTTCGGATATGCTTCTATTCTCTTTGGTATCTATTCAGTTGTACTTTCAGTCATTGAAAAGAATTCGTTCTGAGCTGCTTTTTTTTTTTCAATTAAAGATTTGTCGACTAATCGACTTAACTCGGAATCTTTTCGATATCTATTTCATCTAATTAAAGTACATAGGAAGCATCTACTGATACTTCCTTCACTTATTTACCTTCGTATTTCTTTTGTTCTGAATTCTTCAAATCTGAACTGCAATCTCAAAACCTTCACATCAAGCTTCATTCAATACATTCATTTCAGAATCGAGTCAAAATCATTAGCACATATTCGACCAAATGCATTTCAAACCTCCCTTCCTCTTCTTCAATTCGAATTCAGAGTCTTGAGTTGTTAGCCTTCAAAACTAGTCTGAAATCGAGGAATAAAAATGCTATATCATCGATAACATTTCAAAGAACATCTCATCTTGATAATCAGCTATCAAACTAGTCTCAAAACATGAATCGACGGCGTAGCGATTCAAAATCGATAACCGACTTAATATCGACTTCGAAGCTAACTTCTTTAACTTCATAAGAAAATCATACGTGCATCTAAATCATTAATACATCATTCTAATCCTCATAACAACAGCTAAGTATATCAAATACAAGCTGGAAAACATAAAAAGTTCATTTCATAATCAATCTTCGATTCGGTTTTGATATCGCAATGCATACAAGATCAAGAATACATTCATAACTTCAACAGCAATCTCTGCCACAATTCGTTTTTCAAAACATTCCAAGATGATTAAATACTTACATCAAGTTTAAGTCCTTGTCGCAAGGATTCCAGAACATCTTTCGGAATCGAAATCGGACAAGCGGATCAAAAGTTACAGCGTTTTGAACAATCAAATTTCAAAGAAAATGAAAGAGCTCGACATGCTCTGTTCTGAATATGTAAATCCCATCTAATAACACATATCACTTTCTGCTAAGTTTTATAAAAATCGTATATGTATTGTCTAATTGCAATTTAGTCCCTGAAACCTCATAAATTGCGATTCAGTCCTCGGCCTTCGTTTTAATTCACTTTCAATCCAAAATAATTTAATAATATTAGAATTAAAATCAAAACTCTAAATATTCCAAAATTAAATATTCTCGGATTAAAATTAAATAAATTCGGATTAATCAAATAATTCCGGCCTTTTGCATTTTAGCCCTTCAACTTCGATATTTGCAAATCAGTCACTTATCGAGTTGTATCTTCAAAATTAATCTTCTTTAATTCCCAAAACATGGAATTTAATCTTTAATTCCATAAATATTCAAATCGAATATTTATTCTTTTAATTTAAGAATTCCCGTAATTTAATTCTCAAAATCCGTAAATTCTCAAATTAAATATTTTCGGCTCGGAAATTAAATCTATCATGTTCATAACTTCTCAAATCAATATTAGCCCATAATATGAAATTTAATTCTCAAATCCCATAATTAATAATTTAATATTTTTGGGCCTTACAATTCCTCCCCTCTAAGAAATGATTTCGTCCTCGAAATCGTAGTCAAATCAAATATCAAGTCTGATAGACTGAATGATTATCTGAAGTTATTCTCACCTCAATCATATAACTCTGAACTTCGTATCTCATCACTTCATTTCTTATTAGATCCTTTCTTCGGATATGCTTCTATTCTCTTTGGTATCTATTCAGTTGTACTTTCAGTCATTGAAAAGAATTCGTTCTGAGCTGATTTTTTTTTTTCAATTAAAGATTTGTCGACTAATCTACTTAACTCGGAATCTTTTCGATATCTATTTCATCTAATTAAAGTACATAGGAAGAATCTACTGATACTTCCTTCACTTATTTACCTTCTTATTTCTTTTGTTCTGAATTCTTCAAATCTGAACTGCAATCTCAAAACCTTCACATCAAGCTTCATTCAATACATTCATTTCAGAATCAAGTCAAAATCATCAGCACATATTCGATCAAATGCATTTCAAACCTCCCTTCCTCTTCTTCAATTCGAATTCGGAGTCTTGAGTTGTTAGCCTTCAAAACTAGTCTGAAATCGAGGAATAAAAATGTTATATCATCGATAACATTTCAAAGAACATCTCATCTTGATAATCAGCTATCGAACTAGTCTCAAAACATGAATCGACGGCGTAGCGATTCAAAATCGGTAACCGACTTAATATCGACTTCGAAGCTAACTTCTTTAACTTCATAAGAAAATCATACATGCATCTAAATCATTAATACATCATTCTAATCCTCATAACAGCAGCTAAGTATATCAAATACAAGCTGGAAATCATAAAAAGTTCATTTCATAATCAATCTTCGATTCGGTTTTGATATCGGAATGCATACAAGATCAAGAATACATTCATAACTTCAACAGAAATCTCTGCCATAATTCGTTTTTCAAAACATTCCGAGATGATTAAATACTTACATCAAGTTGAAGCCCTTGTCGCAAGGATTCCAGAACATCTTTCGGAATCAAAATCGGACAAGCGGATCAAAAGTTACAGTGTTTTGAACAATCAAATTTCAAAGAAAATGAAAGAGCTCGACATGCTCTGTTCTGAATATGTAAATCCCATCTAATAACACGTATCACTTTCTGCTAAGTTTTATAAAAATCGGATATGTATTGTCTAATTGCAATTTAGTCCCTGAAACCTCATAAATTGCGATTCAGTCCTCGGCCTTCGTTTTAATTCACTTTCAATCCAAAATAATTTAATAATATTAGAATTAAAATCAAAACTCTAAATATTCCCAAATTAAATATTCTTGGATTAAAATTAAATAAATTCGGATTAATCAAATAATTCCGGCCTTTTGCATTTTAGCCCTTCAACTTCGATATTTGCAAATCAGTCCCTTATCGAGTTGTATCTTCAAAATTAATCTTCTTTAATTCCCGAAACATGGAATTTAATCTTTAATTCCATAAATATTCAAATCGAATATTTATTCTTTTAATTTAAGAATTCCCGTAATTTAATTCTCAAAATCCGTAAATTTTCAAATTAAATATTTTCGGCTCGGAAATTAAATCTATCATGTTCATAACTTCTCAAATCAATATTAGCCCATAATATGGAATTTAATTCTCAAATCCCATAATTAATAATTTAATATTTTTGGGTCTTACAATTCCTCCCCTCTAAGAAATGATTTCGTCCTCGAAATCGTAGTCAAATCAAATATAAAGTCTGATAGACTGAATGATTATCTGAAGTTATTCTCACCTCAATCATATAACTCTGAACTTCGTATCTCATCACTTCATTTCTTATTAGATCCTTTCTTCGGATATGCTTCTATTCTCTTTGGTATCTATTCAGTTGTACTTTCAGTCATTGAAAAGAATTCGTTCTGAGCTGCTTTTTTTTTTCAATTAAAGATTTGTCGACTAATCGACTTAACTCGGAATCTTTTCGATATCTATTTCATCTAATTAAAGTACATAGGAAGAATCCACTGATACTTCCTTCACTTATTTACCTTCGTATTTCTTCTGTTCTGAATTCTTCAAATCTGAACTGCAATCTCAAAACCTTCACATCAAGCTTCGTTCAATATATTCATTTCAGAATCGAGTCAAAATCATTAGCACATATTCGACCAAATGCATTTCAAACCTCCATTCCTCTTCTTCAATTCGAATTCGGAGTCTTGAGTTGTTAGCCTTCAAAACTAGTCTGAAATCGAGGAATAAAAATGCTATATCATCGATAACATTTCAAAGAACATCTCATCTTGATAATCAGCTATCAAACTAGTCTCAAAACATGAATCGACGGCGTAGCGATTCAAAATCGATAACCGACTTAATATCGACTTCGAAGCTAACTTCTTTAACTTCATAAGAAAATCATACGTGCATCTAAATCATTAATACATCATTCTAATCCTCATAACAGCAGCTAAGTATATCAAATACAAGCTGGAAAACATAAAAAGTTCATTTCATAATCAATCTTCGATTCGGTTTTGATATCGCAATGCATACAAGATCAAGAATACATTCATAACTTCAACAGCAATCTCTGCCACAATTCGTTTTTCAAAACATTCCAAGATGATTAAATACTTACATCAAGTTTAAGTCCTTGTCGCAAGGATTCCAGAACATCTTTCGGAATCGAAATCGGACAAGCGGATCAAAAGTTACAGCGTTTTGAACAATCAAATTTCAAAGAAAATGAAAGAGCTCGACATGCTCTGTTCTGAATATGTAAATCCCATCTAATAACACATATCACTTTCTGCTAAGTTTTATAAAAATCGTATATGTATTGTCTAATTGCAATTTAGTCCCTGAAACCTCATAAATTGCGATTCAGTCCTCGGCCTTCGTTTTAATTCACTTTCAATCCAAAATAATTTAATAATATTAGAATTAAAATCAAAACTCTAAATATTCCAAAATTAAATATTCTCGGATTAAAATTAAATAAATTCGGATTAATCAAATAATTCCGGCCTTTTGCATTTTAGCCCTTCAACTTCGATATTTGCAAATCAGTCACTTATCGAGTTGTATCTTCAAAATTAATCTTCTTTAATTCCCAAAACATGGAATTTAATCTTTAATTCCATAAATATTCAAATCGAATATTTATTCTTTTAATTTAAGAATTCCCGTAATTTAATTCTCAAAATCCGTAAATTCTCAAATTAAATATTTTCGGCTCGGAAATTAAATCTATCATGTTCATAACTTCTCAAATCAATATTAGCCCATAATATGGAATTTAATTCTCAAATCCCATAATTAATAATTTAATATTTTTGGGCCTTACAATTCCTCCCCTCTAAGAAATGATTTCGTCCTCGAAATCGTAGTCAAATCAAATATCAAGTCTGATAGACTGAATGATTATCTGAAGTTATTCTCACCTCAATCATATAACTCTGAACTTCGTATCTCATCACTTCATTTCTTATTAGATCCTTTCTTCGGATATGCTTCTATTCTCTTTGGTATCTATTCAGTTGTACTTTCAGTCATTGAAAAGAATTCGTTCTGAGCTGATTTTTTTTTTCAATTAAAGATTTGTCGACTAATCGACTTAACTCGGAATCTTTTCGATATCTATTTCATCTAATTAAAGTACATAGGAAGAATCTACTGATACTTCCTTCACTTATTTACCTTCTTATTTCTTTTGTTCTGAATTCTTCAAATCTGAACTGCAATCTCAAAACCTTCACATCAAGCTTCATTCAATACATTCATTTCAGAATCAAGTCAAAATCATCAGCACATATTCGATCAAATGCATTTCAAACCTCCCTTCCTCTTCTTCAATTCGAATTCGGAGTCTTGAGTTGTTAGCCTTCAAAACTAGTCTGAAATCGAGGAATAAAAATGTTATATCATCGATAACATTTCAAAGAACATCTCATCTTGATAATCAGCTATCAAACTAGTCTCAAAACATGAATCGACGGCGTAGCGATTCAAAATCGGTAACCGACTTAATATCGACTTCGAAGCTAACTTCTTTAACTTCATAAGAAAATCATACATGCATCTAAATCATTAATACATCATTCTAATCCTCATAACAGCAGCTAAGTATATCAAATACAAGCTGGAAATCATAAAAAGTTCATTTCATAATCAATCTTCGATTCGGTTTTGATATCGGAATGCATACAAGATCAAGAATACATTCATAACTTCAACAGAAATCTCTGCCATAATTCGTTTTTCAAAACATTCCGAGATGATTAAATACTTACATCAAGTTGAAGCCCTTGTCGCAAGGATTCCAGAACATCTTTCGGAATCAAAATCGGACAAGCGGATCAAAAGTTACAGTGTTTTGAACAATCAAATTTCAAAGAAAATGAAAGAGCTCGACATGCTCTGTTCTGAATATGTAAATCCCATCTAATAACACGTATCACTTTCTGCTAAGTTTTATAAAAATCGGATATGTATTGTCTAATTGCAATTTAGTCCCTGAAACCTCATAAATTGCGATTCAGTCCTCGGCCTTCGTTTTAATTCACTTTCAATCCAAAATAATTTAATAATATTAGAATTAAAATCAAAACTCTAAATATTCCCAAATTAAATATTCTTGGATTAAAATTAAATAAATTCGGATTAATCAAATAATTCCGGCCTTTTGCATTTTAGCCCTTCAACTTCGATATTTGCAAATCAGTCCCTTATCGAGTTGTATCTTCAAAATTAATCTTCTTTAATTCCCGAAACATGGAATTTAATCTTTAATTCCATAAATATTCAAATCGAATATTTATTCTTTTAATTTAAGAATTCCCGTAATTTAATTCTCAAAATCCGTAAATTTTCAAATTAAATATTTTCGGCTCGGAAATTAAATCTATCATGTTCATAACTTCTCAAATCAATATTAGCCCATAATATGGAATTTAATTCTCAAATCCCATAATTAATAATTTAATATTTTTGGGTCTTACAATTCCTCCCCTCTAAGAAATGATTTCGTCCTCGAAATCGTAGTCAAATCAAATATAAAGTCTGATAGACTGAATGATTATCTGAAGTTATTCTCACCTCAATCATATAACTCTGAACTTCGTATCTCATCACTTCATTTCTTATTAGATCCTTTCTTCGGATATGCTTCTATTCTCTTTGGTATCTATTCAGTTGTACTTTCAGTCATTGAAAAGAATTCGTTCTGAGCTGCTTTTTTTTTTCAATTAAAGATTTGTCGACTAATCGACTTAACTCGGAATCTTTTCGATATCTATTTCATCTAATTAAAGTACATAGGAAGAATCCACTGATACTTCCTTCACTTATTTACCTTCGTATTTCTTTTGTTCTGAATTCTTCAAATCTGAACTGCAATCTCAAAACCTTCACATCAAGCTTCATTCAATACATTCATTTCAGAATCAAGTCAAAATCATCAGCACATATTCGATCAAATGCATTTCAAACCTCCCTTCCTCTTCTTCAATTCGAATTTGGAGTCTTGAGTTGTTAGCCTTCAAAACTAGTCTGAAATCGAGGAATAAAAATGTTATATCATCGATAACATTTCAAAGAACATCTCATCTTGATAATCAGCTATCAAACTAGTCTCAAAACATGAATCGAAGGCGTAGCGATTCAAAATCGGTAACCGACTTAATATCGACTTCGAAGCTAACTTCTTTAACTTCATAAGAAAATCATACATGCATCTAAATCATTAATACATCATTCTAATCCTCATAACAGCAGCTAAGTATATCAAATACAAGCTGGAAATCATAAAAAGTTCATTTCATAATCAATCTTCGATTCGGTTTTGATATCGGAATGCATACAAGATCAAGAATACATTCATAACTTCAACAGCAATCTCTGCCATAATTCGTTTTTCAAAACATTCCGAGATGATTAAATACTTACATCAAGTTGAAGCCCTTGTCGCAAGGATTCCAGAACATCTTTCGGAATCGAAATCGGACAAGCGGATCAAAAGTTACAGTGTTTTGAACAATCAAATTTCAAAGAAAATGAAAGAGCTCGACATGCTCTGTTCTGAATATGTAAATCCCATCTAATAACACGTATCACTTTCTGCTAAGTTTTATAAAAATCGGATATGTATTGTCTAATTGCAATTTAGTCCCTGAAACCTCATAAATTGCGATTCAGTCCTCGGCCTTCGTTTTAATTCACTTTCAATCCAAAATAATTTAATAATATTAGAATTAAAATCAAAACTCTAAATATTCCCAAATTAAATATTCTTGGATTAAAATTAAATAAATTCGAATTAATCAAATAATTCCGGCCTTTTGCATTTTAGCCCTTCAACTTCGATATTTGCAAATCAGTCCCGTATCGAGTTGTATCTTCAAAATTAATCTTCTTTAATTCCCGAAACATGGAATTTAATCTTTAATTCCATAAATATTCAAATCGAATATTTATTCTTTTAATTTAAGAATTCCCGTAATTTAATTCTCAAAATCCGTAAATTCTCAAATTAAATATTTTCGGCTCGGAAATTAAATCTATCATGTTCATAACTTCTCAAATCAATATTAGCCCATAATATGGAATTTAATTCTCAAATCCCATAATTAATAATTTAATATTTTTGGGCCTTACAATTCCTCCCCTCTAAGAAATGATTTCGTCCTCGAAATCGTAGTCAAATCAAATATAAAGTCTGATAGACTGAATGATTATCTGAAGTTATTCTCACCTCAATCATATAACTCTGAACTTCGTATCTCATCACTTCATTTCTTATTAGATCCTTTCTTCGGATATGCTTCTATTCTCTTTGGTATCTATTCAGTTGTACTTTCAGTCATTGAAAAGAATTCGTTCTGAGCTGCTTTTTTTTTTTCAATTAAAGATTTGTCGACTAATCGACTTAACTCGGAATCTTTTCGATATCTATTTCATCTAATTAAAGTACATAGGAAGAATCTACTGATACTTCCTTCACTTATTTACCTTCTTATTTCTTTTGTTCTGAATTCTTCAAATCTGAACTGCAATCTCAAAACCTTCACATCAAGCTTCATTCAATACATTCATTTCAGAATCAAGTCAAAATCATCAGCACATATTCGATCAAATGCATTTCAAACCTCCCTTCCTCTTCTTCAATTCGAATTCGGAGTCTTGAGTTGTTAGCCTTCAAAACTAGTCTGAAATCGAGGAATAAAAATGTTATATCATCGATAACATTTCAAAGAACATCTCATCTTGATAATCAGCTATCAAACTAGTCTCAAAACATGAATCGACGGCATAGCGATTCAAAATCGGTAACCGACTTAATATCGACTTCGAAGCTAACTTCTTTAACTTCATAAGAAAATCATACATGCATCTAAATCATTAATACATCATTCTAATCCTCATAACAGCAGCTAAGTATATCAAATACAAGCTGGAAATCATAAAAAGTTCATTTCATAATCAATCTTCGATTCGGTTTTGATATCGGAATGCATACAAGATCAAGAATACATTCATAACTTCAACAGAAATCTCTGCCATAATTCGTTTTTCAAAACATTCCGAGATGATTAAATACTTACATCAAGTTGAAGCCCTTGTCGCAAGGATTCCAGAACATCTTTCGGAATCAAAATCGGACAAGCGGATCAAAAGTTACAGTGTTTTGAACAATCAAATTTCAAAGAAAACGAAAGAGCTCGACATGCTCTGTTCTGAATATGTAAATCCCATCTAATAACACGTATCACTTTCTGCTAAGTTTTATAAAAATCGGATATGTATTGTCTAATTGCAATTTAGTCCCTGAAACCTCATAAATTGCGATTCAGTCCTCGGCCTTCGTTTTAATTCACTTTCAATCCAAAATAATTTAATAATATTAGAATTAAAATCAAAACTCTAAATATTCCCAAATTAAATATTCTTGGATTAAAATTAAATAAATTCGGATTAATCAAATAATTTCGGCCTTTTGCATTTTAGCCCTTCAACTTTGATATTTGCAAATCAGTCCCTTATCGAGTTGTATCTTCAAAATTAATCTTTTTTAATTCCCGAAACATGGAATTTAATCTTTAATTCCATAAATATTCAAATCGAATATTTATTCTTTTTATTTAAGAATTCCCGTAATTTAATTCTCAAAATCCGTAAATTCTCAAATTAAATATTTTCGGCTCGGAAATTAAATCTATCATGTTCATAACTTCTCAAATCAATATTAGCCCATAATATGGAATTTAATTCTCAAATCCCATAATTAATTATTTAATATTTTTGGGCCTTACAATTCCTCCACTCTAAGAAATGATTTCGTCCTCGAAATCGTAGTCAAATCAAATATCAATTCTGATAGACTGAATGATTATCTGAAGTTATTCTCACCTCAATCATATAACTCTGAACTTCGTATCTCATCACTTCATTTCTTATTAGATCCTTTCGTCGGATATGCTTCTATTCTCTTTGGTATCTATTCAGTTGTACTTTCAGTCATTGAAAAGAATTCGTTCTGAGCTGCTTTTTTTTTTCAATTAAAGATTTGTCGACTAATCGACTTAACTCGGAATCTTTTCGATATCTATTTCATCTAATTAAAGTACATAGGAAGAATCTACTGATACTTCCTTCACTTATTTACCTTCGTATTTCTTTTGTTCTGAATTCTTCAAATCTGAACTGCAATCTCAAAACCTTCACATCAAGCTTCATTCAATACATTCATTTCAGAATCGAGTCAAAATCATTAGCACATATTCGATCAAATGCATTTCAAACCTCCCTTCCTCTTCTTCAATTCGAATTTGGAGTCTTGAGTTGTTAGCCTTCAAAACTAGTCTGAAATCGAGGAATAAAAATGTTATATCATCGATAACATTTCAAAGAACATCTCATCTTGATAATCAGCTATCAAACTAGTCTCAAAACATGAATCGACGACGTAGCGATTCAAAATCGATAACCGACTTAATATCGACTTCGAAGCTAACTTCTTTAACTTCATAAGAAAATCATACGTGCATCTAAATCATTAATACATCATTCTAATCCTCATAACAGCAGCTAAGTATATCAAATACAAGCTGGAAAACATAAAAAGTTCATTTCATAATCAATCTTCGATTCGGTTTTGATATCGCAATGCATACAAGATCAAGAATACATTCATAACTTCAACAGCAATCTCTGCCACAATTCGTTTTTCAAAACATTCCAAGATGATTAAATACTTACATCAAGTTTAAGTCCTTGTCGCAAGGATTCCAGAACATCTTTCGGAATCGAAATCGGACAAGCGGATCAAAAGTTACAGCGTTTTGAACAATCAAATTTCAAAGAAAATGAAAGAGCTCGACATGCTCTGTTCTGAATATGTAAATCCCATCTAATAACACTTATCACTTTCTGCTAAGTTTTATAAAAATCGTATATGTATTGTCTAATTGCAATTTAGTCCCTGAAACCTCATAAATTGCGATTCAGTCCTCGGCCTTCGTTTTAATTCACTTTCAATCCAAAATAATTTAATAATATTAGAATTAAAATCAAAACTCTAAATATTCCAAAATTAAATATTCTCGGATTAAAATTAAATAAATTCGGATTAATCAAATAATTCCGGCCTTTTGCATTTTAGCCCTTCAACTTCGATATTTGCAAATCAGTCACTTATCGAGTTGTATCTTCAAAATTAATCTTCTTTAATTCCCAAAACATGGAATTTAATCTTTAATTCCATAAATATTCAAATCGAATATTTATTCTTTTAATTTAAGAATTCCCGTAATTTAATTCTCAAAATCCGTAAATTTTCAAATTAAATATTTTCGGCTCGGAAATTAAATCTATCATGTTCATAACTTCTCAAATCAATATTAGCCCATAATATGGAATTTAATTCTCAAATCCCATAATTAATAATTTAATATTTTTGGGCCTTACAATTCCTCCCCTCTAAGAAATGATTTCGTCCTCGAAATCGTAGTCAAATCAAATATAAAGTCTGATAGACTGAATGATTATCTGAAGTTATTCTCACCTCAATCATATAACTCTGAACTTCGTATCTCATCACTTCATTTCTTATTAGATCCTTTCTTCGGATATGCTTCTATTCTCTTTGGTATCTATTCAGTTGTACTTTCAGTCATTGAAAAGAATTCGTTCTGAGCTGATTTTTTTTTTCAATTAAAGATTTGTCGACTAATCGACTTAACTCGGAATCTTTTCGATATCTATTTCATCTAATTAAAGTACATAGGAAGAATCTACTGATACTTCCTTCACTTATTTACCTTCTTATTTCTTTTGTTCTGAATTCTTCAAATCTGAACTGCAATCTCAAAACCTTCACATCAAGCTTCATTCAATACATTCATTTCAGAATCAAGTCAAAATCATCAGCACATATTCGATCAAATGCATTTCAAACCTCCCTTCCTCTTCTTCAATTCGAATTCGGAGTCTTGAGTTGTTAGCCTTCAAAACTAGTCTGAAATCGAGGAATAAAAATGTTATATCATCGATAACATTTCAAAGAACATCTCATCTTGATAATCAGCTATCAAACTAGTCTCAAAACATGAATCGAAGGCGTAGCGATTCAAAATCGGTAACCGACTTAATATCGACTTCGAAGCTAACTTCTTTAACTTCATAAGAAAATCATACATGCATCTAAATCATTAATACATCATTCTAATCCTCATAACAGCAGCTAAGTATATCAAATACAAGCTGGAAATCATAAAAAGTTCATTTCATAATCAATCTTCGATTCGGTTTTGATATCGGAATGCATACAAGATCAAGAATACATTCATAACTTCAACAGAAATCTCTGCCATAATTCGTTTTTCAAAACATTCCGAGATGATTAAATACTTACATCAAGTTGAAGCCCTTGTCGCAAGGATTCCAGAACATCTTTCGGAATCAAAATCGGACAAGCGGATCAAAAGTTACAGTGTTTTGAACAATCAAATTTCAAAGAAAATGAAAGAGCTCGACATGCTCTGTTCTGAATATGTAAATCCCATCTAATAACACGTATCACTTTCTGCTAAGTTTTATAAAAATCGGATATGTATTGTCTAATTGCAATTTAGTCCCTGAAACCTCATAAATTGCGATTCAGTCCTCGGCCTTCGTTTTAATTCACTTTCAATCCAAAATAATTTAATAATATTAGAATTAAAATCAAAACTCTAAATATTCCCAAATTAAATATTCTTGGATTAAAATTAAATAAATTCGGATTAATCAAATAATTTCGGCCTTTTGCATTTTAGCCCTTCAACTTTGATATTTGCAAATCAGTCCCTTATCGAGTTGTATCTTCAAAATTAATCTTCTTTAATTCCCGAAACATGGAATTTAATCTTTAATTCCATAAATATTCAAATCGAATATTTATTCTTTTTATTTAAGAATTCCCGTAATTTAATTCTCAAAATCCGTAAATTCTCAAATTAAATATTTTCGGCTCGGAAATTAAATCTATCATGTTCATAACTTCTCAAATCAATATTAGCCCATAATATGGAATTTAATTCTCAAATCCCATAATTAATTATTTAATATTTTTGGGCCTTACAATTCCTCCCCTCTAAGAAATGATTTCGTCCTCGAAATCGTAGTCAAATCAAATATCAATTCTGATAGACTGAATGATTATCTGAAGTTATTCTCACCTCAATCATATAACTCTGAACTTCGTATCTCATCACTTCATTTCTTATTAGATCCTTTCGTCGGATATGCTTCTATTCTCTTTGGTATCTATTCAGTTGTACTTTCAGTCATTGAAAAGAATTCGTTCTGAGCTGCTTTTTTTTTCAATTAAAGATTTGTCGACTAATCGACTTAACTCGGAATCTTTTCGATATCTATTTCATCTAATTAAAGTACATAGGAAGAATCTACTGATACTTCCTTCACTTATTTACCTTCGTATTTCTTTTGTTCTGAATTCTTCAAATCTGAACTGCAATCTCAAAACCTTCACATCAAGCTTCATTCAATACATTCATTTCAGAATCAAGTCAAAATCATCAGCACATATTCGATCAAATGCATTTCAAACCTCCCTTCCTCTTCTTCAATTCGAATTCAGAGTCTTGAGTTGTTAGCCTTCAAAACTAGTCTGAAATCGAGGAATATAAATGTTATATCATCGATAACATTTCAAAGAACATCTCATCTTGATAATCAGCTATCAAACTAGTCTCAAAACATGAATCGACGGCATAGCGATTCAAAATCGGTAACCGACTTAATATCGACTTCGAAGCTAACTTCTTTAACTTCATAAGAAAATCATACATGCATCTAAATCATTAATACATCATTCTAATCCTCATAACAGCAGCTAAGTATATCAAATACAAGCTGGAAATCATAAAAAGTTCATTTCATAATCAATCTTCGATTCGGTTTTGATATCGGAATGCATACAAGATCAAGAATACATTCATAACTTCAACAGCAATCTCTGCCATAATTCGTTTTTCAAAACATTCCGAGATGATTAAATACTTACATCAAGTTGAAGCCCTTGTCGCAAGGATTCCAGAACATCTTTCGGAATCGAAATCGGACAAGCGGATCAAAAGTTACAGTGTTTTGAACAATCAAATTTCAAAGAAAATGAAAGAGCTCGACATGCTCTGTTCTGAATATGTAAATCCCATCTAATAACACGTATCACTTTCTGCTAAGTTTTATAAAAATCGGATATGTATTGTCTAATTGCAATTTAGTCCCTAAAACCTCATAAATTGCGATTCAGTCCTCGGCCTTCGTTTTAATTCACTTTCAATCCAAAATAATTTAATAATATTAGAATTAAAATCAAAACTCTAAATATTCCCAAATTAAATATTCTTGGATTAAAATTAAATAAATTCGGATTAATCAAATAATTTCGGCCTTTTGCATTTTAGCCCTTCAACTTTGATATTTGCAAATCAGTCCCTTATCGAGTTGTATCTTCAAAATTAATCTTTTTTAATTCCCGAAACATGGAATTTAATCTTTAATTCCATAAATATTCAAATCGAATATTTATTCTTTTTATTTAAGAATTCCCGTAATTTAATTCTCAAAATCCGTAAATTCTCAAATTAAATATTTTCGGCTCGGAAATTAAATCTATCATGTTCATAACTTCTCAAATCAATATTAGCCCATAATATGGAATTTAATTCTCAAATCCCATAATTAATTATTTAATATTTTTGGGCCTTACAATTCCTCCACTCTAAGAAATGATTTCGTCCTCGAAATCGTAGTCAAATCAAATATCAATTCTGATAGACTGAATGATTATCTGAAGTTATTCTCACCTCAATCATATAACTCTGAACTTCGTATCTCATCACTTCATTTCTTATTAGATCCTTTCGTCGGATATGCTTCTATTCTCTTTGGTATCTATTCAGTTGTACTTTCAGTCATTGAAAAGAATTCGTTCTGAGCTGCTTTTTTTTTTCAATTAAAGATTTGTCGACTAATCGACTTAACTCGGAATCTTTTCGATATCTATTTCATCTAATTAAAGTACATAGGAAGAATCTACTGATACTTCCTTCACTTATTTACCTTCGTATTTCTTTTGTTCTGAATTCTTCAAATCTGAACTGCAATCTCAAAACCTTCACATCAAGCTTCATTCAATACATTCATTTCAGAATCAAGTCAAAATCATCAGCACATATTCGATCAAATGCATTTCAAACCTCCCTTCCTCTTCTTCAATTCGAATTTGGAGTCTTGAGTTGTTAGCCTTCAAAACTAGTCTGAAATCGAGGAATAAAAATGTTATATCATCGATAACATTTCAAAGAACATCTCATCTTGATAATCAGCTATCAAACTAGTCTCAAAACATGAATCGAAGGCGTAGCGATTCAAAATCGGTAACCGACTTAATATCGACTTCGAAGCTAACTTCTTTAACTTCATAAGAAAATCATACATGCATCTAAATCATTAATACATCATTCTAATCCTCATAACAGCAGCTAAGTATATCAAATACAAGCTGGAAATCATAAAAAGTTCATTTCATAATCAATCTTCGATTCGGTTTTGATATCGGAATGCATACAAGATCAAGAATACATTCATAACTTCAACAGCAATCTCTGCCATAATTCGTTTTTCAAAACATTCCGAGATGATTAAATACTTACATCAAGTTGAAGCCCTTGTCGCAAGGATTCCAGAACATCTTTCGGAATCGAAATCGGACAAGCGGATCAAAAGTTACAGTGTTTTGAACAATCAAATTTCAAAGAAAATGAAAGAGCTCGACATGCTCTGTTCTGAATATGTAAAT
Source organism: Henckelia pumila (assembly GCF_033568475.1). Lineage (NCBI taxonomy): Eukaryota > Viridiplantae > Streptophyta > Magnoliopsida > Lamiales > Gesneriaceae > Henckelia > Henckelia pumila. The sequence goes on along the minus strand of NC_133120.1, from coordinate 98,133,315 downwards.
CCCATCTAATAACACGTATCACTTTCTGCTAAGTTTTATAAAAATCGGATATGTATTGTCTAATTGCAATTTAGTCCCTGAAACCTCATAAATTGCGATTCAGTCCTCGGCCTTCGTTTTAATTCACTTTCAATCCAAAATAATTTAATAATATTAGAATTAAAATCAAAACTCTAAATATTCCCAAATTAAATATTCTTGGATTAAAATTAAATAAATTCGGATTAATCAAATAATTTCGGCCTTTTGCATTTTAGCCCTTCAACTTTGATATTTGCAAATCAGTCCCTTATCGAGTTGTATCTTCAAAATTAATCTTTTTTAATTCCCGAAACATGGAATTTAATCTTTAATTCCATAAATATTCAAATCGAATATTTATTCTTTTTATTTAAGAATTCCCGTAATTTAATTCTCAAAATCCGTAAATTCTCAAATTAAATATTTTCGGCTCGGAAATTAAATCTATCATGTTCATAACTTCTCAAATCAATATTAGCCCATAATATGGAATTTAATTCTCAAATCCCATAATTAATTATTTAATATTTTTGGGCCTTACAATTCCTCCACTCTAAGAAATGATTTCGTCCTCGAAATCGTAGTCAAATCAAATATCAATTCTGATAGACTGAATGATTATCTGAAGTTATTCTCACCTCAATCATATAACTCTGAACTTCGTATCTCATCACTTCATTTCTTATTAGATCCTTTCGTCGGATATGCTTCTATTCTCTTTGGTATCTATTCAGTTGTACTTTCAGTCATTGAAAAGAATTCGTTCTGAGCTGCTTTTTTTTTTTCAATTAAAGATTTGTCGACTAATCGACTTAACTCGGAATCTTTTCGATATCTATTTCATCTAATTAAAGTACATAGGAAGAATCTACTGATACTTCCTTCACTTATTTACCTTCGTATTTCTTTTGTTCTGAATTCTTCAAATCTGAACTGCAATCTCAAAACCTTCACATCAAGCTTCATTCAATACATTCATTTCAGAATCAAGTCAAAATCATCAGCACATATTCGATCAAATGCATTTCAAACCTCCCTTCCTCTTCTTCAATTCGAATTTGGAGTCTTGAGTTGTTAGCCTTCAAAACTAGTCTGAAATCGAGGAATAAAAATGTTATATCATCGATAACATTTCAAAGAACATCTCATCTTGATAATCAGCTATCAAACTAGTCTCAAAACATGAATCGAAGGCGTAGCGATTCAAAATCGGTAACCGACTTAATATCGACTTCGAAGCTAACTTCTTTAACTTCATAAGAAAATCATACATGCATCTAAATCATTAATACATCATTCTAATCCTCATAACAGCAGCTAAGTATATCAAATACAAGCTGGAAATCATAAAAAGTTCATTTCATAATCAATCTTCGATTCGGTTTTGATATCGGAATGCATACAAGATCAAGAATACATTCATAACTTCAACAGCAATCTCTGCCATAATTCGTTTTTCAAAACATTCCGAGATGATTAAATACTTACATCAAGTTGAAGCCCTTGTCGCAAGGATTCCAGAACATTTTTCGGAATCGAAATCGGACAAGCGGATCAAAAGTTACAGTGTTTTGAACAATCAAATTTCAAAGAAAATGAAAGAGCTCGACATGCTCTGTTCTGAATATGTAAATCCCATCTAATAACACGTATCACTTTCTGCTAAGTTTTATAAAAATCGGATATGTATTGTTTAATTGCAATTTAGTCCCTGAAATCTCATAAATTGCGATTCAGTCCTCGGCCTTCGTTTTAATTCACTTTCAATCCAAAATAATTTAATAATATTAGAATTAAAATCAAAACTCTAAATATTCCCAAATTAAATATTCTTGGATTAAAATTAAATAAATTCGAATTAATCAAATAATTCCGGCCTTTTGCATTTTAGCCCTTCAACTTCGATATTTGCAAATCAGTCCCGTATCGAGTTGTATCTTCAAAATTAATCTTCTTTAATTCCCGAAACATGGAATTTAATCTTTAATTCCATAAATATTCAAATCGAATATTTATTCTTTTTATTTAAGAATTCCCGTAATTTAATTCTCAAAATCCGTAAATTCTCAAATTAAATATTTTCGGCTCGGAAATTAAATCTATCATGTTCATAACTTCTCAAATCAATATTAGCCCATAATATGGAATTTAATTCTCAAATCCCATAATTAATAATTTAATATTTTTGGGCCTTACAATTCCTCCCCTCTAAGAAATGATTTCGTCCTCGAAATCGTAGTCAAATCAAATATCAAGTCTGATAGACTGAATGATTATCTGAAGTTATTCTCACCTCAATCATATAACTCTGAACTTCGTATCTCATCACTTCATTTCTTATTAGATCCTTTCTTCGGATATGCTTCTATTCTCTTTGGTATCTATTCAGTTGTACTTTCAGTCATTGAAAAGAATTCGTTCTGAGCTGCTTTTTTTTTCAATTAAAGATTTGTCGACTAATCGACTTAACTCGGAATCTTTTCGATATCTATTTCATCTAATTAAAGTACATAGGAAGAATCTACTGATACTTCCTTCACTTATTTACCTTCGTATTTCTTTTGTTCTGAATTCTTCAAATCTGAACTGCAATCTCAAAACCTTCACATCAAGCTTCATTCAATACATTCATTTCAGAATCAAGTCAAAATCATCAGCACATATTCGATCAAATGCATTTCAAACCTCCCTTCCTCTTCTTCAATTCGAATTCGGAGTCTTGAGTTGTTAGCCTTCAAAACTAGTCTGAAATCGAGGAATAAAAATGTTATATCATCGATAACATTTCAAAGAACATCTCATCTTGATAATCAGCTATCAAACTAGTCTCAAAACATGAATCGACGGCGTAGCGATTCAAAATCGGTAACCGACTTAATATCGACTTCGAAGCTAACTTTTTTAACTTCATAAGAAAATCATACATGCATCTAAATCATTAATACATCATTCTAATCCTCATAACAGCAGCTAAGTATATCAAATACAAGCTGGAAATCATAAAAAGTTCATTTCATAATCAATCTTCGATTCGGTTTTGATATCGGAATGCATACAAGATCAAGAATACATTCATAACTTCAACAGCAATCTCTGCCATAATTTGTTTTTCAAAACATTCCGAGATGATTAAATACTTACATCAAGTTGAAGCCCTTGTCGCAAGGATTCCAGAACATCTTTCGGAATCGAAATCGGACAAGCGGATCAAAAGTTACAGTGTTTTGAACAATCAAATTTCAAAGAAAATGAAAGAGCTCGACATGCTCTGTTCTGAATATGTAAATCCCATCTAATAACACGTATCACTTTCTGCTAAGTTTTATAAAAATCGGATATGTATTGTCTAATTGCAATTTAGTCCCTGAAACCTCATAAATTGCGATTCAGTCCTCGGCCTTCGTTTTAATTCACTTTCAATCCAAAATAATTTAATAATATTAGAATTAAAATCAAAACTCTAAATATTCCCAAATTAAATATTCTTGGATTAAAATTAAATAAATTCGGATTAATCAAATAATTTCGGCCTTTTGCATTTTAGCCCTTCAACTTTGATATTTGCAAATCAGTCCCTTATCGAGTTGTATCTTCAAAATTAATCTTTTTTAATTCCCGAAACATGGAATTTAATCTTTAATTCCATAAATATTCAAATCGAATATTTATTCTTTTTATTTAAGAATTCCCGTAATTTAATTCTCAAAATCCGTAAATTCTCAAATTAAATATTTTCGGCTCGGAAATTAAATCTATCATGTTCATAACTTCTCAAATCAATATTAGCCCATAATATGGAATTTAATTCTCAAATCCCATAATTAATTATTTAATATTTTTGGGCCTTACAATTCCTCCACTCTAAGAAATGATTTCGTCCTCGAAATCGTAGTCAAATCAAATATCAATTCTGATAGACTGAATGATTATCTGAAGTTATTCTCACCTCAATCATATAACTCTGAACTTTCGTATCTCATCACTTCATTTCTTATTAGATCCTTTCTTCGGATATGCTTCTATTCTCTTTGGTATCTATTCAGTTGTACTTTCAGTCATTGAAAAGAATTCGTTCTGAGCTGCTTTTTTTTTCAATTAAAGATTTGTCGACTAATCGACTTAACTCGGAATCTTTTCGATATCTATTTCATCTAATTAAAGTACATAGGAAGAATCTACTGATACTTCCTTCACTTATATACCTGGAACAATTCAAATTCATTGAACAATTCGGATTCATTGTATCAAGCTGAAAAGAATAAATCTTTTCCATCGTCAATTCCATCTGACATCTCATTCAATGAAGTTCAGTATTTGTGTCGACTTCTTTCTTTCTGAATATCATTCGATGTTCTAGATAGAACATATATCAAGTCTAAGCTGTCATTCAATTCAGTGCTTCAAGATCAATAGTCAACTTCATATTCTGAATCTGCAAATTAAACTCTGCTTTTTCTCTATTCTGAATTGAATGATGTTTTAATAATAACTTTATCCGCTTAACGAATCAGTTTCAGCTTCAAAAGTTATATCTATCATTCAATTACTAATTCTGTTTCTTCTTCTCTGTTCTTACTTCGTACAGATTCATATTCATCTTTGTGTGTCTTAAATCAAATCTGATCTGATATCGACAAATCATGTTTGATATGATATTATATACTACCACCTGTTTACCTCATATAAGCTGCTTCATCTTGGTAGTTTCACAAAATGCTCTTTCAAATCATGATCTCATAACAATTCTGAAGTTTCTAAAGTGTCATTGAACTAATCTAGTCAATGATTCTCAACTTCCTCAGAAACTCTCTGTACGTTTAACTTCAAAAACGTACTAATTTTGTTACCTCTATTTGCTTTATCTTCTGATAAAACAATTATTGGATGAATCTTAAATTCATTGTTGTGCATTTTCTGCAAAAGCTGATATTTCTTTTCGGAAATATCAAGCACAATCAGATAATCAATCATAATAGAATTCATTTATTCTGATCTGAAGCTTCAATTCATATCTCAATCTGGCATTCTTTACTGAATTCTCATCGCTTCAGTTTACTTTTTGTGTTTCTTTCATCTTCTGAACAGTTCTGGCTTACTTCCAATCGAAAATCATTCTGATTGGTGATATATTCGTCTGAATATTCAAACCAGAATACACAGAAATCTGGAATCAATTCATCGGATGCCTATTTCATTCCTCATTTCTATCTCCAAATACCGACAATTCATATCCTCTAACTCAAAATCATGGATAATATTCAAATTCTTCTATCAGTTACGAGCCAACAATCTTAAAATACGCTGAAATATCATCAAATGATCAATAATTCTCAAAATCAAAAGAAATAAATCAAGATTGAGAAAATCCCTCAATCAAGGTCATCCAAAAATCAAAACTTCTGGATAACAAACTCTGCACAGTGAAAACAACTCACTTGCAACTTGTGACGACCCGGTTCTTAATCTCTCAATCAAAATATTAACTCAATGCTCATGAATTAAAGCTAAAGAAATCAAGCTAAAATTTTTTTTTTTTTAAAATGACCTGCGCGCGCGCGGGGTTCGCCCTTCGCGCGTGCACAGCTCAAGAAAAAAATGCTGCACACCCACAGCTGCTGTCCAAGCTATCTAGATTTGTTCCAACCTTTCTAAGACCAAGAATTATCATCAAACAAGGTAGAGGAGTCATTAGCAAGACTATATCAAGAACTTCAACATATCATTACTAGAGTAAACACATCAAGATCAAGGTGAATCCATAATCAATTATCAAACCTCATAGACATAAACTCAAATCTAAAGTAAACACATAAAGATCAAATGTGATTACAAGTTTAAGTCTATCATCTATACAACTCTAACTTTAAACATAAGTTCAACAAGCAACCATTTAGACTAAAGTTCAAGTCTAAGTTATTATACAATCATACTCGTTGAAACGAACATAACATGACAGCAACTTCACATCTATACCGAGTCATCATACTAATCCCTCATTCCCTTGTTCTTCAAGCTCGCTTTTGTCCTGTTCCACTCCCGCCTATTGCCATGACACATACAACACAACAATAGCCGGATAACTCCGGTGAGAAATATATTTCCCAGTAAAAGCAACTAAACATGCATATCAAAGCATATATCAAATTCATGATATAAAAGTAACTACAATGCATGTTTTAAAACAAGGTTCTCTAGTTCATCGTTTGGGATCCCGAGAAGAAGATATCATAACTAACCACCGACTCTCTCGATCGAGGTGGGGCTACTTATCTTGCTTCTCTAGACTTTGAATCCATTATATATGTAAATCAGATGCTAGGATAAGTCAACCACCCAGGCCATACATATATAATCCCTCAAATCGTCTATTCGAAGATTTCCGTTCATTTCAAAATCAAAGAATAAGTCTTGCAAGATGAATGCAACATATATCATCATAAAATCATCCATTAACATCAAAGACTCATTCAACAATTCATAGAAGAGCATATAAAAGCAAATAAGCAAATAAGTATGTGATTTAGGGAACTCGATACAAACCATCTCGAGTTATAATCCCATTCAATTAGTAGTCCACTTTTTACCTTTCAATTGTGACGTTTCAAGGTATCTTCAAAGCTCTCCAAATCTGAACAACAACAGAACCACCCTCTATCAAAAATCTGCACTCAAGTTCAACCCAACTTCAAGGCAAAGAGGCTACAAACCGTGTTCTTTCTTCTATCAGTTTCGAAGTCGAGATTATTGAGTTGAAGTGCCCTGTTTATGAACTGAAATCACAACATATAAACCAAGTAATCATTAGCTACAACCCAACAACATCTTAGTCCAAGATACAATAGCAAAACAGCCTCAAATCATAAGTTCGACGGCGTAACGGTTAAAGTCGGCAATCCCGAAACTCAAGTTATAACCCTTCTACAATGATACCAACTGAATTTCAATCAAAACCAGCAGAATATAGAATAGAAACGTTGCAATACTTGCTGAGAATTCATACGAATGGATACAACAACCATCTTCAACCCAACTTCAACAAAACACAACATAGAAGTTCAATAACAACAATTCATACACAATTATGATCTCTATCATTTTCGAATTCCCAAATCATAATGAACTAAGAGAAAACTTACATCAATTCGAAGGTCTTCTTGCAAGTATTTCAAAACCTTTTTCGGAATCGAATTCGGATAACCGACGCAAAAGATATAGCAATTACAAGTTGAAGAAAATATTGAAGCTTTCCTTGTTCATCCCCTCGGTTCCTTCCTTCTGAAATTTCTGATGAAATGTGTTGTATCACACGTGAATACATATACAAATCACAAGTGTCCAACAATTGTCAACTATTTGCACTTTGGCCCCTCAAGTTGTCAATAATTGCAATTTGGTCCTCAATTTCTCAATTCATTCAATTTCAATCCTAATCAATTGAAGAATATTATAATTTAAATCAAAACTCCAATTATTCCCAAATTAATTATTCTTGGATTAAAATTAAATAATTCCGGGTGTTACAATTCTCCCTCACTAAGATTCGATTTCGTCCTCGAAATCGCAAGTACGAATAGAACATAAGATATATCGGATAACAGAAAACGAAAGGAGAACTCAAATCATTGAAACATCTCTGGAAATCGTTGCCTCATATCTGATTCTGTCTCCCACGTTGCTTCTCCAATACCATGATGACTCCACTGGACTTTCACAAGCGGAATAGTCTTCGTTCGAAGTTGCTTGTCCTTACGATCAAGGATCTGAATTGGCTTTTCAAAATAACTCAAAGTTTCGTCGAGTTCAGCCTCATCAGGTTGAAGAACATGAGATTCATCAGCAAGGTATTTTCGAAGCATCGATACATGAAAGACATCATGTATTCCAGACAAGGATGGAGGCAAAGCTAATCGATAGGCAAGATTTCCTATTCTCTCCAGAATCCCATACGGACCAATATAACGTGGAGACAACTTCCCTCGCTTGCCAAATCTTACAGTGCCTCTGAATGGAGAAATCTTCAGAAACACCCTATCCCCCTGTTCAAAAGACAAAGGTCAACGTCGGATATTGGCATACTTCGTTTTGTCTATCCTATGTTGTCTTCATTCTCTTCTGAATAAGCTGTACTTGTTTAGTCATATCTCGAATCATATCAGGTCCAATGTCAGGTACCTCAGAAATATCATCCCAGAAAAGAGGTGATCGACACTTTCTACCATACAGAGCTTCAAACGGAGCCATCTCAATACTCGATTGATAGCTGTTGTTGTACGAGAATTCACAAAGAGGTAATGACTCTTGCCAACTAGTGCCAAAATCAAGCACTACAGCTCTCAACATATCCTCCAATGTCTGAATGGTACGCTCAGACTGTCCGTCTGTCTGTGGATGATAGGCTATGCTCAAGTGCAACTGAGTACCCAAAGCACTCTGTAAACTATACCAAAAGTGAGATGTAAATCGAGGATCATGATCTGATACAATAAACTTCGGCACTCCATGTAATCTGACAACTTCTCGAACATAAATCTCTGCCATCTGGTGGTGTCTATATGTCATGCGATAAGGAATAAAACATGCTGATTTCATCAATCTGTCAATAATCACCCAGATAGCATCACAACCTCTAGAAGATCGAGGTAACTTCGTCACAAAGTCCATAGAAATATGATCCCATTTCCATTTAGGCACTGATAAACTCTATAACAAACCAGGCGGTTTCTTTCTTTCAGCCTTCATCTGTTGGCAATTAAGACACCGAGACACAAAATCAGTGATATCGAACTTTCTCAATCGAATTCTGCACATTCTGATCAAGTTTCTGAGCCTCTTTAATTCTCAAAAGTAACTCTGGTTCAACTTGAATTTGATAAAGTCGCAGAGGCTGATAATTCATATCAAATACTAATCCAGAACAACAACAGTCTTCAATAAAATGGGATACACCAATCATCGATAGAGATAAGGAACATACCTTTCGACTCAATGCATCAGCTGCTGCATTCGATTTTCCCGGATAGTATTTAATTTCACAATCAAAATCTTTAAGCAAGTCAAGCCATCTCCGCTGCCTCATATTCAGTTCTGACTGTGAAAACAAATATTTCAGACTCTTGTGATCAGAATAAATCTCAAACTGTTCCCCGTACAAATAATGTCGCAAAATCTTCAAAGCAAATACGATGGCGGCCAATTCAAGATCATGAATCGGATATCTGGTTTCGTGAGGCTTCAACTGTCTCGAGTCATAAGCAATTACATGCCCTCGCTGCATCAGAACACACCCCAAACCGCGATGAGATGCATCACAATAAACAGTGAAACCACCAGTACCTGAAGGAATCGTCAAGACTGGTGCACTGGTCAATCGCTTCTTCAACTCAATAAAACTGGATTCACAGGCTTCAGACCAGATAAATGGAGCATTCTTCTGAGTTAACTGAGTAATCGGCTTCGCAATACTGGAAAAATCTTTAATAAAACGACGATAATACCCAGCCAAATCCATGAAACTACGAATTTCAGGAACAGATGTAGGTCTAGACCAATTGATCACTGCCTCGACTTTACTTGGATCAACAGATATACCATCCGGATATGATATGTCCAAGAAAAACAACCTGTTTCAGCCAAAACTCACATTTCGACAGTTTAGCATACAATTTCTCGGATCTCAGAGTCTTCAACACGGTTCTCAAATGCTCAGAATGATCAATCAAATTCTTCGAATATATCAGAATATCATCAATAAATATTATAACGAAGTCATCAAGATATTTCTGAAACACACGGTTCATCAAAGCCATAAACACAGCTGAAGCATTTGTCAGACCAAACGGCATAACTATAAACTCATAATGGCCATACCTGGTTCTGAACGCAGTTTTCGGAATATCAGAATCCCTAACTCTCAGCTAATGGTATCCAGATCTCAGATCGATCTTGGAATACACAAAAGAACCCTGCAACTGGTCAAATAAATCATCAATAGGAGGCAAAGGGTATTTGTTCTTTACCGTTGCCTTGTTCAGTTGCCGGTAGTCGATGCACAATCTCATTGAACCGTCTTTCTTTCGAACAAATAATACTGGAGCACCCCAAGGAGAAACACTGGGTCGAATGTATCCCTTGGCCAGTAAATCTTCCAACTGATCTTTCAACTCTTTCAATTCCACTGGTGCCATTCGATAAGGTGCTTTAGAAATTGGTGCAGTACCTGGCATCAGTTCTATGTTGAAATCAATCTCACGATACGGATGTAGTCCTGGAATTTCATCGGGGAAAACATCCGCAAATTCACTAACCACTAGCAAATCAGCCAGGTTCGAGCTAGTTTTCGAAACATCAACTGCATATACAATAAATCCCTCCGCTCCTTTCTGCAAAAGTCGGGTCATTGATAATACAGAAATCAGAGGAATCTTAGCACGAAAACCCTTACCATAGAATTTCCATTCTCCAGCCATCTCAGGTCTGAACCTCACAATCTTCAGAAAATAATCTACGGTAGCTCTGTACTTGTTTAACATATCAATCCCAATAATGCAGTCAAAATCAGACAAACCAAGTACAAAACAATCTATCTCTATCTCATTACCGTCATACTGTAACAAACAATTCTTAACTGTTTGAATAGATATAAGACCTCTCCCCAAAGGAGAAGAAACAGATACTACAACAGGTAATGTTTCAACAGGCAAAGCATGTAATGAAGCAAATCGTGCAGAGATAAACGTATGGGATGCACCTGTATCTATCAATACATATATGCAGGATAACCACAAATAGAACAGTTACCTACAATCACATCATCTGGTGCTCCCTATGCCTGTTCCTCTGTCAGTGCAAAGACATGAGCTTGCTGTCTCTGTGGCTGACTACCTGTCTGACTTCCTCCAGGCCTTGGCTGTTGCTGTGGATGTGGTGGTTGAAAGGAATGAACAGAAGAGGCTTGCCTCGCAGGTTGAGCCACTGATTGTGATGACTCTGCACCTCGTGACTGTCCAGAACCTCTCTGAGGACACACCCTCGCAAAATGGCCAGTCTGATGGCATATATGGCACCTCCCAGATACACCTCGGCACTGATCGGTTGGATGACCTCCACCGCAACTGTTACAAAACACTCCTGACTTCTATTTTGTGCCACTGGAACTCGAAGAACTGCTACCTGACTTTTAAAATTGTTTTCCTCGAGCTTGCAAATATCCTTTCTTGCCACTGCTACTACCACCACTTTCAAATCGAGGAGGTTGTTGCGAGATTGGAGCTGAGGTTTGTGACTGTCTCGGAGGCTGAGCGATATACGAAGCTCCTCGCTGTTGTATCAAACCAGCTTCCGCTCCTTTGGCACTGTTCAAAGCATCAGCAAAATTATTCGGTCGCCTTGTGTTCACCAAAGTAAAGACCTCTGGAGTCAGTCCATTAATGAACTGATCAGCCATAGTCTCATCACTATCAGCAACATGTGGAGCAAAACGTAGCAATGTAGTGAATTTTGCAACATAATCTTAAATATTTAAGTTTCCCTGCTTCAGGTTCGCAAATTCTGCACCTTTATCTTTGCGGTAAGACACTGGAAAGAAGCGTTGGTAAAACTCAGTTTTGAGTACATTCCACGTCAGTACAGTTCCTCTACGCTCCAAAGCTTTCTTTGTTGTAAACCACCAACTCTTTGCAACCTCATGTAACTGGTGCCCTATCAATCTGACTCTCCGCTCATCACCATAATCAAGAGAATCAAATAACATCTCCATATCATCGAGCCAACCTTCACACTCAACTGCATTCTCAGTACCTTTCAGTGTTGGCGGCTTGTAGGATTGAAATCTTTTGAGTAATGTTTCCATCGGAGTAGCTGTCATATCTGTCATATCTCGAGAAGTACTTCCCTGTTCATTGCTCGAAATTGCAGCTTGAGGTACTATCGGTGTTACCACTGTCAGTTTTGGCAAAGGAGTAGGAACCTGTGGTCTAAGAGGAGGTCGTCCTGGTCGTCGAGACATATCTGATTATCAAAAGGGTTAGGATACCACAATCATCAAATCTATCTCAGTCCTCCTCTGATCATCTTACCTCTGATCAAGACTCGGTTCTGATTCAATCTTAAAAAAAAATAATCGAAGTACTCAAACAAGACATGCTTAATTCAGATAATCAGGTAGCATATCATAATTTATCAGAACACATGCCTCTAATCATTCCAGATATTCCAGTAAGCATGCGTCTTTAATCATCATAAATCATACTTTCAAATAAAATAAATACAACCTCATGTAATAAAATACTTGAAAGTAAATCATGCTAGCATTTACCACATTTAATTCAATCATGTAATTAAATCATAGCATATTAAAATAAATTAGCAAGGAAGATGACTCGATCTACCCCACTCGCTATCTAACTCAGTCCAGAATTTTCTCGCTCTGATACCACCTGTTGTGATGACCCGGTTCTTAATCTCTCAATCAAAATATTAACTCAATGCTCATGAATTAAATCTAAAGAAATCAAGCTAAAAAATTTTTTTTTTTTTTAAAATGACCTGCACGCGCGCGGGGTTCGCCCCTCGCGCGTGCGCAGCTCAATGGGGCAGAGCCCCCTTGGGCTTGGCCTGCGCGCGCGCGAGCAAGGGCTCGCCCGTGCGCAGGCCAAACGGCCAGAAAAAAATGCTGCACACCCATAGCTGCTGTCCAAGCTATCTAGATTTGTTCCAACCTTTCTAAGACCAAGAATTATCATCAAACAAGGTAGAGGAGTCATTAGCAAGACTATATCAAGAACTTCAACATATCATTACTAGAGTAAACACATCAAGATCAAGGTGAATCCATAATCAATTATCAAACCTCATAGACATAAACTCAAATCTAAAGTAAACACATAAAGATCAAATGTGATTACAAGTTTAAGTCTATCATCTATACAACTCTAACTTTAAACATAAGTTCAACAAGCAACCATTTAGACTAAAGTTCAAGTCTAAGTTATTATATAATCATACTCGTTGAAACGAACATAACATGACAGCAACTTCACATCTATATCGAGTCATCACACTAATCCCTCATTCCCTTGTTCTTCAAGCTCGCTTTTGTCCTGTTCCACTCCCGCCTATTGCCATGCCACATACAACACAACAATAGTCAGATAACTCCGGTGAGAAATATATTTTCCAGTAAAAGCAACTAAACATGCATATCAAAGCATATATCAAATTCATGATATAAAAGTAACTACAATGCATGTTTTAAAACAAGGTTCTCTAGTTCATCGTTTGGGATCCCGAGAAGAAGATATCATAACTAACCACCGACTCTCCCGATCGAGGTGGGGCTACTTATCTTGCTTCTCTAGACTTTGAAGCCATTATATATGTAAATCAGACGCTAGGCTAAGTCAACCACCCAGGCCGTACATTTATAATCCCTCAAATCGTCTGTTCGAACGTTTCCGTTCATTTCAAAATCAAAGAATAAGTCTTGCAAGATGAATGCAACATATATCATCATAAAAGCATCCATTAACATCAAAGACTCATTCAACAATTCATAGAAGAGCATATAAAAGCAAATAAGCAAATAAGTATGTGATTTAGGGAACTCGATACAAACCATCTCGAGTTATAATCCCATTCAATTAGTAGTCCACTTTTACCTTTCAATTGTGACGTTTCAAGGTATCTTCAAAGCTCTCCAAATCTGAACAACAACAGAACCACCCTCTATCAAAAATCTGCACTCAAGTTCAACCCAACTTCAAGGCAAAAAGGCTACAAACCGTGTTCTTTCTTCTATCGGTTTCAAAGTCGAGATTATTGAGTTGAAGTGCCCTGTTTATGAACTGAAATGTGACGACCCGGTTCTTAATCTCTCAAATTCACCAAAGTAATCCAAGATCATGAATTAAAGATAAGCAAACACCAAACATTCAAAGCTGGAATTTTTTTTTTTTTAATGGGCTGCGCTCGAGAGGCTGAAATGCGCCGCTCGGGCGCACCCTGTTGGTGTCAAAACAGTAGCCAACTGCCCTGGCTGCGCTCGGGCTGCTGTTTTCTGCAGCTCGGGCACGGCCCTGGCCAGTTTCCTGCTCACAAAACGCAACTCGAAACCAGCTCTAAAACTTGCTGTCAAACTTGAACCTTTGATCTACTAACACATGCACCAAGTAAGAATCAAGTTCTAAACATGTTTTATCAACTCCTAAAAGCATCATCATGGTATTTAATTCATATCAAGTCAACAACATATATATACATTAACAACTCAAGGCAAGAGTAAAACATCCATTTCAAGTGTTTGTACAAGATCACTATCAACACTTTAACTAAAGTTCAAGTCTACTAATTCAAAGCCTCAACTCCTATTCTCAACATATAAGACAGCAACTTCAGTTCTATACCGGATCATCATGCTAATCTCTCATCCCTTGTTCTTTAATTCCGCTTTTGCCCGGATCCACTTCCGCCTATCGTCATGACACATACAACACAACAAATAGCCGGATAACTCCGGTGAGAAATATATTTCCCAGTAAAAGCGACTAAACATGCAATACAAATCATATATCAAACTCATGATATAAAATTAAATACGATGCATGTTTTAAAACAAGGTTCGTTTCGTCATTTGTCAATTGGGATCCCGAGAAGTAGATATCATAACTAATCCACCGACTCTCCCGCTCGAGGTGGGGTTACTTATCTTTCTTCTCTAGACTTTGAAGCAATCATATATGCAAATCAGACGCTAGGCTAAAACAACCACCCAGGCCATACATATACGATTCCTCAAATCGTCTATTCGAACATTTCCGTTCATTTCAAAATCAAGGAATAAGTCTTCAAAATGAATGCAATATATCATCATCAAAGCATTCTGTATATCATCACTTATTCAATAACTCAAAGTAAAATACATAAAAGCAAATAATCAAACAAGTATGTGATTTAGGGAAAATTCGATACAAACCATCTCGAGTTGTATTCCCAATCAAATAATAGTCCACTTTTACCTTTCAAATATGGTGTTTAGGATGTCTTCGAACTTGTCAAAATCTGTACAAGATCAATCACCAAAAACTCATCTCAAAGTCTGCTCACTATCAACCCGTTCAACAAGAACTTCAAGGCAAACTTTACCAACCTTGTTCTATCTTCTATCGGTTTCGGAGTAGACTTATTTAGTTTATATACTCTGTTTATACATTGAAACAATAGCATAACAATCAAGGAATCATCAGTCAATAGTTCAGCAACTTCGGAATCCAAAAACAATAGCAAATCACTTCAAATCAATAATTCGACGGCATATCGGTATCACTTCGCGATTCCGACCATATCAATAACAACATCAGCTATATACAATTCAAAACCAACATAATCCTCAACATGTCAACATTTATTCAATCGAATCATAGCTGGAGAGCATAAGAACAAGATATAACAATCAATCTTCAATCCAATCTCAAGAACACAAAAGATCGAAGCTTAACAACAACACTTCATATCAACATCTGATATCTGTCAAATTCGACTTCTCCAACCTTGATGAACAAAGAAGAAACTTACATCAAATCGAAGGTCGTCTTGCAAGGATTCCAGAACATCTTTCGGAATCGAAAACGGATCACTCTAGCTCAAGATATCGCAATTGAAAGATGAAGAAAAACTTGGAATCTCTGCTCTCGATTTCTTCCTTCTTGTTTTCTGAAATTCTGATGAAGAATAGCATTCCACGTGCACAAGCTGAGTAAGACATCCCAATTCTGATAAATATAATGCAATTTGCACTTTAGTCCCTCAACTATTCAAAAATTGCAATTCAGTCCTCAGCTTCTCAATTTATTCAATTTCAATCTTAAATAATTTAAGAATATTATAATTTAAATCAAAACTCCAAATATTTCCAAATTAAATATTCTCGGATCAAAATTAAATAATTCTTGGCATTACAATTCTCCCCCACTAAGACACGATTTCGTCCTCAAAATCTGAAGTAATATTAACAAATCATATATCAAATATCAGATAACAGAAAACTAAAGAAGACTCACATCAATGAAACATCTCAGGAAATCTTTGCTTCATATCAGATTCAGTCTCCCAAGTCGCTTCTTCAATACCATGACGACTCCACTGGACTTTCACAAGTGGAATAGTCTTCGTTCGTAGTTGCTTCTCTTTTCGATCAAGAATCTGAATTGGTTTTTCAAAATAACTCAAAGTCTCATCGAGTTCAGCCTCATCAGATTGAAGCACATGAGATTCATCAGCAAGATATTTACGAAGCATCGATACATGAAAGACATCATGTATTCCAGATTATGATGGAGGAAGAGCTAATCGATAGGCGAGATTGCCTATTTTCTCCAGAATTTCATAAGAACCGATGTAGCGTGGAGACAACTTTCCTCGTTTGCCAAATCTGACAGTGCCTCTGAACGGAGAAATCTTCAAAAATACACGATCCCCCTGTTCAAAAGACAATGGTCGACGTCGAATGTTGGCATATTTCGTCTGTCTATCTTGAGCTGTCTTCATTCGTCTCTGAATAAGCTTCACATGGTCATTCATATCACGTATCATATCAGGACCAATATCAGGTACTTCAGAAATATCATCCCAATACAAAGGAGATCGACATTTTCTTCCGTATAAAGCTTCAAAAGGAGCCATTCCTATACTCGATTGATAGCTGTTGTTGTACGAAAATTCACAAAGAGGTAGTGATTCTTGCCAACTAGTGCCAAAATCAAGCACTACAGCTCTCAACATGTCCTCCAATGTCTGAATAGTACGCTCAGACTGTCCGTCAGTCTGTGGATGATAAGCTGTGCTCAAGTGTAACAGAGTACCTAAAGTGCTCTGTAAGCTGTGCCAAAAATGTGATGTAAATCGAGGATCACGATCTGATACAATAGATTTCGGCACTCCATGCAATCTGACAACTTCACGGACATAAATCTCTGCCATCTGATTGTGTCTATACGTCATACGATATGGAATAAAACACGCTGATTTTGTCAATCTGTCAATAATCACCCAGATAGCATCATAACCTCTAGAAGATCGAGATAATCTAGTCACAAAATCCATGGAAATATGATCCCATTTCCATTCAGGTACAGACAAACTCTGTAACAAACCAGGCAGTCTCTTCCTCTCAGCCTTCACCTGTTGGCAATTCAAACATCGAGCTACAAAATCAGTGATATCAGTCTTCATTTGTTTCCACCAATAATGAGCTTTCAGATCGTTATACATCTTTCTACCACCAGGATGAATACTGTAACAACTACAATGCGCCTCTTTCAGTAGTTGTTGACGTACATCAGAAATATCAGGCACTACAAGGCGATTGTGAACGTATAGAAGATCATCTTGAACCCGATATTCAGATACATGTCCTGAGCGAACTTTCTCAATCGAATTCTGCACATTCTGATCCAATTTCTGAGCATCTCGAATTCTTATCAATAAAGCTGGTTCCACTTGCATTTGATAGAGTCGTAATGGCTGATAATTTGTATCAAATACTAATCCAGATAAACAGCAATTTTCAATCAAATTCGATACACCAATCGTCGATAAGGATAAAGAACATACCTTTCGACTCAATGCATCAGTTGCTGCATTCGATTTTCCTGGATAATATTTAATTTCGCAGTCAAAATCTTTCAGCAAATCAAGCCATCTCCGCTGTCTCATATTCAATTCTGACTGAGAAAACAGATATTTCAGACTCTTGTGATCAGAATAAATTTCAAACTGTTCCCCGTACAGATAATGTCGCCAAATCTTCAAAGCAAATACAATGGCGGCCAATTCTCAAGATCATGAATCGGATATCTGATTTCGTGAGGCTTCAAATGTCTCGAGGCATAAGCAATCACATGACCTCGCTGCATTAAAACACAACCTAAACCTCGGTGAGATGCATCACAATAAACAGTGAAACCACCAGTACCTGAAGGAATCGTCAAGACTGGTGCACTGGTCAATCGTTTCTTCAACTCCAGAAAACTGGATTCACAAGCATCAGACCAGACAAATGGAGTATTCTTCTGAGTCAACTGAGTAATCGGCTTTGCAATACTGGAAAAATCTTTAATAAATCGACGATAATACCCAGCCAATCCCATAAAACTCCGGATCTCAGGAACAGATGTTGGTCTCGACCAACTGATCACTGCTTCGACTTTACTTGGATCCACTGAAATACCATTTCCAGATATAATATGTCCAAGAAAGACAACCTGTTTCAGCCAAAACTCGCATTTCGACAGTTTAGCATACAGTTTCTCAGCTCTTAAAGTCTTCAATACTGTTCTCAGATGTTCAGAATGATCAATCAAATTCTTTGAATATATCAGAATATCATCAATAAAAATAATTACAAAGTCATCGAGATACTTCTGAAATACACGGTTCATCAAAGTCATAAACACAGCTGGAGCATTTGTCAAACCAAACAGCATAACTATAAACTCATAATGGCCATACCTGGTTCTGAACGCAGTCTTAGGAATATCAGAATCCCTAACTCTCAGTTGATGGTATCCAGATCTCAGATCGATCTTGGAATACACAGAAGAACCCTGCAACTGATCAAATAAATCATCAATACGAGGCAAAGGGTATTTGTTCTTTACCGTAGCCTTGTTCAGTTGCCGGTAGTCAATACATAATCTCATTGAACCATCTTTCTTTCTGACAAACAGTACTGGAGCTCCCCAAGGAGAAACACTAGGTCTAATGTATCCCTTGGCCAGTAAATCTTCTAACTGTTCCTTCAATTCTTTCAGTTCAACTGGTGCCATTCGATAAGGTGCTTTCGAAATCGGTGCAGTTCCTGGCATCAGTTCGATGTTGAAGTCAATCTCACGATACGGAGGTAATCCTGGAATCTCATCCGGAAAAACATCCCCAAATTCACTAACCACTGGCAAATCAGCCAGGTTTGGGCTAGCTTTCAAAAGATCCACTGCATAAACAAGAAATCCCTCCGCTCCTTTCTGCAAAAGTCGGGTCATAGATAATACAGAAATAAGAGGAATCTTAGCACGTGAACCCTTACCATAGAATTTCCATTCTCCAGCCATTTCAGGTCTGAATCTCACTATCTTCTGGAAACAGTCTACGGTAGCTCTGTACTTGTTCAGCATATCAATCCCAATAATACAGTCGAAATCAGACATACCAAGTACGAAGCAATCTATCTCAATTTCATTACCCTCATACTGTAGTAAACAATTCTTAATTATCTGAATCGATATAAGACCCCTCCCCAAAGGAGAAGAAATAGATACTACAACAGGTAATGTTTCAACAGGCAAAGCATGTAATGCAACAAATTTGGCAGATATAAACGTATGGGATGCACCTGTATCTATCAATACATATGCAGGATAACCATAAAGAGAACAGTTACCTGCAATCACGTCATCCGGTGCTCCCTGTGCATGCTCCTCCGTCAATGCATAAACATGAGCCTGCTGTCTCTGTGGCTGACTGCCTACCTGACTTCCTCCTGGCCTCGACTGTTGCTGAGGTGGTGATGGTTGAAAGGAATGGACAGAGGAGGCTTGCCTCGAGGGTTGAGCCACTGATCGTGATGATTCTGCACCTCGTGCCTGTCCAGCACCTCTTTGAGGACATACCCTCGCAAAATGGCCATTCTGATGGCATATATGGCATCTCCCAGATACACCTCGACACTGATCAGTTGGATGTCCTCCACCACAAGTGTTACAGAATAACCCAGACTTCTGTTTCATACCACTGGAACTTGAAGAACTGCTTCCAGATTTCTTAAATTGTTTTCCTCTAGCTTGCAAATATCCCTTCCTGCCACTGCTACTGCCACCACTGTCAAATCGAGACGACTGTTGCTGAGTTGAAATTGAAGGTTGTGCCTGTCTCAGAGGCTGTGCAATATACGAAGCTCCTCGCTGCTGTATCAAGCCAACTTCCGCTCCTTTGGCACTGTTCAAGGCATCAGCAAAATTATTCGGTCGCCTTGTGCTCACCAGTGTAAAAACATCAGGATTCAATCCATTAATGAACTGATCAGCCATAGCCTCGTCACTTTCTGCAACATGTGGAGCAAATCTTAACAATGTAGTGAATTTTGCAACGTAGTCTTCAATATTCAAGTTTCCCTGCTTCAGATTAGCAAATTCGGCACCCTTGTCTTTTCGATAAGATACCGGAAAGAAACGTTGATAGAATTCAGTCTTGAAAACATTCCAGGTCAGAACAGTTCCTCGACGCTCCAGAGATTTCTTTGTTGTGAACCACCAGCTTTTAGCAACTTCATGCAACTGATGTCCAACAAGTCTAACTCTTCGTTCATCACCGTAGTCTAGTGAATCGAATAACATCTCCATGTCATCTAGCCATCCTTCACATTCAACTGCATTTTCAGTACCCTTCAGAGTTGGTGGCTTGTAGGATTGAAAACGTTTCAGTAGTGTTTCCATGGGAGTTGCAGTCATATCTGTCATATCTCGTGATGTACTACCCTGTTCATTACTCGGAACTGCAGTTGCAGGCACTATCGGTGTGACAACTGTCGGTGGAGTATGAACTGTCTGTTCTGGTAGAGAAATAGGAACATGGGGTCTCAGAGGAGGTCGTCCTGGTCTTCGAGACATATCTGATTATCAAAATGGTTAGGATACCAAATCATCAAATTATCTCAGTCCTTCTCTGATCATCTTACCTCTGATCAAGACTCGGTTCTGATTCAATCTTTAAATAAATAATTAAAGTACTCAACAAGACATGCTTTCAATCAATTCAGATAATCAGATAGCATATCATAAATCATCAGAATCCATGCCTCTAATCAGTTCAGATAGTCCAGTAGGCATGCATCTTTAATCATCGTAATCATACTTTCAAATAAAATAACTACAACATCTTGTAATAAAATACTTGAAAGTAAATCATGCTAGCATTTAAAACATGTAATTCAATCACGTAATTAAATCATAGCATGATAAAAAAAAAAAAAATAAGTAAGGCAGAAGACTCGATCTACCCCACTCACTGTCTATTTGAGTCCAGAATTTTCTTGCTCTGATACCACCTGTTGTGACGACCCGGTTCTTAATCTCTCAAATTCACCAAAGTAATCCAAGATCATGACTTAAAGATAAGCAAACACCAAACATTCAAAGCTGGAATTTTTTTTTTAATGGGCTGCGCTCGAGCGGCTGAAATGCGCCGCTCGGGCGCACCCTGTTGGTGTCAAAACAGTAGCCAACTGCCCTGGCTGCGCTCGGGCTGCTGTTTTCTGCAGCTCGGGCACGGCCCTGGCCAGTTTCCTGCTCACAAAACGCAACTCAAAACCAGCTCTAAAACTTGCTGTCAAACTTGAACCTTTGATCTACTAACACATGCACCAAGTAAGAATCAAGTTCTAAACATGTTGTATCAACTCCTAAAAGCATCATCATGGTATTTAATTCATATCAAGTCAACAACATATATATACATTAACAACTCAAGGCAAGAGTAAAACATCCATTTCAAGTGTTTGTACAAGATCACTATCAACACTTTAACTAAAGTTCAAGTCTACTAATTCAAAGCCTCAACTCCTATTCTCAACATATAAGACAACAACTTCAGTTCTATACCGGATCATCATGCTAATCTCTCATCCCTTGTTCTTTAATTCCGCTTTTGCCCGGATCCACTTCCGCCTATCGTCATGACACATACAACACAACAAATAGCCGGATAACTCCGGTGAGAAATATATTTCCCAGTAAAAGCGACTAAACATGCAATACAAATCATATATCAAACTCATGATATAAAAGTAAATACGATGCATGTTTTAAAACAAGGTTCGTTTCGTCATTTGTCAATTGGGATCCCGAGAAGTAGATATCATAACTAATCCACCGACTCTCCCGCTCGAGGTGGGGTTACTTATCTTTCTTCTCTAGACTTTGAAGCAATCATATATGCAAATCAGACGCTAGGCTAAAACAACCACCCAGGCCATACATATACGATTCCTCAAATCGTCTATTCGAACATTTCCGTTCATTTCAAAATCAAGGAATAAGTCTTCAAAATGAATGCAATATATCATCATCAAAGCATTCTGTATATCATCACTTATTCAATAACTCAAAGTAAAACACATAAGAGCAAATAATCAAACAAGTATGTGATTTAGGGAAAACTCGATACAAACCATCTCGAGTTGTATTCCCAATCAAATAATAGTCCACTTTTACCTTTCAAATATGGTGTTTAGGATGTCTTCGAACTTGTCAAAATCTGTACAAGATCAATCACCAAAAACTCATCTCAAAGTCTGCTCACTATCAACCCAAACTTCAACAAGAACTTCAAGGCAAATTTTACCAACCTAGTTCTATCTTCTATCGGTTTCGGAGTAGACTTCTTTAGTTTATATACTGTTTATACACTGAAACAATAGCATAACAATCAAGGAATCATCAGTCAATAGTTCAGCAACTTCGGAATCCAAAAACAATAGCAAATCACTTCAAATCAATAATTCGACGGCATATCGGTATCACTTCGGCGATTCCGACCATATCAATAACAACATCAGCTATATACAAATCAAAACCAACATAATCCTGAACATGTCAACATTTATTCAATCGAATCATAGCTGGAGAGCATAAGAACGAGATATAACAATCAATCTTCAATCCAATTTCAAGAACACAAAAGATCGAAGCTTAACAACAACACTTCATATCAACATCTGATATCTGTCAAATTCGACTTCTCCAACCTTGATGAACAAAGAAGAAACTTACATCAAATCGAAGGTCGTCTTGCAAGGATTCCAGAACATCTTTCGGAATCGAAAACGGATCACTCTAGCTCAAGATATCGCAATTGAAAGATAAAGAAAAACTTGGAATCTCTGCTCTCGATTTCTTCCTTCTTGTTTTCTGAAATTCTGATGAAGAATAGCATTCCACGTGCACAAGCTGAGTAAGACATCCCAATTCTGATAAATATAATGCAATTTGCACTTTAGTCACTCAACTATTCAAAAATTGCAATTCAGTCCTCAGCTTCTCAATTTATTCAATTTCAATCTTAAATAATTTAAGAATATTATAATTTAAATCAAAACTCCAAATATTCCCAAATTAAATATTCTCGGATCAAAATTAAATAATTCTGGGCATTACATGAAATCACAGCATATAAACCAAGTAATCATTAGCTACAACCCAACAACATCTTAGTCCAAGATACAATAGCAAAACAACCTCAAATCATAAGTTCGACGGCGTAACGGTTAAAGTCGGCAATCCCGAAACTCAAGTATAACCCTTCTACAATGATACCAGCTGAATTTCAATCAAAACCAGCAGAATATAGAATAGAAACGTTGCAATACTTGCTGAGAATTCATACGAAATGGATACAACAACCATCTTCAACCCAACTTCAACAAAACACAACATAGAAGTTCAATAACAACAATTCATACACAATTGTGATCTCTGTCATTTTCGAATTCCCAAATCATAATGAACTAAGAGAAAACTTACATCAATTCGAAGGTCTTCTTGCAAGGATTTCAAAACCTTTTTCGGAATCGAATTCGGATAACCGACGCAAAAGATATATCAATTACAATTTGAAGAAAATATTGAAGCTTTCCTTGTTCATCCCCTCGGTTCCTTCCTTCTGAAATTTCTGATGAAATGTGTTGTATCACACGTGAATACATATACAAATCACAAGTGTCCAACAATTGTCAACTATTTGCACTTTGGCCCCTCAAGTTGTCAATAATTGCAATTTGGTCCTCAATTTCTCAATTCATTCAATTTCAATCCTAATCAATTGAAAAATATTAGAATTTAAATCAAAACTCCAATTATTCCCAAATTAATTATTCTCGGATTAAAATTAAATAATTTCGGGTGTTACACAACTCATAACTCAGAATGAGTTAATCACTCAGGCTCTATGAACAAAACAAGGAAAGCCACTCGAAATCAAACATTTCAAGAATTATATGTCCAATTGATGTATTCGATTCAGCATAATCAAAGAAAAGACTCATCTGTAACTGATTTTCATATCATCATATATCTTCTAAACCTCAAAATTAATATTCAGTTCATAATCTCATCAAGTCGGTAATTCATAAATTCATCAATTCATCAATTCACTATTGAATTCCAGTTCACAACTTAAACTAAAGTCAAAAATCTTACTGGAATATATCTGTAATCTCTATGCATTGGCATACCTATCAATGCTGATTTAGATCTTAAACATATCTAGTGCAACGAATATACTGATTTCGGAATATTTCTGTAATCAAGCATCATATCTCAAACCGAAATCACAGAATCTTAATTCGAGATTCTATATCATATCATCATATTCATATGCACATCATGTTCTTGTTGATCTAATTTTATCGCTTCTTATCATCATACTGATTGGTTAAATAACAAAATCCAGTGATTCAATAATCTGAAACTATCACTAATCAGTACTTGGGTATAGTCTCATAATCTATCATGCATCGCAACCGAATATTTCCCATATGAACAATATCATGTTCGGTTTCAGTTTATCGAAGCAATAGTTCTATTCTTCCGTTCAATTCACAAAATCTCTTTTCTGATACAGAGGAAATTATATAATAAGCTTTCAGCTATCATATATCTATTGCACCTACAACATAAACAGGTTAAAACAACATAAATATGTTACCTGTAAGTCTCATTCTCAGGTGCAATGTTATTCTGATTCTCTGTATACTTATGCTATTTGTTCTTCATTCGAATCTTCTTAGAATCTATGTTTCTTTGAACATGTTCTATCACATCTACCTAAATTTTCTTTACACTGCTTGGTCGTATATCTTCCTCCACAATGAGTGTAATAATTTCTAATATACTCTGCATTCAGACCCAAACACTTCTGTCTTGGTCCGCTAGAGTTAAAGAATTACTTTCATATCATGCACTTCATATCTGTCCTCTTCCTTCTCATCATTTCTTCATCAAAATCCACCAGCTGGTTGCTAGGTTTTGAAGTTGGTATTTCAAGCAATCTGATCCGATATTCATCTGAATCTTCTCGATATTTAAACAACTGGTCAAGTTCTTCAAGCCAACTGTTACCTACAACATCCTATATTCATTTGCTGATATTCTGTTCTATTCAATCAGAGATACTTCATTCAGCTGAGCAATACCGTTCTGTTCTATTCAGTCTAACCATACCATTATGTTCAGTCTGGCCATACTATTTTGTCAGTCTGGGGTGCTTACATCACCCAAAGAACACTGTTCTCTTCGATTCTGGGTGCTTACATCACCCGGGGAAAATCGTATAACAAAATGGTAAAAATTTCAAAAATTTACAAATCAGTAAATTATGCAGTTGAATTTCAAATAAAGATCATGCTCACATGCAATTTATCAAATCATCGAATCATCAAATCAAATAAGGCATAATCATGCTATACTATAAATGCATGTGACGCAATCTACCCCGCTCAGCTTCTATCTTAGTCCAAGAACTTACGCTCTGATACCATCTGTTGTGAGGACCTCGGGTTGCTAATCTCGTATTAGGGCAACTAATGATTAATTAAATAATAAATCAATTAGAATATTAAAACCAAGAGCTAAAGATTTCTTGCTCGCTCGATCGGGGGATTTTATCCGATCGAGCGAGGCTCTGGATTTTTTTTTTTTAAAAAAAAAATTCCAGAGCCTCGCTCGATCGGATAAAATCCCCCGATCGAGCGAGCAAGAAATCATTGCTCTCGGTCTGTAGCACAAATGGCCTCGCTCGATCGGATGAATTCGTCCGATCGAGCGAGCCACACTCCAGAGCTCTCGGTTCCAATATTTCCATGCCGCTCTCGATCGGTGCATCTCACCCGATCGAGCGGGCACCAGATCCAGCAATTCTGCATAACACTCTTCTTGTTGTCAAACTTGGAACAAGTGATCTAAATCATTACAAATCAACATCAAACATGTTCCATAAAATCTAGAACTGGTATAATTTCAAGAACAAGGTTTCAAGAATCTAATCATGCAATGCAATACATCAAATGAATCCCATAGATATCAAGAAACTACAAACTATTCAAGACGTCAAAATCTCATTTACAAGTTTCTAATGTTCTTGCTAAGTTTGCTGTAATTCTCACTGTCATTCTTCCACTTAAACCCAAGTCCACACTTGCTAAATCTCGCTCCCGAGCTGTCCATGTCATTTCAGACTAGCTCCTGCCCCACCTGTTGCAATGCACACATACAAAACAAAGCAACAGCCGGATAAACTCCGGTGAGATATATTTCCCAGTAAAAGCAACTAAACATGCATAGCAAAGCATATATCAAATTCATGATATAAAAGTAACTACAATGCATGTTTTAAAACAAGGTTCTTTACAAATTCTCTCATTTCATCGGTTGGGATCCCGAGAAGCAGATATCATAACTAACCACCGACTCTCCCGATCGAGTTGGGATTACTTATCTTACTTCTCTAGACTTTGAAGCCACTATATATGTAAATCAGACGCTAGGCTAAGTCAACCACCCAGGCCATACATATATACTTCCTCAAATCGTCTAATCGAACGTTTCCGTTCATTTCGAAATCAAAGAACAAGTCTCAAGATGAATGCAACATATAAAATCAATATAGCATTCATTCACATCAAAGACTCATTCCATAATTCATAGAAGAGCATATAAAGCAAGTAATCAAATAAGTATGTGATTTAGGGAACTCGATACAAAACATCTCGAGTTATAATCTCATTCAAGTAGTAGTCCACTTTTATCTTCGTATTTCTTCTGTTTTGAATTCTTCAAATTTGAACTGCAATCTCAAAACCTTCACATCAAGCTTCGTTCAATACATTCATTTCAGAATCGAGTCAAAATCATCAACACATATTCGATCAAATGCATTTCAAACCTCCCTTCCTCTTCTTCAAATCGAATTCGGAGTCTTGAGTTGTTAGCCTTCAAAACTAGTCTGAAATCGAGGAATAAAAATGCTATACCATCGATAACATTTCAAAGAACATCTCATCTTGATAATCAACTATCAAACTAGTCTCAAAACATGAATCGACGGCGTAGCGATTCAAAATCGGTAACCGACTTAATATCGACTTCGAAGCTAACTTCTTTAACTTCATAAGAAAATCATACATGCATCTAAATCATTAATACATCATTCTAATCCTCATAACAGCAGCTAAGTATATCAAATACAAGCTGGAAATCATAACAAGTTCATTTCATAATCAATCTTCGATTCGGTTTTGATATCGGAATGCATACAAGATCAAGAATACATTCATAACTTCAACAGCAATCTCTGTCATAATTCGTTTTTCAAAACATGCCGAGATGATTAAATACTTACATCAAGTCGAAGTCCTTGTCGCAAGGATTCCAGAACATCTTTCGGAATTGAAATCGGACAAGCGGATCAAAAGTTACAGCGTTTTGAACAATCAAATTTCAAAGAAAATGAAAGAGCTCGACATGCTCTGTTCTGAATATGTAAATCCCATCTAATAACACGTATCACTTTCTGCTAAGTTTTATAAAAATCGGATATGTATTGTCTAATTGCAATTTAGTCCCTGAAACCTCATAAATTGCGATTTAGTCCTCGGCCTTCGTTTTAATTCACTTTCAATCCAAAATAATTTAAGAATATTAGAATTAAAATCAAAACTCTAAATATTCCCAAATTAAATATTCTCGGATTAAAATTAAATAAATTTGGATTAATCAAATAATCCTGGCCTTTTGCATTTTAGCCCTTTAACTTCGATATTTGCAAATCAGTCCCTTATCGAGTTGTATCTTCAAAATTAATCTTCTTTAATTCCCAAAACATGGAATTTAATCTTTAATTCCATAAATATTCAAATCGAATATTTATTCTTTTAATTTAAGAATTCCCGGAATTTAATTCTCAAAATCCGTAAATTCTCAAATTAAATATTTTCGGCTCGGAAATTAAATCTATCATGTCCATAACTTCTCAAATCAATATTAGCCCATAATATGGAATTTAATTCTCAAATTCCATAATTAATAATTTAATATTTTCGGGCCTTACATATATTTTCTAAATTTGATATGAAATCTAGATTTTGGCAAATTCAAATCTCTCAAAAAGATAGATATAAAACTGTTTTCACAGTTTCTTTCGGACAATACGAATGGAATGTAATGCCCTTTGGATTAAAAAATGCTCCTTCTGAATTCCAAAGAATCATGAATGATATTTTTAATAATTATTTAAAATTCTGCATAGTTTACATAGATGATGTCTTAATATTCTCTAATAACCTAGATGAACATTTTCAACATTTAAAATCATTTTTTATGTTTCCAAGAAAAATGGTTTGGTTTTCTCAAAAGCAAAAATAAGTCTTTTTCAAACAAAAATAAGATTTTTAGTACATTGTATATCTAAAGGTACTATAACTCCTATTGATAGATCTTTAATTTTTGCAAACAAATTTTTTGATAAAATATTAGATAAAACTCAATTACAAAGATTCTTAGGAAGTTTGAATTATGTTCTAGATTTTTGCCCAAATATTAATAAAATAGCAAAACCTTTACATGATAGGTCAAAGAAAAACCCAGTACCATGGACTGAAGAACATACCGAGATTGTAAAAATCATTAAAAAACAAGTGTTAGAAATTCCTTGTTTAAACATTGCTGATCCAAATTTACCAAAGATAGTTGAAACTGATGCCTCAGATCTAGGATACGGAGGTATTTTAAAACAAAAACAAAATGATAAAGAAAAAATAGTTCAATTTACATCAGCTCATTGGAATTATACTCAGAAAAATTATTCCACTATTAAAAAGGAAATTCTAAGCATTGTTTTATGAATACAAAAATTTCAGAGCGATCTTTTTAATCAAAAATTTTTATTAAGAATAGATTGTAAAAGTGCAAAAGAAGTTTTACAAAAGGACGTTCAAAATCTAGCTTCAAAACAAATTTTTGCAAGATGGCAAGCAATATTAAGCATATTTGATTTTAATATTGAATTTATTAAAGGAGATACAAATTCTTTACCTGATTTTCTTACTCGAGAATTTTTGCAAAACAGCAATGACATCCAAAAAAGATAAAAAGCCTGTCCAATCTTCTACAGATCAAGTCAAGAAAAAGACTTGGTATGAAATAGTTAAACAGGAAGAAGAAGAAGAACTAAAAGATACTGCTCAATCGAGACCACAGGTAAACAGTGATATCGAAAACAGGCTTAAATTCCTGGAAAGCCTTCTGGAAAATTCGGAAGTAAAAACTGCTATAGATCAAGCTCATAAAAAAGAGACTTCTAGCAAAACCTCCTCAAAAGAAGTTTCTATCAAAGATTCCTTTATTTTAAATTCCGAAAATACTACAAATTCTCAGCTTGCCCTTACCCAAAGATCTTGATATCCCCTTCTGAATTTTTTGAAAAACAAATGTGTCAAACAATTATATAAACAGAAAAAGGATTTCGTGAGCAAGATCCTTTTCACACCGTTCAAAATTATTTTGGAAAAGGGAGATATTATAAGCCTTGGGATGAAATGAAAATTCTTCTCTATTATCAAGAAATATTAGAATCTACAGATTCAGTAATATTCAAACATTTCTTCATTGATGCAAAGCATGAAGATCCAGCTTATTCTACTTGTAAAATTTTAAAAGTTATAGCACCCATTGATTGGGGTCACCATCTATCAGATGTCATCCTTTTCACTGAAAAATATAAAGAAACCTCTTTCTTTGATATTCTTTTTAATTATTGAGACTATCAACAAGCTTGGTACAATGCCTTTTTTATACAAAACCAAAAGCATAAGTAGACATGGTTATTCTATTTTGATAACAAAACCTGTGATCTCAGACGATTCCCAAACTGGTGGAACCTTTGGTGGGAATTTTTTGGTTAAGCCTATGAAATCCTCCAACACCCAGTCCAACATTTCTTCAAGGTGTTTAAATCCCAATATAAACCTTCAGAAGATGAAAAACGTTTCCAACCTCTAGCATTATTTTTGTAACGCCCAGAATTATTTAATTTTAATCCGAGAATAATTAATTTGGGAATATTTGGAGTTTTGATTTAAATTCTAATATTCTTAAATTGATTAGGATTGAAATTGAATAACATGAGAATGTGAGGACTGAATTGCAATTATTGAGGTCTTGAGGGGCTAAAGTGCAATTATCTTTGAGTTATCAGAATTTTATGTATTATTCAGCATGCACACGTGTGAATAGCACATAATTCATCAGATTTCAGACAAGGAAAAAGGAAGAACCGAGAGCAGAATTTTTCAAGCTTTTCTTCATCTTTCAAATTGTGATATCTTGAGTTACGGTTATCCGATTTCGATTCCGAAAGATGTTTTGGAATCCTCTCGACGAAACCTTCGATTTGATATAAGTTTCCTCTTTGTTCTTCAGGGTTTGAGATTTCGAAATGGACAGATATCAGATGTTGTTATGAAATTGTGTTGTTGAGATTTTATCTTGTATAATCTTGAAGTTGGGTTGAAGATTGATTTGTATATCATGTTCTTATGAATTCCCAACTATTATTTGATCCTTATACCTGCTGATATGTTGGTTGTGAAGTTTCAACAGCTGATGTACATGTTAGAAATGTTGTAGATATGTTCGGAATCGCCGAGTTATACCGATATGCCGTCAAACTCTTGATTTGCAATGTTTTGCTAGCTTGTGCTTGAGCTGCTATTGAGGTGTATCATAGCTGATATTTCCTTGGTTGTATGCTATGTTTTCAGTATATAAACAGGACACATTGAGCTTGAAAACATCGCCTCTGAAACCAATAGAAGAAAGCACAAGGTTGGTAGAGTTTTGCCTTGAAGTTTGTTCGAAGAGTGAGCAGCTTTTTGATATAGATTTGGGGATTGTATGGTACAGATTTGGACAAGCTAGAACAAGTTAGAAGACATCCCAAACATCACATTTGAAAGGTAAAAGTGGACTATTAATTGATTGGGATTACAACTCGAGATGGTTTGTATCGAGTTTCCCCTAAATCACATGCTTGCTTAATTGCTCTTATGTGTTTTCATTTGAGTTGTTGAATAATTTTTTGATGTTATGAATGCCTTGATGATGATATATGTTGCATTCATCTTGAAGACTTATTTCTTGATTTTGAAATGAACGGAAACGTTCGAATAGACGATTTGTGGAGTCGTATATGTATGGCCTGGGTGGTTGTTTTAGCCTAGCGTCTGATTTGCATATATGACTGCTTCAAAGTCTAGAGAAGCAAGATAAGTAACCCCACCTCGATCGGGAGAGTCGGTGGATTAGTTATGATATCTACTTCTCGGGATCCTAATCGACGAATGACGAAATGAACCTTGTTTTGAAAACATGCATTGTAATTACTTTTATATCATGATCTTGATATATGTTGTTATGCATGTTTAGTTGCTTTTATTGGGAAATCTATTTCTCACCGGAGTTATCCGGCTATTGTTTTGTTGTATGTGTCATTGCAATAGGAGGGAGTGGAACCGGGCAAAGGCGTGCTTAACAAACAAGGGATGAGTTGAACATAGCGTGATGATCCGAGTTAGAAGTTGAATGAGCTGTCATGATGTATATTTGAACCTTGAAGATAATCATGTTATAGTTATAGTATCAAGACTTGTTGATGATGATATTATGATCTTGTTATTGTATTTAGAACATGTGAGATGTTGTAAATCCTTAAAACACCATGAAGTATCTTGATCTTGTTATATAGCAATGTGTCTTGCATATTTTGGAAAGTCTTGATTATTATGATTGTAAGGCTTGTTATGATCTAATGGTATCCATTGTATAGCATGTTAGAATGTATGTTAGATGTTGCTATGGATTAGATCATGAATAAATCTTGGTTTGAGTTGATCTTGGATGGAAATATTTGGAGAACCATTTTGACAGCAGTTGAGCATTTTTCTGGTGCAGTGGCCGGCGCACGAGCGAGCAAGTACTCGCACACGCGCGAGCCAGCTCTTGAGATCTCGGTCTCATTGGCCGGCGCGCGCGCGAGGGGTGATGCCCGCGCGTGCGCAGGGCAATCTATTTTAAAAAAAGAAAAAATTTTTTTATCCTTTTGTTTAGCCATTGATTGTTGTCTATTATTGTTGATTAATGTTTATTGAGAGATTAGAACTCGGGTCGTCACAATTTTGTACAAAATTCTACCTTCCATGGGTACTTTCTTGGACAGTGGAATATTCAGATGATAATGCTTCTCAAATCAAAAGAAAGTTTAGAATCAAATGGTGGGACAAGTTTAAAATTCCCCAAAGCCTTTCAATACCTAACATACAAGTTTGGATTCAAAATAACAAAAATATGAGAATTCCTACCCAAAACATCTTTAGAAAACCACAACCATTACAACAAACAGCTTTTTCCTCACAAAAATCCCAGATGGCAGCCCTACTTGCATCAGCAAATACTCGTGAAGAAATATTGGCAGTAATGGAAAAATTTTCAGCAGGACCATCCAAAGAACCACAATCTTCATAAAACCTTTTTGATCCCTTCAACCTTTTAAATACCTTTTAAAACTTGTTTATATTATGCATCAAGTTCTTCAAGGCTCTTGAAGATAGTTGTAATCTTTTGAAGATTCCAAGTGTTGTACAAATTCCAAGGCTTGTAATGAAATTTTAATTTATATTCTTGTGTTTAAATACTTACATAAATATTTTACATGGACGGTTTTACCGCCTAAGTACTATATAAATATATTATATATCTATAAATATATTTATATGTATACTTATGTATATAAATATTATATGGTCGGTTCTACCGCCTAATCGAGCCCGTTAATATTAGTGGTGTTCTTTGCAAAAGTATGTTCTGCATATAATCTTTGATTATATGTATCAGAAACTGGAGGAACCACAATATTATCTGAGACATTTAAATTTTATTCTTTAAATTCCGCTATTTAAATTACAGCAATATATACATATATGTATATATTAGTGGTGTTATATAACCCACTATATTTAAATTCCAGCATTTAAATTTCGCACTATAGTATATATATTATCATTGGATTCCTTTAATTAGGAACCATTTTATGTTTTAATATATATATATATTATCAGCTTTGTGGTGTCCTTTCAAAGGAACCATCAATATATTTCCAGCCAGCTTTTAATTTTATGTTTCTTTATTAATTCTTGTGTTTTCCATTATTTGTTTACTTTTTAAAGTCTTTTATAATTATTTTTTTTATGTTCCTTATCCCCTTAGTATCTTGTTGTGTCTTCTTGATATCAAAGCCACGGGGGGTAGTGTTTGTTGAAGTTTGCTTTTATATTTATAAAATTTGAGTCGAGAATTTTAGGTTCTCCTGAGTGTTTTTGTCCAAGAGGGTTGGGTGGTAAGTCCTCGAGTGAAGGCTGTAAAACCTACGAAGTGCTTGGGATTGTAGGAAAAAAATAAATTTCAAAAACAAAAATTTTATAAATATGGATTCAATTTTCAGTAGATCTACTTCTTTAAACTCTGCTGCTAAGAGCTCATATGATTCTAAAAGGATAATTAATACTAAAAAAATTATTATAGAAAATTTTGAAGTAAATAAACAATTTTTACATAATGATTTTTATGCTAAACATAATTTAAAAAAGAGATTATGGTTCTTTAAAAATCTATTAGATTCTAGAAAACTAATACAAAACAAATTTTATGAATACATTAATACCAATAAAAAACATATTCTATTTTTTGATTGGTTTGAAATTTATGCTACTCAAAATTCTTTAGAATATCCTTTTTCTAAAAAACATTTTTTAAAAATAGATATAAATAATCCAGTTTTTAAACCATTTCAAATTTCAAAAACTAGTGTTAAAAATGTTCAAAATCAGTTAAATAAATTGAATAATACTAATAAAA
Source organism: Henckelia pumila (assembly GCF_033568475.1). Taxonomy (NCBI): domain Eukaryota; kingdom Viridiplantae; phylum Streptophyta; class Magnoliopsida; order Lamiales; family Gesneriaceae; genus Henckelia; species Henckelia pumila. The sequence continues at coordinate 98,099,290 of NC_133120.1, read as the reverse complement.
GCTCTAGTAAATTAATAGATCTAGTAACCCTTAACACTCCAATGTTTAAACTAAAAATAAAAAAATTAAATAATGAATCTAATAATAGTGAAGCTTTAGAACAATTCCAAAATCTTATCAAAGTTAATAAAAAAACTTGGATTTTCTCATACAACAGCCTTTACAAATAATCCCTACTCCAGATCTTGAAATAGTTAAACCTTTAGCACAATATTGCTTCAATGCCTCTTCTGTCTATGATTGGAACATAGATGGAATGACCGAGTATAACATCCTTAGTCTTTTACAACAAATGACTATGGCTGAAAATGCTTATAAAACCCAGATTGGGACTCATGATAAAACCATTGCAGAACTCCTCATAGCAGGATTCTCTGGTCAAATAAAAGGATGGTGGGATTATTATTTCACAAACCAACAACAAAAAGAAATTTTAAATTCTATAAAAACAGATGAAGAAGGAATACCAGTTCTTGATGAAAATGGTAATCCACAACAAGATTCTGTAGCAACATTAATTTTAACAATTTCTTTACATTTTATTGGTGATCCTATACATTTAAAAGATAAAATTTCCGAATTACTATCAAATTTAAAATGTAAAAAATTAAGTGATTTTCAATGGTATAAAAATACTTTCTTAACTAAAATAATGTTAAAAGAAGACTATAATAAACCCTTTTTGAAAGAAAATTTCCTTGCAAATTTACCTATTCTCTTAGGAAAAAAGGTAAGAAATAAGATTAATAACAATAACCATATAACATCTTACAATAATTCTGTTCAATCAAAAAGTCTAACTCAACAAGAAGGATTAAAAATCTGTCAAGATTTAGAATTACAAAAACACTTAAAATAGGAAATGAAAAGAACTTACTATAAACAATTTGTTATAAATACTAATAAAATTTATTCTTCAAAAAACTTAAAAAATCACCTAGAAACCTATAAAATTTCAAATTGAAAATTTTTTGAGAAAAACTTAAAGAGTTTTATTAAACCAAAAGAAGAATTTTATGAAAAGCCTTATAAAAGACCTCCTAAAAAACTTAATAATTACAAACAAAGTTTTGAAAAATACTTTGAAAACATTAAATGTTTTAAAACAAGCCACACTGCAAATTATTTTGTAGAATTATTAAATAAAATTTCTAATCTTTTAATATGTTCTTCAAACTCCTATGAAAATACAGACTTTTCTATACAACTTAATGAAATAATCACTAACAGTGAAAAATCTGAAAAAAAAATCAATATGCTTTCAAAAGATCAATTACTTCTCTTAGATGTATTAAAAAATATAAATGATACTAAAATACAAAAATACTATTTAGAGAAAATCCTAAAATCATTAGACAAAGAAAAAAAATAAATTTTTACCAACTAAATCCAAAAATATTTGTGATAAGAAATAAAAAATGTAACTATTAAAGATTTAGAAAAGAATATAAAACAAATAAAATCAAAAATAAAATACTTAAAAGAAAATCAAATTCAAAAATCTAAAACAATAAGAACAATCTTCCAAAAAATAATTAATGAAGAAGAAACACAAAATATTTTAAATATTAAAAATATTCCAAAAGATTTTCTTTTTGTATTAAGAGAAATAACTTCTAGAAAATACATTTTTAAAATAAAAATTATATTTTCAGAAGATTATAAAATTGATACTGTAGCACTTTTTGATACAGGTGAAGATTTAAATTGTATAAAATCAAATATTGTACCTACAAAATTTCAACAATAAACTAAAGAAAAATTATTTGCTGCTAAAAACTCTAAACTAAACGTAAATTCTAAAACAGAAGCATTGATTGAAAATAATGGTGTTACTCTTAAAACTGCTTTTATTCTTATTAATAACATTCATCATGTTATAATTTTAGAAACACCTTTTATTACCCTCATTACACCTTATAAAGTAAAAAATGATTCTATACATTTTAAACTTAATAATAAAAAAGTAGAATTTAAGTTTCTAGAACAACCTAAAACTAGAAAACTTAATTTAATTCAAGCTTGTTCAATCTATGAAAATAATATTAATATTGAAATACAAAAGAAGAATTTTCAATTAGACAATATTAAAAAAGACATTTCTTTAAAAAGAATTCAAGAACAATTAAAAACTCATGAATTTCAAAATAAAATTTCAAAATTTCAAAATTTATTAGAATCAGAAATCTGTTCTGATATTCCTAAAGCTTTCTGGAATAGAAAACAACATATCGTAGATCTTCCCTATGAAATAGGTTTTGATGATAAACAAATACCCACAAAAGCCAGACCTATACAAATGAATTTTGAATTAGAAGAACATTGCAAAAAAGAAATACAAGATTTAGAAAATAAAGGATTGATTTCCAAATCTAGATCTCCATGAAGTTGTGGTGCTTTTTATGTCAATAAAAAGTCTGAAATAGAAAGAGGAACTCCAAGATTAGTAATAAATTATAAACCATTAAATAAAGCATTAAAATGGATTAGATATCTCATCCCAAACAAAAAAGCTTTATTACAAAAACTATACAAAGCAAATATATTTTCTAAATTTGATATGAAATCTGGATTTTGGCAAATTCAAATCTCTCAAAAAGATAGATATAAAACTGATTTCACAGTTCCTTTCGGACAATACGAATGGAATGTAATGCCCTTTGGATTAAAAAATGCTCCTTCTAAATTCCAAAGAATCATGAATGATATTTTTAATAATTATTCAAAATTCTGCATAGTTTACATAGATGATGTCTTAATATTCTCTAATAACCTAGATGAACATTTTAAACATTTAAAAACATTTTTTTATGTTTCCAAGAAAAATGGTTTGGTTTTATCAAAAGCAAAAATAAGTCTTTTTCAAACAAAAATAAGATTTTTAGGACATTATATATCTCAAGGTACTATAACTCCTATTTAGAGATCTTTAATTTTTGCAAACAAATTTCCTGATAAAATATTAGATAAAACTCAATTACAAAGATTCTTAGGAAGTTTGAATTATGTTCTAGACTTTTGCCCAAATATTAATAAAATAACAAAACCTTTACATGATAGGTTAAAGAAAAACCCAGTACCATGGACTGAAGATGTAACGCCCGGAATTATTTAATTTTAATCCGAGAATATTTAATTTGGAAATATTTGGAGTTTTGATTTAAATTCTAATATTCTTAAATTATTTAGGATTGAAATTGAATGAAATGAGAAGTTGAGGACTGAATCGCAAATTTTGAATACTTGAGGGGCCAAAGTGCAAATATTGGAAATTGTGTTGGACACTTGTTATGAAAATATGTATTCACGTGTAATATCACCAATTCCATCAGAATATTCAGAGAAGGAACCGAGAAGAAAGAACAAGGGATAGCTTCAACATCTTCTTCATCTTGTAATTGCCATATCTTTAGTTTCGGATATCCGAATTCGATTCTGAAAAGAGTTCTGGACTCCTTGCAGCGAGACCTTCGATTTGATGTGAGTTTTCTTTTAGTTCATTATGATTTGAAAAGTCGAAAATGGCAGAGATCAGATGTGGTTATGAATTGTTGTTGTTGAGCTTGTATTCTTTGTTCTATCGAGTTCGGGTTGAAGGATGGCTATCGATTATGTTCTTATGAATTTCCAGATGATTATTCGATAGTATACTTGTTGATATGTTGAGGAATTACGCTGGTTTTGAATCATATACAACTGATATGAATGTTAGAATTGTTGTAGTTGAGTTTCGGTTGCACTTTAACCGTTATGCCGCCGACGTTATGATTCCAGACTATTTTGCTACCTTGTATTGAGTTGTGAGGATAGTGAGTCTTAGCTGATGGTTGTAAGCTTTCTCAACTTTGTTTCAGATTGTGTTTAAAGACCATTGAGCTCGAGAACATCATCTTCGAACCGATAGAGTGTTGAAGTAAGGTTTGAAGTTAGTCTCCAATGGAGTTTGAATGGTTCTAAGTGCAGATTTTGATACAAGTCTTGTGATTGTGTTGTTCAGATTTGGAGAGCTTGAACTCACCTTGGAATCATCTTAAACTTCACATTTGAAAGGTAAAAGTGGATTACTATTTTGAATGGGATTATAACTCGAGATGGTTTGTATTGAGTTCCCTAAATCACATACTTATTTGCTTATTTTCTTTTATATGCTTTTATGTGAATGGTTGAATGAGTCTTGATGTTAATGAATGCTCTTTTGTTGATATATGATGCATTCATCTTGTAAGACTTGTTCTTTGATTTTGAAATGAACGGAAATGTTCGATTAGATGATTTGAGGGATTATATATGTATGGCCTGGGTGGTTGACTTAGCCTAGCGTCTGATTTACATATATATTGGCTTCAAAGTTTAGAAAAGAAAGATAAGTAGCCCCACCTCGATCGGGAGAGTCGGTGGTTAGTTATGATATCTTCTTCTCGGGATCCCAATCGATGAACTAGAGAACCTTGTTTTAAAACATGCATTGTAGTTACTTTTATATCATGAATTTGATATATGATTTGTTATGCATGTTTAGTTGCTTTTACTGGGAAATATATTTCTCACCGGAGTTATCCGGCTATTGTTGTGTTGTATGTGTCATGGCAATAGGCGGGAGTGGAACAGGGCAAAAGCGATCTTGAAGAACAAGGGATGAGAGAATAGCGTGATGATCCGAGTTTAGATGGTTTGAGCTGTCAATGTTTGTGTTGAGTCTCAAAACATGATTATGTTATAGCTACTTATACCAAGACTTGTTGGTTATTAAGTTGTTGTCTTGTTGATGTATATAGGATTTGAGATGTTGTTGTAAATCCTTAAGACAACATGTTGTAGCTTAATCCTTTTTGGTATAACAATGATTTTTGTTTGATATGGGAGCCTATCTTGAGTTGATTTTAAGGCTTTGTTATGATCTATTTCTATCAGCTTATATCATGTTAGAATGCATGTTAGCTTATGATTTTATATAGGCTATGTATGAGTTGATGTTACATGAAAATGAATGGAAGAACTTGTGTTGACAGCAAAAGAGGATCTGTTTTTATTCTTCTGGGCAGGAGCCCGCTCAATCGGGCGATTCCTGCCGATCGAGCGAGGCCTTCATTTCATAGGCAGAAAGGTGAGCAACTTTGGCTCGCTCGATCGGTGAAATATGACCGATCGAGCGAGGCCAAAACTTTGCAAACCCGAGAGGCTGAGCTGATGGCTCGCTCGATCGGGTGTTTTTCCCCGATCGAGCGAGGTGCTCATTTTCTTTAAAAAAAAAAAAAATTTTTTTACTTTATTTAGTCTTTGATTCTTTGACTATTATTTATGATGATTTGATTAATGAGAGATTAGAACTCGGGTCGTCACAACAGGTGGTATCAGAGCGAGAAAATTCTGGACTGAGTTAGATAGTGAGTGGGGTAGATCGAGTCATCTTCCTTGCTTATTTATTTTATTATGCTATGATTTAATTACATGATTGAATTACATGTGGTAAATGCTAGCATGATTTACTTTTAAGTATTTTATTACATGATGTTGTATTTATTTTATTTGAAAGTATGAAGACGCATGCTTACTAGAATATCTGAAATGATTAGAGGCATGTGTTCTGATGAATTATGATATGCTACCTGATTATCTGAATGGATTGGAAGCATGTCTTGTTGAGTGCTTCGATTATTTCTTTTAAGATTGAATCAGAACCGAGTCTTGATCAGAGGTAAGATGATTGGAGGACTGAGATAGATTTGATGATTGTGGTATCCTAACCCTTTTGATAATCACATATGTCTCGAAGACCAGGACGACCTCCTCTTAGACCTTAGGTTCCTACTCCTCTGCCGGAACAAACAGTGGTAACACCGATAGTACCTCAAGCTACAGTCCCGAGCAATGAACAGGGAAGTACCTCTCGAGATATGACAGATATAACTGCCACTCCGATGGAAACATTATTGAAAAGATTTCAATCATACCATCTGTAAGGCCCTGAACATATGAATATTAATTACGGAATTAGAGATTTAAATTTCGTATTAGAAAAATATTCAATTATGAATTTATGGAAATTAGAGATTTAATTTTTGAACCGAAAATATTTAATTTGAGAATTTACGGATATTTGGGAACTAAATTCCAGGATTCTTAAATTAAAAGAATAAAATATTTGGGTTGAATATTTATGAGATTGAATATTTTTATTATGAGTTTGGATATAAAGAGGATTTAATTTGAAGAAGAAACTTGAGCAGGGACTGAATTGCAAATATCGAGGTTTCAGGGGCCATCTTCTGTTTCAGTTCATCGAAACAATAGTTCCATTTTTCAGTTCAATTCACACAATCTCTTTTCTGATACAGAGGTGATCATATAATAAGCTTTCAGCTATCATGAATCTATTGCACCAATAATAGACAGGTCAAAACAAAATAAATATGTTACCTGAAATTTCATTCTCAGGTGCAATTTCATTCTGATTCTCTGTATACTTCTGGAATAGAAATTGTAGCTAAATATGTGTTTTTCTCACACACCGTAGCATCTTTACACTTTCAGTCCTTTTGCTTCATCATTCAGCTTCAGTTCTATTAAACAAGACTATGTCTTTCATAACATGTTTCAGTCATCAACATTTATTCAGACATATTCTTCGAATTTAAGCCATAATTAAAAAACTCAATCTTGAGCTTTTTCATCATCTCCAATTCAAAGAATAGGCTTGAAAATCTAATAAAACATTCTTCAATACTCAAAATATTCAGCTTCTAAAAGGTATATATGTTTTTCTGATCATTTCTATCTGTTGTGGCAAAGAACTATAAACAAAAATCATGTTCTAAGCACTTACCAACAAATTCATATACCTCTGTTCTTTCATCATTTCTTAATCAAAATTCATCAGCTGATTGCTAGGTTTCGAAGTTGATAGACAGTCAATCTAATACATCATTCATCAGTATCTTTCAGATATCTGAACATCAGTTCTTCAAAACAACTTCTACCTGAAATACATCTATTCATTCGCTGATATTCTGTTCTGTTCAATCAGAGATATTTCATTCAGATGAGCAATAATACAGTTCCGTTCAATCTGACCATACCATTCTGTTCAGTCTGGCCATACAACTCTGTCAGTCTGGGGTGCTTACATCACCCAAAGAACAATCATCACCCGGGGAAATTCTTATAATAACATCGATAAGAATTTAAAAATTTACAAATCAGTAAATTACTCAATTCAATTTCAAAAGTAGATCAAGAACACATGCAATTTATTAAATCATCGAATCAAATACTGCATAATCATGCAATACTATAAATGCATGTGACTCACTCTACCCCGCTCAGCTTCTATCTCAATCTAGAACCTACGCTCTGATACCACCTGTTGTGGGGACCTCGGGTTGTTAATCTCGTGTTAGGGCAACTAATGATTAATTGAACAATTAATAAAACAATTAAAGAATCATAAATCAAGAGCAGAATTTTTTTTTTTTTTTTAAACTCAGAGCCTCGCTCGATCGGGAAAAGTCAGCCGATCGAGCGAGCAAAATATCAAATTCTCGGGTCTGCACAAACATTGGCCTCGCTCGATCGGGCAAAATCTACCGATCGAGCGAGCAAGAAAAATCGAATTCTCTGCCCATGAAAAACAGGCCTCGCTCGATCGGTAACTTTTACCCGATCGAGCGAGCCATCTTTTGCTCGAATTCTGCTGCTGATCTATTGCTGTCAAAACTTTAGTACAAGGTATATATCATCATCCAAATCAATTCTAAGCATGTTATAAAATCTGAAAACATGCATACATTCATATACCAAGTTCCTATTATCAACTCATACAATTTAATACATCCAATGAATAGCATAAAAGACATAAATCAACAAGCTACACTAACTCTCAATAGTGAGCTTCTAACAAGATTTCAATGTCAAGTTCATTGCTATTTACTACCATTCTTTCAACTTAAAACCCGAGTCCTCACGTGCTACATCTCTCTCCCGAGCTATCAATGTCGTCTCAACAAAGCTCCTGCCCCACCTGTTGCAATGCACACATACAAAACAAAGCAACAGCCGGATAAACTCCGGTGAGAAATCATTCTCAGTATAATCGACATATAAATGCGTTAAATAAGTTCATATCAACTCTAAACATATCAACTCAAGAATAGAGTAAAGATAACGCATATATCAACTCAAACTTCAAATCAAGACTCAATTTATATAGCGCGCTTATCTCAAGAATTGATTCTTATCACTTCATTGCCATCAAGATTCGTATCCGATCTTGACATTGATATCCATCTATCGTAGTCATTTCGGGCTAGAAAATAAGGTTAACCGCAACCTTGGCATAGAATCAATTCAATATACAATCATATCGACTCAAAATCAAAGATCCACTACCTGCGATGGATCGACAACATCAAACATAAATCAAAACATATCAAGTATGTGATTTTTCGCGGGCCAACTCAAGAATAGTCGTTCTTGAGTTTCAAAGTCCCTAACTTGTGATGTTGTCATTATACCTTTCATTCTCGAGTTTGTCATGTTCCACATCTGGATAGGAAGTACCACAACTCCTATATGAATCTGATCATTCAATCATAATCAATCTTCAATCACATTCGCTTCAATCTTGATCACTTCTTCTTTGGTTTTCAAGTTGAGGTTCTTGAGTCAATATTCTCCTATTAAACTCTGAAACATATCATCAAAAACATGTATATCAAACCTCATTCTATTCAATCATTTCAAAATTGAATCAAAATCATCAATATAGATTCAATCAACATCATTTCAAACTTCAACTCCTTCTTATTCGGTACAACTCGGAGTCGTGAATCGTTAGCCTTCGAAACTCAACTGAAATCGAGAAATAAAAATGCTATAACATTCATAACATCTAAACAACTATCTCAACTCAGTTATAGGCTATCAAAACGAAGTCAAAACATCAACCGGTGGCGTAGCGATTGAAAATCGAGAACCGACTCGGTATCGAATTCATTTCTAACATCTCAATCATTCGTATCACTTATATCAGCTGAATTCATCATTCAATTCATCATATCAGCAGCTATAATCACATGTTAACAAGTCAAAAACATGTTGAAACCATGACAAGTTCGTTTCTTAATTCATTTCCAATCCAACTACGATATCGAACGGCATACGAACTCAAAAACACAACATAGTTTCATAATCTGATCTCTGCCATATTTCGTTCTTCAAAACATGCCGAAAGAACAAAATACTTACATCAAATCGAAGGCTTCGTCGCAAGGATTCCAGAACATCTTTCGAAATCGAAATTGGACGACCGACGCAAAAGTTACGGCGATTTGAACTCGTATGTCAAAGGAAAAAGGAAAGGTCGAGCTCCTCTGTTCAAATTTCCAAATTCTGAATTCATTCTGAAGAATACACGTTGCAAGCTGATAATATGATTAATAATTTGATATGTATTGCATAAATTGCAATTCCCAAATTAAATATACTCGGATTAAAATTAAATAAATTCGGATTAAATCATTAATCCCGGCCTTTTTCACTTTAGCCCTCGAATCTTCGATATTCTCCAATCAACCCCTGATCGGGTTTCATCTTCAAAATTAATCTTCGTTAATTCCCGAAATATGGAATTTAATCTCAAATTCCATAAATATTCAAATCGAATATTTATTATTTTAATTTAAGAATTCTCGGAATTTAATTCTCAAAATCCGTAATTTCTCAAATTAAATATTTTTGGCTCGGAAATTAAATCTATCATTTTCATAAATTCTCAAATCAATATTAGCCCATAATATGAAATTTAATTCTCAAATCTCATAATTAATAATTTAATATTTTCGGGCCTTACAATTCCTCCCCTCTAAGAAATGATTTCGTCCTCGAAATCACATTCATCCAGAATATCAAATCTAATAGACTGAATGATTATCTGAAGTGATTTTCACTTCAATCATCCACTCTGTATTTTGTATCTCACTTCATCTTTCAATCTCTTGTCAGATTATTACTTCGAATCTGCTTCTATTCTCTTGTAATCAGTATCTATTCAGTTGTACTTTAAGTCATTGAAACGACTTTGTTCTGAGCTGTTTCTTTCTTCAATCAAGGATTTGTTGAATAATCGATTGAACTCAGAATCTTGTCAATATCTATCTCATCTGAATAAAGTACATACGAAGAATCTACTGATACTTCTTTCACTTAGATACTGAACTTATCCAGCTGAAAAGAATACATTCGTTCAATGAAATCATCAATTCTGTCTGACATGTCATTCAGTGCAATTCAGCTTTGGTGCCGACTTGATTCTTTCTCTATATCATTCTATACAGAGTATAGAACATAAATCAAGTCTACACTGTCATTCAGTTCATCGTTTCAAAATCAGTATTCTCATTCATATTCTGAATCTGTAAAACAACTCTGCTCTGTTTCACTATTCCTAATTGAATGATGTTTCAAGAATACTTTTCTGCTTAACTATCCAGTTTCAGCTTCAAAAGTTATATTTATCATTCAATACTAATTATGTTTCTTCTTCTCTGCTTTCATTCCATACAGATTCATATTCATCATCCTTGTGTTCCTCAAATCACATCTGATCTGATATCGACAAATCATGTCTGATCTGATGTTATATACTTCAATAGTATCATTTCAATACAAAGAAATCTGATTTCTTTTCATCATATCATTATCTCAAAATCGATTCATTAGCTATTACAGGAATTATAATCATCAAGTGGCAACACATCAAGACAAGTAATACCGAATCAGGTATTAAAGTTCTGAGAATATTCTCAATATCCGGAAAATCAACTCAGATAATCCATCAATCGACAAATGGTATAATGCAATCACATATAACCAACTCTCAGAACATCAATCAATCAATCGATGCCACATCTGTTGAATAATTCTAAAGTCTTAATCCTGACAATAGATTTTTATCATTCCTGTAATTTCATCATATCTCTATCTTCTTCACAGATTTGAATCGATAGCTGTTATTCACATCTCATACAGTGTATTCCACAAATCTGATTAGTCTATTCGGATTATTTCGTAATCAAAGTTTATGATGTATTCACAGATTTCAACGTATTCAGAACTGTTGATAATCGGTATCATGTCAGATAAAAATTCATTCTCGAAATTCAATTCATCTTTTCTGACTATTCTTTCAATTCAAGGATAACATATTGTACCTTTACCTCAAAAAGTACTCAATGTTTCAATCTGAGACATTATTTCTTGGCTTACTGTTCATCTTACAACGAATCTAATCACAATTCAGTGATTTGATCATACAGCCAAATCATCGTAGACAGTAATTTCAATCAATCTGTTCATAACTACCACCTGTTTACTTCACATAAACTGTTTCATCTTGGTATTTTCGCAAAATATTCTTTCAAATCACAATCTCGTAACAATTCTGGAGTTTCTAAACTATCACTGAACTCCTCTGGTCAACGATTTTCAAATTCATCGGAAACTCTCTGTACTTTTAACTTTGAAAATGTACTAATTCTGTTACTTTTATTTGCTTTATCGTCTGATAAAACAATTATCGGATGAATATTGAATTTATTGTTGTGCAATTCTTCAAATTCTGATATCTGTTTTCGGAAATATCAGGCACAATCAAATAATTAATCATAATAGAATTCATTCATTCTGATCTGAGGCTTCAATTCATATCTCTATATGACATTCTGTACTGAATTCTTATCGCTTCAGTTTACTTTCTGTGTTTCTTTCATCTTCTTAACAGTTCTAGATTGCTTTCAATCAAAATCATTCTAATTGGTCATATATTCATCTGAATATTCAAATAAGAATACACAAAATCTGAAATCAATTAATCGAATGTCAGTTTCATTCTTCATTTCTGTTTCTCAATTGAATTCTAATAACTTGATCTCATCTCAATGTGCTTTAATCCTTCAAAATCAATTCTCACTTAATTTGGATTACAGCAATTCGGACTGTTTTAGTATCTATCTCGATACTTCAAGCACATAAATTCAAAAGATCAATCAATCACGCATTCATCTCTTCTCTTCGTTCTATTTCCCAAATCTCAATTGGAAATTCTATCAGTTATGAGTCATAAATATTATAATATACTGAATGTATACATCAACCAATCAGTAACTCTTGAAATTCATAATCAGGAAAACTCACTTAAGTCAAGGTCATCCACAGAACAATAATATGAATGACAATATGCTAAGTAAAAACAACTCACTAGCATCTCAACTCAAGACGAGTAGATCAAATCAGACTCTATAAAAAAATAAGAGTCAATCAAAATCGATTGAGGTCGGTACCAAAACCTCGAAATCAATATCAAGAATTTCAAAAATCATGATTTGTGATGTAATAACTTCAGTAAAATCAAATAAAAGACTCATCTGTAACTGATTTTCATATCATCATCTACTCGAGAAACCTCAAAAGCAGTATTCAATTCATAAACTCATCAATTCACTGATAAATTCCAGTTCACAACTTAAACTAAAGTCAAGAATCTTATTGAAATATATCTGCCATCTTTATTCATCGGCATATCTTCCAATTCTGGTTTAGATCATGAACATATCTAGTGCATTGAATATACTTATTTCGGCATACTTCTGTATTCAAACATCACATATCAACCCGAAATCACGGAATCTTAATTCGAGATTCTATATCATCATATTCAATTGCACATTATGTTCTTACTGATCTAATTTAATCGCTTCTTATCATCAATTCTTCTACTAATCTGTATTCGAATATTGCATCATCATCTATCATGCAACATAAACAGATATTTCAATACGAACAAAATCATCTTCTGTTTCAGTTCATCAAAACAATAGTTCCATTCTTCAGTTCAATTCACACAATCTCTTTTCTGATACAGAGGTGATCATATAATAAGCTTTCAGCTATCATGAATCTATTGCACCATTAATAGACAGGTCAAAACAAAATAAATATGTTACCTGAAATTTCATTCTCAGGTGCAATTTCATTCTGATTCTCTGTATACTTCTGGAATAGAAATTGTAGCTAAATATGTGTTTTTCTCACACACCGTAGCATCTTTACACTTTCAGTCCTTTTGCTTCATCATTCAGCTTCAGTTCTATTAAACAAGACCATGTCTTTCATAACATGTTTCAGTCATCAACATTTATTCAGACATATTCTTTGAATTCAAGCCATAATTAAAAAACTCAATCTTGAGCTTTTTCATCATCTCCAATTCAAAGAATAGGCTTGAAAATCTAATAAAACATTCTTCAATACTCAAAATATTCAGCTTCTAAAAAATATATGTTTTTCTGATCATTTCTATCTGTTGTGGCAAAGAACTATAAACAAAAATCATGTTCTAAGCACTTACCAACAAATTCATATACCTTTGTTCTTTCATCATTTCTTCATCAAAATTCATCAGCTGATTTCTAGGTTTCGAAGTTGATAGACAGTCAATCTAATACATCATTCATCAGTATCTTTCAGATATCTGAACATCAGTTCTTCAGAACAACTTCTACCTGCAATACATCTATTCATTCGCTGATATTCTGTTCTGTTCAATCAGAGATATTTCATTCAGCTGAGCAATAATACAGTTCCGTTCAATCTGACCATACCATTCTGTTCAGTCTGGCCATACAACTCTGTCAGTCTGGGGTGCTTACATCACCCAAAGAATAATATTCTCTTCGATTCTGGGTGCTTACATCACCCGGGAAAATTCTTATAATAACATCGATAAGAATTTAAAAATTTATAAATCAGTAAATTACTCAATTCAATTTCAAAAGTAGATCAAGAACACATGCAATTTATTAAATCATCGAATCAAATACTGCATAATCATGCAATACTATAAATGCATGTGACTCACTCTACCCCACTCAGCTTCTATCTCAGTCCAGAACCTACGCTCTGATACCACCTGTTGTGGGGACCTTGGGTTTCTAATCTCGTGTTAGGGCAGCTAATGATTAATTAAACAATTAATCAAACAATTAAAGAATCATAAATCAAGAGCAGAATTTTTTTTTTTTAAACTCAGAGCCTCGCTCGATCGGGCAAAGTCAGCCGATCGAGCGAGCAAAATATCAAATTCTCGGGTCTGTACAAACATTGGCCTCGCTCGATCGGGCAAAATCTATCGATCGAGCGAGCAAGAAAAATCGAATTCTCTGCCCATGAAAAACAGGCCTCGCTCGATCGGTAACTTTTACCCGATCGAGCGAGCCATCTTTTGCTCGAATTCTGCTGCTGATCTATTGCTGTCAAAACTTTAGTACAAGGTATATATCATCATCCAAATCAATTCTAAGCATGTTATAAAATCTGAAAACATGCATACATTCATATACCAAGTTCCTATTATCAACTCATACAATTTAATACATCCAATGAATAGCATAAAAGACATAAATCAACAAGCTACACTAACTCTCAATAGTGAGCTTCTAACAAGATTTCAATGTCAAGTTCATTGCTATTTACTACCATTCTTTCAACTTAAAACCCGAGTACTCACGTGCTACATCTCTCTCCCGAGCTATCAATGTCGTCTCAACAAAGCTCATGCCCCACCTGTTGCAATGCACACATACAAAACAAAGCAACAGCCGGATAAACTCCGGTGAGAAATCATTCTCAGTATAATCGACATTTAAATGTGTTAAATAAGTTCATATCAACTCTAAACATATCAACTCAAGAATAGAGTAAAGATAACGCATATATCAACTCAAACTTCAAATCAAGACTCAATTTATATAGCGCGCTTACCTCAAGAATTGATTCTTATAACTTCATTGCCATCAAGATTCGTATCCGATCTTGACATGGATATCCATCTATCGTAGCCATTTCGGGCTAGAAAATAAGGTTAACCGCAACCTTGGCATAGAATCAATTCAATATACAATCATATCGACTCAAAATCAAAGATCCACTACCTGCGATGGATCGACAACATCAAACATAAATCAAAACATATCAAGTATGTGATTTTTCGCGGGCCAACTCAAGAATAGTCGTTCTTGAGTTTCAAAGTCCCTAACTCGTGATGTCGTCATTATACCTTTCATTCTCGAGTTTGTCATGTTCCATATCTGGATAGGAAGTACCACAACTACTATATTAATCTGATCATTCAATCATAATCAATCTTCAATCACATTCGCTTCAATCTTGATTACTTCTTCTTTGGTTTCAAGTTAAGGTTCTTGAGTCAATAGTCTCCTATTAAACTCTGAAACATATCATCAAAAACATGTATATCAAACCTCATTCTATTCAATCATTTCAAAATTGAATCAAAATCATCAATATGGATTCAATCAACATCATTTCAAGACTATGTTGCTAAATTCTCTACATTGCTACGTTTTGCTCCACATGTTGCAGATAGTGACGAGGCTATGGCTGATCAGTTCATTAATGGACTGAATCCTGATGTTTTTACATTGGTAAACACAAGGCGACCGAATAATTTTGCTGATGCCTTGAGCAGTGCCAAAGGAGCGGAAGCTGGCTTGATACAGTAGCGAGGAGCTTCATATGTTGCTCAGCCTCCGAGACAGTCACAACCTTCAGCTCCTATTCCACAACAAACTCCTCGATTTGAAAGTGGGGGTAGTAGCAGTGGAAAGAAAGGGTTTTTGCAAGCACGAGGGAAACAATTTAAAAAGCCAGGGAGCAGTTCTTCGAGTTCCAGTGGCACGAAACAGAAGTCAATATTGTTTTGTAACAGTTGTGGTGGAGGTCATCCAACCGAACAGTGCCGAGGTGTATCTGGGAGGTGCCATATATTCCAGAAGACTGGTCATTTTGCGAGGGTGTGTCCTCAGAGAGGTTCTGGACAGTCAAGAGGTGGAGAGTCATCACGATCAGTGGCTGAACCTGGAAGGCAAGCCTCTTCTGTTCATTCCTTCCAACCCGCACATCCACAACAATAGACTCGACCAGGAGGAAGTCAGACAGGCAATCAGCCCCAGAGACAGCAGACTCATGTCTTTGCATTGACAGAGGAACAGGCACAGGGAGCACCAGATGACGTGATTGCAGGTAACTGTTCTCTTTATGGTTATCTTACATATGTATTGATAGATACAGGTGCATCGCATACATTTATCTCTACACGATTTGCTTCATTGCATGCTTTGCCTGTCGAAACATTACCTGTTGTAGTATCTGTTTCTTCTCCTTTGGGGAAAGGTCTTATATCAATTCAGACAGTTAAGAATTGTTTGCTATAGTATGATGGTAATGAGATCGAGATAGATTGTTTTGTACTTAGTTTGTCTGATTTTGACTGCATTATCGGGATTGATATGCTAAACAAGTACAGATCTACCGTCGATTGTTTTCAGAAGGTAGTGAGATTCAGACCCGAGATGGCTGGAGAATGGAAATTCTATGGTAAGGGTTAACGTGCTAAGATTCATCTCATTTCTGTATTATCTATGACTCAAATTTTGCAGAAAGGAGCGGAGGGATTTCTTGTTTATGCAGTTGATGGGTTGAAAGCTAGCCCGAACCTGGCTGATTTGCCAGTGGTTAGTGAATTTGCGGACGTTTTTCCTGATGAGATTCTAGGATTACCTCCGTATCGGGAGATTGATTTCAACATTGAACTGATGCCAGGAACTGCACCGATTTCGAAAGCACCTTATCAAATGGCACCAGTTGAACTAAAAGAGTTGAAAGAACAGTTAGAAGATTTACTGGCCAAGGGATACATTCGACCAAGTGTTTCTCCTTGGGGAGCTCCAGTACTGTTTGTTAGAAAGAAAGACGGTTCAATGAGATTGTGCATCGACTACAACTGAACAAGGCAACGGTAAAGAACAAATATCCTTTGCCTCGTATTGATGATTTATTTGACCAGTTGCAGGGTTCTTCTGTGTATTCCAAGATCGATCTGAGATCTGGATACCATCAGCTGAGAGTTAGGGATTCTGATATTCCTAAGACTGCATTTAGAACCAGGTATGGCCATTATGAGT
Organism: Henckelia pumila; assembly: GCF_033568475.1. NCBI lineage: Eukaryota > Viridiplantae > Streptophyta > Magnoliopsida > Lamiales > Gesneriaceae > Henckelia > Henckelia pumila. Next base: position 98,082,254 of record NC_133120.1, on the reverse strand, counting down.
TTATAGTTATGCCGTTTGGTTTAACGAATGCTCCAGCTGTGTTTATGGCTTTGATGAACCGTGTATTTCAAAAATATCTCGATGATTTCGTGATTATTTTTATTGATGATATTCTGATATATTCGAAGAATTTGATTGATCATTCTGAACATCTGAGAACAGTATTGAAGACTTTAAGAGCCGAGAAACTGTATGCTAAACTGTCGAAATGTGAGTTTTGGCTGAAATAAGTTGTCTTTCTTGGACATATCATATCTGAAAATGGTATTTCTGTTGATCCAAGTAAAGTCGAGGCAGTGATCAATTGGTCGAGACCAACATCTGTTCCTGAGATTCGTAGTTTCATGGGTTTGGCTGGGTATTATCGTCGATTTATTCAAGATTTTTCCAGTATTGCGAAGCCTATTACTCAGTTGACTCAGAAGAATGCTCCTTTTGTATGGTCTGAAGCCTGTGAATCCAGTTTTATTGAGTTGAATAAGTGACTGACCAGTGCACCAGTCTTGACGATTCCTTTAGGTATTGGTGGTTTCACTGTTTACTGTGATGCATCTCATCGAGGTTTGGGGTGTGTTTTGATGCAGCGAGGACATGTGATTGCTTATGCTTCGAGACAGTTGAAGCCTCACAAAACCAGATATCCGATTCATGATCTTGAATTGGCCGCCATTGTATTTGCTTTGAAGGTTTGGCGACATTATCTGTATGGGGAGCAGTTTGAGATCTATTCTGATCACAAGAGTCTGAAATATCTGTTTTCACAGTCAGAATTGAATATGAGACAGCGACGATGGCTTGATTTGCTGAAAGATTTTGATTGTGAAATTAAGTACTATCCGGGGAAATCGAATGCAGCAGCTGATGCATTGAGTCGAAAAGTATGTTTCTTATCCTTATCGATGATTGGTGTATCAAATTTGATTGAAAACTGTTGTTGAAACGACCCTAACTCTATAATTAATAAATAAATATGCGGAAAATTTTTTTTTTTCTAAGTAAAAATATGTACATACATGCCCATACATATATGCACAAAATAAATAGATTTAAAAATAAATAACTTGAATAAAATAATGCAACAAATCGAAAACTTAACATTTCATAATTTAAATATCTGAGTCATGCGTTAAATAAAATACTGACCAAAAGTGAAATAAATTAAAGTTTTGCATGCACTGAAAATTTCTCAAATAAAATATCCCGAATCACAACCACTGAAAATAATTAAAATGTAACATGCTAAAAATTCGAGACATGCATAAAGACTCAGACAACGGTCACGGGGATCACTGCCAGTCTGCTCATACGTCCTCGCCTCCGGTGGGTACTATGTCCTCTACGTACTCACCTGCACCATACCAGTGTAGTGAGCCTAGAAGCCCAACATGCTAACATAACAAGGATTTAAAATAATTTAAATCACTTTAATACTAATACATAACATATACATGAATGAGCATGCTTAAAATAATATCATGACATAACATAACTTAAATTAACTTAAATATCATAATCATACATAATACATAAACATTGTTGAGCAAATTATTTTCTAACATTGCATGGTTGTATCCATAGTGTAACCTTAAATCATACATCAAATACTGATCAGCGTGAAAACCAACGTACGTGGCGGTGACAAATCACCTCTTAAATTGGCAGTAAACTGCCCTTCAATAGTTCACATATGGGGACGAATCCCCCTCAAATTGTCACACTACTTCAACTTCCAACATAAAATATTTTTTTTTGCTCAACCTTAAACATTAAATCATGCATAAAAATTATTTCATGAATGCATGTACTTAAATAAAATGTGTGTCCTTTATATATATTTAATTTAAATTTCATACTAACATATAATTATTAAAATAACTTCCATGCATAAAAATAATTAAATATATATTCAGGACACATGCAAATTTCTCATGGGTTGTACTGACTGCTGGCCCTAACACTCAAGCCCAATTACTTAAATCTGGCTCATTAACACTGAGACTGGCCCATTAACATACTTAAGCCCAACATTACATTTCTAAGCCCAATGAATTAATTAAAGCCCATTAAAACACTCCTGGCCCAATAAAAACTTATTCTGGCTCAATGGGCCCTAAAGCCCAAAGACTGGCCCAATAACTTCCATGGGCTCCCAGGGCCCATAAAAATTAGTGGACTCACTTAATTAATTTAATTAAGCCCAATAATAATTAAATTTAACCCAAATAATTAAATGGAACCCAAATCATTTTATTTCAAATTAATTGGCCCAAAAACCAATTAAATCATAAAATACTTTAAAATTAAAAAGACTCGAGTCCGGCCCACCTAACCCAAACCCAGACCAACTTAACCCGACCCACCACACTACTGACCCGACCCAGGCCATAGACCCGACCCGAAACCAACCCTAACCCTAAACCCGTCGCCCCCCTTTTCCCGTCTCGGCTGCGGCCGTGAGCAGCAGCCACTCCTTGGCTGCTGCCGGCCTGCTCCGGCCGCCCCTGGCCGGAGCGCCGTCGCCCAGACATAGCCCACGTCTGGGCGGTTCGAACCTAGCCCCTGAACCCAAACCATGCAGCCCAGCCCCTAGCCGAACCGAGCCCTTCCCGAGAACCCTAACCTGCGTCCCCCCTTGGCCGATCGCCTCTTAGCTCCAAGTCTGGGCTTGTTTGGCTCGAGCCACTCAAGCCATTCGAACCTAGACTCACCTTAGGCAACCTAGGGACCTTTACCAGCAGCCTAGACACAACCATGGCAAACCAAACGTGAACATGATCAATAAACACAAGAACAAATGCATAAAACCGAACCGATCCCATTTTGTTTCTGAAAATTTTGAAGGAATTCTGATTCTCACGCACACACACACATAATAACTGATATGGTACAAAAAAAAAGAGAAAGAATCATGACTTTCACCGAAATTGAAGAGATGAAGGCGCGTGGAACGATTCCGGGACGACGGGACGACGACGACAAGCTTTGGACCTTCAAAAAACGTGGCTATGGAGTCTACCTTAGGGCTGCTCAGTCAAAGAAGAAGATGAAGGAGAGTGGGATGTCGGCTGAGTGAGGGAAATCGGGTGAGGGGTTGGGTAGATTAGGTTAAGTTTTGGTTTTTAAAAATAATTAAAATTTGTTAGATAGATAATATCATTTAATTAGATTAGTAATATACCTAAAATGTAAAAATTTAAATTCTTAAAAATACAAAATAATCTACTATCAAACATAAATCCCGAAATTAAAAATTAAGGGAATTTTAAAAATACTAAAAAGTCATTATTTTGGCTTATTTTGAATAAAAACGGACTCCTAAAATTATATAAAATTAAATACTAAAAATATTGAGGAAATAAAACTCAAAATAATATTTTTGGGCTCTAACAAGACTCATAAAATAATTTGGCTAGAAAGCTGCCATCTCGTCCGTCCACGGTCCCGTCTACATGATCAAAAACAATTAAATTTCCATAAATCATGAAAATCACTAATTATGGGTTAAATGCTTAAAATAACCTAAAACATGCACAAATAATTTCACATAATTATTTAACCCATAAATCTAAAATTCTAAATAAATAAAATTCCTAATTATGCATGCGAATTTACGTATTTAAAATACCGGGTGTTACAGTTGTCTTTCTGGATTGGTATTTGATACGAATTATCAACCTCTTCGACTTTATCAAATTCAAGTTGAACCGACATTATTGTTGAGAATTAGAGATGCTCAGAAACATGATCAGAATGTGCAAAATTCGATTGAGAAAGTCCGATCAGTGCATGTATCTGAATACCGGATTCGAGATGATCTTCTTTATATTCACAATCTCCTTGTAGTACCTGATATTTCTGATGTGCGATAACAACTACTGAAAGAGGCGCATTGTAGTCGTTATAGTATTCATCCTGGAGGTAGGAAGATGTATAACGATTTGAAGACTCGATACTGGTGGAAACCAATGAAGTCCGATATCACTGATTTTGTGTCTCGATGTCTTAATTGCCAACAAGTGAAGGCTGAAAGGAAGAAACCGCCTGGTTTGTTACAGAGTTTATCAGTGCCTGAATGGAAATGGGATCATATTTCCATGGACTTCGTGACGAGATTACCTCGATCTTCTAGAGGTTATGATGCTATCTGGGTGATTATTGATAGATTGACGAAATCAGCATGTTTTATACCTTATCGCATGACGTATAGACATGACCAGATGGCAGAGATATATGTCCGTGAAGTTGTCAGATTGCATGGAGTGCCGAAATCTATTGTATCAGATCGTGATCCTCGATTTACATCACATTTTTGGCACAGCTTACAGAGTGCTTTGGGTACTCAGTTACACTTGAGCACAGCTTATCATCCACAGACTGACGGACAGTCTGAGCTTACTATTTAGACATTGGAGGACATGTTGAGAGCTGTAGTGCTTGAGTTTGGCACTAGTTGGCAAGAATCACTATCTCTTTGTGAATTCTCGTACAACAACAACTATCAATCGAGTATTGGAATGGCTCCTTTTGAAGCTTTATATGGAAGAAAATGTCGATCTCCTCTGTACTGGGATGATATCTCTGAAGTACCTGACACTGGCCCTGATATGATACGTGATATGAATGAACAGGTGAAGCTTATTCAGAGAAGAATGAAGACAGCACAATATAGACAAGCGAAATATGCCAATGTTCGACGTCGACCTTTGTCGTTTGAACAGGGGGATATGGTGTTTCTGAAGATTTCTCCATTCAGAAGCACTGTCAGATTTGGCAAGCGAGGGAAATTGTCTCCACGATATATCGGTCCTTATGAAATTCTGGAGTAAATAGGCAATCTCGCCTATCGATTAGCTCTTCCTCCATCTTTATCTGGAATACATGATGTCTTTCATGTATCGATGCTTCGAAAATATCTTGCTGATGAATCTCATGTGCTTCAATCTGATGAGGCTGAACTCGACGAGACTTTGAGTTATTTTGAAAAGCCAATTCAAATTCTTGATCGAAAAGAGAAGCAACTACGAACTAAGACTATTCCACTTGTGAAAGTCCAGTGGAATCGTCATGGTATTGAAGAAGCAACTTGGGAGACTGAATCAGATATGATGCAACGATTTCCAGAGATGTTTCATTGATGTGAGTCTCCTTTAGTTTTCTGTTATCTGATATCTGTTATATGATCTGTGGATACTACTTGAGATTTCGAGGACGAAATCGTGTCTTAGTGGGGAGGAATTGTAACGCCCGAAATTATTTAATTTTAATCCGAGAATAATTAATTTGGGAATATTTGGAGTTTTGATTTAAATTCTAATATTCTTAAATTGATTAGGATTGAAATTGAATGAAATAAGAAGTTGAGGACCAAATTGCAATTTTTGAATAGTTGAGGGGCTAAAGTGCAATTATTATTGAATTTATCAGAATTGTAAAGGAATACTCAGCATTTACACGTGTGATACAACACACATTCCATCGGATTTTTCAGAGGCAAGAATCGAGAGCAAGAACCAAAGAAATCCCAAAATTTCTTCATCATCTTCCAATTGACATATATTGAGCTCCGGGTATCCGATTTTGATTCCGAAAGATGTTCTGGAATCCTCGCAATGAGACCTTCGAATTGATGTAAGTTTTCTCTTAGTTCATCATGATTTGAGAATTCGAAATGGACAGAGATCAGACTTTTGTATGAAAGTGTTGTGGTTGAACTTCTATGTTGTGTTTGTTGAAGTTGGGTTGATGAATGATTGTTGTATAAATTTTGTTATGATGTTCCAGCCACTACTCGATCTTTATACTTGCTGATATGCTGGGTTTTGATTGATATTCAGCTGATGAAAAGATGTATATGCTTATAGAATGGTTATAGATGTGTTCGGAATCGCCGAGTTTATACCGATATGCCGTCGAACTCATGATTTGAAGTGATTTGCTATTGTTCTTGGACTAAGAAGTTGCTGAATTATTAGCTGATGATTCCTTGCTTGTTATGCTGTGATTTCAGTATGTAAACAGGGCATTTCAACTCATTGATCTTGACTCCGAAATCGATACAAGAACGCACAAGGTTGGTAGCGTTTTGCTTTGACGTTTGGGTTGAAATTTGAGCAGATTTTGAGATAGGTTTGGTGGTTAACTTGTACAGATTTGGACAAGCTAAAAGACATCCTAAACATCACATTTGAAAGGTAAAAGTGGACTACTATTTGATTGGGATTACAACTCGAGATGGTTTGTATCGAGTTCCCCTAAATCACATACTTGTTTGCTTAATTGCTCTTATGTGTTTTCCTTTGAGTTGTTGAATAAGTCTTGATGTTAATGAATGAGATTTGAATGATATATATTGCATTCATCTTGAAAACTTGTTCTTTGATTTCGAAATGAACGGAAACGTTCGAATAGACGATTTGAGGGATTGTATATGTATGGCCTGGGTGGTTGTTTAGCCTAGCGTCTGATTTACATATATAATGGCTTCAAAGTCTAGAGAAGTGAGATAAGTAGCCCCACCTCGATCGGGAGAGTCGGTGGATTAGTTATGATATCTACTTCTTGGGATCCCAACCGACGAATGAAGAGATGAACCTTGTTTTAAAAACATGCATTGTCTTTATTGATATCATGAGCTTGATATATGTTTTATATGCATGTTTAGTTGCTTTTACTGGGAAATATATTTCTCACCGGAGTTATCCGGCTATTGTTGTGTTGTATGTGTCATGGCAATAGGCGGGAGTGGAACCGGGCAAAAGCGAACATGAAGAACAAGGGAGGAGAGGAATAGCGTGATGATCCGAGTTTAGATGGTTTATTGAGCTGACAATGATAGTGTTGAGTCCAAACACATGAACATGTTATAGCTACTTGTACCAAGACTTGTTGTTTAATCAGTTGTTGTCTTGTTGATGTATATAGGATTTTAGATGATGTTTAAATCCTAGAGACAACATGATGTTGTAGCTTTATGCTTTTTCTATAACAATGATTCTTGTTTGATATGTTAGCCTATCCTGAGATGATTTTAAGGCTTTATTATGATCTAAATCTATCATGTTAGAATGCATGTTAGTTGTTGAATTTGATTAGACCATGTGTGAACTGAAGCTAGATGAACAAAATGAAGGAAATGAGCTCATTTGACAGCAAAAAGGATTTCTGCTGTTTTTCTGGAAATGGGCTCGCTCGATCGGTGAAGTATTGCGGATCGAGCGAGGCCATTAATTTTTGGGCAGAAAGCTGAGCAAAGTTGCTCTCGCTCGATCGGTAGGAAATGACCGATCGAGCGAGGCCAATTTTACTCTCACCCGAGAGTTGAGCATTTGTGCCCGCTCGATCGGTAACTTTCTACCGATCGAGCGAGGTGCTCCCATTTTTAAAAAAATTTTATTTTATTTTATTTTGTTTAGACATTGATTCTTGTCTATTCTTTTTGATGATTTGATTATTGAGAGATTAGAACTCGGGTCGTCACACGCTTGATCGGGCAAAATCTACCGATCGAGCGAGCAAGAAAAATCGAATTCTCTGCCCATGAAAAACAGGCCTCACTCGATCGGTAACTTTTACCCGATCGAGCGAGCCATCTTTTGCTCGAATTCTGATGCTGATCTATTGCTGTCAAAACTTTAGTACAAGGTATATATCATCATCCAAATCAATTCTAAGCATGTTACAAAATCTGAAAACATGCATACATTCATATACCAAGTTCCTATTATCAACTCATACAATTTAATACATCCAATGAATAGCATAAAAGACATAAATCAACAAGCTACACTAACTCTCAATAGTGAGCTTCTAACAAGATTTCAATGTCAAGTTCATTGCTATTTACTACCATTCTTTCAACTTAAAACCCGAGTCCTCACGTGCTACATCTCTCTCCTAAGCTATCAATGTCGTCTCAACAAAGCTCCTGCCCCACCTGTTGCAATGCACACATACAAAACAAAGCAACAGCCGGATAAACTCCGGTGAGAAATCATTCTCAGTATAATCGACATATAAATGTGTTAAATAAGTTCATATCAACTCTAAACATATCAACTCAAGAATAGAGTAAAGATAACGCATATATCAACTCAAACTTCAAATCAAGACTCAATTTATATAGCGCGCTTATCTCAAGAATTGATTCTTATCACTTCATTGCCATCAAGATTCGTAGCCGATCTTGACATGGATATCCATCTATCGTAGCCATTTCGGGCTAGAAAATAAGGTTAACCGCAACCTTGGCATAGAATCAATTCCATATACAACCATATCTACTCAAAATCAAAGATCCACTACCTGTGATGGATCGACAACATCAAACATAAATCAAAACATATCAAGTATGTGATTTTTTGCGGGCCAACTCAAGAATAGTCGTTCTTGAGTTTCAAAGTCCCTAACTCGTGATGTCGTCATTATACCTTTCATTCTCGAGTTTGTCATGTTCCACATCTGGATAGGAAGTACCACAAATCCTATATGAATCTGATCATTCAATCATAATCAATCTTCAATCACATTCGCTTCAATCTTGATCACTTCTTCTTTGGTTTCAAGTTGAGGTTCTTGAGTCAATAGTCTCCTATTAAACTCTAAAACATATCATCAAAAACATGTATATCAAACCTCATTCTATTCAATAATTTCAAAATTGAATGAAAATCATCAATATAGATTCAATCAACATCATTTCAAACTTCAACTCCTTTTATTCGGTACAACTCGGAGTCGTGAATCGTTAGCCTTCGAAACTCAACTGAAATCGAGAAATAAAAATGCTATAACATTCATAACATCTAAACAACTATCTCAACTCAGTTATAGGCTATCAAAACGAAGTCAAAACATCAACCGGCGGCGTAGCGATTGAAAATCGGGAACCGACTCGGTATCGAATTCATTTCTAACAACTCAATCATTCGTATCACTTATATCAGCTGAATTCATCATTCAATTCATCCTATCAGCAGCTATAATCACATGTTAACAAGTCAAAAACATGCTGAAACCATGACAAGTTTGTTTCTTAATTCATTTCCAATCCGACTGCGATATCGAACGGCATATGAACTCTAAAACACAACATAGTTTCATAATCTGATCTCTGCCATATTTCGTTCTTCAAAACATGCCGAAAGAACAAAATACTTACATCAAATCAAAGGCTTCGTTGCAAGGATTCCAGAACATCTTTCGGAATCGAAATCGGACGACCGACGCAAAAGTTACTGCGATTTGAACAACTCGTATGTCAAAGGAAAAAGGAAAGGTCGAGCTCCTCTGTTCAAATTTCCAAATTCTGAATTCATTCTGAAGAATACACGTTGCAAGCTGATAATCTGATTAATAATCTGATATGTATTGCATAAATTGCAATTTAGTCCCTCAAGTATTCAGTAATTGCAATTCAATCCTCGGCCTTCGTTTTAATTCAATTTCAATCCAAAATAATTTAAGAATATTAGAATTAAAATCGAAACTCTAAATATTCCCAAATTAAATATACTCGGATTAAAATTAAATAAATTCGGATTAAATCAATAATCCCGGCCTTTTGCACTTTAGCCCTCGAATCTTCGATATTCTCCAATCAACCCCTGATCGCGTTTCATCTTCAAAATTAATCTTCGTTAATTCCCGAAATATGGAATTTAATCTTAAATTCCATAAATATTCAAATCAAATATTTATTTTTTTAATTTAAGAATTCTCGGAATTTAATTCTCAAAATCCGTAATTTCTCAAATTAAATATTTTTGGCTCGGAAATTAAATCTATCATTTCCATAAATTCTCAAATCAATATTAGCCCATAATATGAAATTTAATTCTCAAATCTCATAATTAATAATTTAATATTTTCGGGCCTTACAGCCAGGGCAGTGCAGTCGATCGACCAGTGCATGTTTCCAGTGTGGTCAGGAGGGTCACATGAAGAGAGATTGTCCTATGCTGATTGGGGCAGTGAGTGGTTCCGGGGGTTCTCAGGCATCTGTTCAGCCACCTCAGTACCAGCAGCCACCTTTCCAGCAGCAGTATTCAATGCAGCGCCTGCAGCCGCAGCAGTCTCAGAGACAGCCTACTCAGACTCCTTCTCGGGGTCATTCTTCTTTGAGGCCACGTTCCCAGGGTCAGGTCTTTGCGCTTAATCAGGAATAGGCAGAGGCTGACAATGATCGGATACCGGTGCATCGCATTCTTTTGTTTTGGTTTTCCTGTATTTGTTTTGATTGATACCGGTGCATCGCATTTTTTTGTCTCAGAACGTTTTGCTAAGAAGTATAGATTGCCATTTATTCCTTTAGACATGTTGCTAGTGGTTTCTACTCCTATGGGGAGCGAGGTTTTAGCCAAGCGTCTAGTTGTGGGTTGTGTTTTGAATTTCGAGGGACATCAGCTTAGTGCTAACCTGATGATCCTAGCAATAGAGGATTTCGATTGCATCATTGGGATAGATGTCTTAACTACCTACCGAGCGATAGTGGATTGCTATCAGAGGTTTGTTCAGTTTCGTCCAGAGGATGACGAGTCATGGTATTTCTATGGTGAGGGAGCGTGACCCCCGATGCCAGTGGTTTCAATCTGAAGGCCCGGCGTGCTTTAGAGTCTGGCGGGGAAGGGTACCTTATCTACGCCATTGACGCATCCTTAGGAGAGCCAGATGTAAGGCCCTGAACATATGAATATTAATTACGAAATTAGAGATTTAAATTTCGTATTTGAAAAATATTCAATTAGAAATTTATGGAAATTAGAGATTTAATTTCTGAGCCGAAAATATTTAATTTGAGAATTTACGGATATTTGGGAACTAAATTCCGGGATTCTTAAATTAAAAGAATAAAATATTTGGGTTGAATATTTATGAGATTGAATATTTTTATTATGAGTTTGGATATAAAGAGGATTTAATTTGAAGAAGAAACTTGAGCAGGGACTGAATTGCAAATATCGAGGTTTCAGGGGCTAAATGGCAAAAATGGGATTTGACTTGTCAAAAAGGGATTTATATTACACTTTGCATGTGTATATATTCCCTTCAGCAGTAGCAAGACCGAGAGAGAGATGATTGAAGGTTTCCAAGGACCGATTTTCAAATAGCCAAGAACTTGGGGGCCAAAGTGCAAAATTGATATGCAAGTGGGATTACACGTGTGATGTGTATGAAATTGCATGTATTCCATCAGATTGATAAGCTAATTACAATAGCCAAAACCGAGAGAGGAGAACAGAATTTCCATGGCCGATTCCTTGATTCCAAAATTTGATAGAAATTGATCCGGTTGGTAGAATTTCAAATTGATCGTATATTTGCGATCACGGCTTCGAGTGCTACACTTTGACGTAAGTTTGGCTAAATTCTACCATGTTTTAATTTTAAGATGTTGGTAGAATTACGATTTGATTGTATAAACGTGTTCTAGTATATACGACGATAGTATATTTAAGACGGTTTGCAAAAAGATCGTCGTTTGGACATGTTTTTCAATTATCGATTAGTTTCTGATATTCTGGAATTTTTAGGCTATTGGTTTCGTGTGATATGGATGGAATTGAATATGAAAATGAGACTAGTTGATAGATAAGATGGTGTCTATGCTTTTGGAATTATCGAATTCGAGTCGTTACGCCGTCGATTTTGTTTGTCGAATTTCTGAAAAATGCAAGTGTTGGATTTGAATGTGTAGTGATGAAATGATATTGATATGAAGTAGATATCAATGTTTGATTGATATTAAAAGTATTAGAATCATCGGTTTTGAATTGATTCGTCGTCGATTGGATTTTGGTTAATTGAACAAGATTTAAAGTTGATGAAACCTTGATGAGTTGAAATAAATTTGAGAATCTAATGTTTAGTTGTAAACACTTCAATTCAGATTTAAGTTGAAAGGTATCGAAGTCGATTCAATGAGTCCGGAATGGAATTGACATGAGCTACAAGTTGAAGACAACTAACACCTTGGATTGATTGAGCAGAATTCTGGACAGCTCATGTTTGATCAAGTAGTGCAAGAGTTTCAGAGGTTTGAGTTCAGATTAAAGGTATGATTCGACATTAAATTCGACAGGTAGAATAACTCGAGAACGTGGTGGTTTTCGAGTTTATTAAATCACATACATGCATGATTAGTTGTTTTACTTAATCTTATGTGATCTATATGAATTACTTGCCTTAATTGATTTAGTTGATTGAAATATGAGATGTTTGATTCAAACATGATTTTATTATTGAGATTGATGCTTGATACTTATTTGAAATTAATGAGTATAGGTTACTTTGAATTATTGAGTTGTGGTAGATTGGTTATAGAGTTGAGAGTAAACCTCTTGTGCCACAATTCTTTCGAAACCTTGAAAACATAATCGAAAAGAAAATATTGGACGTGGTGAACTTGTATATGAGAGGCTTGAAATCTGACTTGAGTTCTTTTTGCCACGACTCTCAGTATAGTGTTCACAGTCCAGGGAATACACGATTGTTACTGTAACGCCCCGTTTTTATCTTAAATGAGTTTATTTGAGTTTATCAGAGATTACAGAGTTCTCGAGCCGGTTTGATTTTGATCAGGGTCCTTTTTGCAAATTTTGGAAATTTCAGGGACTAAAACGCAAATAGTTGATTTTATATATTATCTACACTTGATATTTATTTCACAAGTCACCTCCATCCTCCTCCCAACCATGAGCCTCCATTGAAGACGCCTCTTGGAGCTTTTGAGCTTTCAAAATCCAGTCCGAGCTCGATCCGTCCGTTAGAAATTAATTTTGAAGGCAGATTATCGATCACTGCAGCGAGAGCTCCGTTATATCGTAAGTTTTTCTACGATCGGATACATTCTAGTTTTTGGATGTTGTTAGAATCGTTTGAGATTCGAGTATGTTGTTCTCTACAGAGTTCTGATCGTTTATTATCTGTCGGTTTTGAATTAGAGCGACGTCCGGATTTGTTATGATTTTTGGAAGCCATTTTCGAAAATGTGGATTTTGAGATTGATGGGTGTGCTTTGTTATTGTTGTTTTGGGCATTGAATTGAGTTGTTATCAGTATTGAACTGCTGTCTGCGTTGCCGGTTTGTTCAGTTTATAGCCGTTATGCCGTCGGTTTGAGTTTTGGGTTTTCGAATCGTTTTTGTATTGATTGAAGTCTTGGTGTGTGAGTGATCGTGGTTGTTGATCATCTCTTGTATCTGAACAGATTCGTTTGGAGTTGTCAAGCCCTGAGTTAGCAGCTGATTGATCGTTTCAGAGTTGGACGAAGATCGGTAATGAGATTTACCTTGATCCGTAGTTGTTGTTTAGATTGTATAGTTGTTGATACAATCTTTTGTTGTAGCTTTCCTGGAGTTGGAACTACTGCATTGAAAGGTAAAAGCAGTCATCGTAGCGGGATAGCATACTCGGGACTGTTGGTTCTCGAGTTTCCCTTTTTAAATCACATATTGCATCGATACTTGTTCTAGCACGTGGAACTTGTAATTGTTGATTGATTGAGTTTTTGTTATGTGGCTTATGTTTATGTTTCTGTTATGCATTCATCTTGAGCCTACTTTGATTTCAGCGGGCAGAACCGCCCTTTTTGTTAGACGTTTGGGAACTATGATTGAGTGGCCTAGGTTGTAGTATTTCGCCTAGTGCTAGCATACTCATTATGGTTGCTCAAAGTCTAGAGGAATGGGATACGTGGCACCACCTCGATTGGGAGAGTCGGTGAGTCATTACGTGATCTCATCCTCGGGATCCCAAAAGCAGAGCAATACTCCCGTGTTTATCAGAATCGATATCCTGGTTTTAAAGACATGCATATCATTAACTTCGACTTGAATATGTGGTTTGATAGCATGTTGTATATTCATTATTTGATATGTTGCTTTTACTGGGATTATCATTCTCACCGGTTATCCGGCTGTTGCTTTGTTTTGTATGTGTACTTGGCAACAGGTGGGGCAGGAACAAGTCAGAAGAGGCATGGTTAGCTTCGAGGGCAAGTAGTAGAAGTGAGACTCGGTTTAGAAGTCGAATTAGCATGTTTATCTAGTTTAAGATTGAAGCATGTTTGAACTCGAACTTGATATGTTTGTTATTCGAATTAGTTTGTATTCGGATTGTAATCTGAAATCGAAGTATGTTGTTGTTGTATCGATTTAGACTTCTGGTTGTTTTTAGGCCTTCTGAAAGCATGACTTGTTATGGCATGTTTCCCTACACCCTGTTATTGTAATTGTATTTGAAGGCATGTCGGACCAAGCGCGGAATCCCTTTTCTTTTTCTGCAGCCTGAGCATTTCTGCCCAGGCCTTCTGCGCGCGGGCGAGGCGTGCCTCGCGCGCGCGCGAGGCCTCCGTTGGGCCTCGGGATCGTTTGCCCGCGCGCGCGCGAGCTTGGTTCCTCGCGCGGGCGCGGGCGTTTAAAAAAAAAAAAAAAAAAACTTTGACTTGTTTTACTCTTGGATCCTTGTTCGCTTAATAGTTGTTTAATCCGAGATTAGTGGTTTAGAATCGAGGTCTCACATTAAGTGGTATCAGAGCGTTAAGATTCTTGGTCGAACTAGAGTGAGCGGGGTAGATCGAGTCTGTGTGCAATGACTCCTCGCATGTGTTTGAATTATTTAATTGTGTACTTAATTCCATGCGAGCATGCTTTATTGTTGAGCATTATTTGAATTACATGGTTGTGTGATTTAAATTAATAAAGCATGATCTACTTGAGATATAACTGTTTCTGTTCTCGACTGGTATTCGGTATTCCAAGCGGTTGTAAGGGCACTGATGGTAGCGATTGAGATATCTCGTGTCCTAACCTTTGATTATCAAATGGGTCCTCGTCGAGTGATAAACAGAAACACACCACCAGTTATCCCTGCGACTGAACAAGCTAGCACTGAGGTTGATCAGTTGGATGCTTCAGCAACTCCTATGGAAACCTTGCTGAAGAGATTTCAGTCGTTCAATCCGCCATTGTTGATGGGTTCAGAAAATCCAGTTGACTGTGAGAGTTGGTTGGATGATATGGATCAGTTGTTTGATTCCATTGACTACACAGATGACCGCCGAATCAGGTTAGTAATTCATCAGCTGCGTGGTGGTGCTAAGAGCTGGTGGATCATGACAAAGAAAGCATTTGAGAGTAGAGGTACAGAGGTTACTTGGACTCTTTTTAAATCTGAGTTTTATAAGCGGTTTTTCCCTATCTCGTATCGTAAGGATAAGGGAGCAGAGTTTGCAAATCTGAGGCAAGGGAATCTGAACATTGAAGAGTACGTGGCTAAGTTCGATAGTCTGTTGCGTTTTGCACCGCTAATTGCCGGAGATGAAGAAGCTAAGGCAGATCAGTTCATCAACGGGTTGAACCCCGATGTCTTCACGTTGGTTAACACTAACAGGCCTAGCAACTTTGCGGATGCCATGAATTACGCAAAGGGAGCAGAAGCAGGCTTGTGGAGGTAAAGAGGTTATCAGGGGGCACCTCAGCAGCAGAGGCAGTATCAGAACCAACCATCTCAGTACCAGAATCAGCCACCTCAACATCAGAACCAGCAGCAGAGGTATGAAGGTGGAAACAGTGGGGGAAACAGAAAGGATCAGTACAAGGCAAGAGGTAAACAGTTCAAGAGACAGGGGAACAGTTCGTCCAGTTCCAGTGGTTCGAAGCAATTCGGTTCAGGACCGAGTTCTGGGTCATCATCCTTGTACTGCAGCAAGTGTGGAGGAAGACACTCACCGGATCAGTGTGTGGGAGTCTTCGGCAATTGTAACACATGTCAGCAACCGGGACACTTCTCTAAAGTGTGCCCTCAACGTAATAGAGATAGAGCTCAGAGTGGGAGTTCGTCTAGACCTGCAGCTCAGCCGGAGAGGCAGTCGTCTACAGTACACTCTTTCCAACCCCAGCAACAGCAGAACAGACAAGGAGGTAGCTCTAGTGCAAATCAGCCTCCGAGACAGCAAGCACGAGTCTTTGCATTGACAGAGGATCAGGCTCAGGCAGCACCTGACGATGTCATAGCAGGTAACTGTTCGATTTTCGGTCATTCTGCTCATGTCTTGATAGATACAGGTGCTTCCCATTCCTTTATCTCTGAGAAATATGTGTTATTGCATGCTTTGCCAACTGAATTGTTGCCTACAGTAGTAGCTGTTACTTCACCTTTGGGTGGAGGAATTGTTTCTGTCCGACTAGTCAGGAACTGTGAATTTTGTTTCGAGGGGAATTTGTTAGAATTCGACTGTATTGTGCTTGGGTTGTCAGATTTTGATTGTATTGTCGGGATAGATGCTTTAACCAAGTACAGGGCGACAGTTGATTGTTTTCTGAAGTTTGTCAGGTTCAGACCTGAAATGGCAGACGAGTGGAAATTCTTTGGTAAGGGTTCTCGATCTAGAATTCCTTTGATTTCAGTGTTATCTATGACTCGTTTGTTACAGAGAGGTGCAGAAGGATTTTTGGTTTATGCAGTTGATGTACTGAAATCTAGCCCAGCTTTGGTTGACTTACCAGTGGTTAGAGATTTTGCTGATGTGTTTCCGGAAGATGTTCCTGGATTACCATCCATTCGAGAGGTTGAATTCAGCATTGACTTAGTGCCAGGTACTCAACCTATTTCAAAAGCTCCTTATCGTATGGCACTTGTTGAATTGAGAGAGTTGAAGGAGCAGCTTGAGGATTTGATTGCCAAGGGATACATCAGACCTAGTGTATCGCCTTGGGGTGCTCCTGTTCTATTCGTTCGGAAGAAGGATGGTTCTATGCGGCTCTGTATCGACTACCGCCAATTGAATCAGGCTACAGTTAAGAACAGATATCCTTTACCCCGAATAGATGACTTGTTTGATCAACTGCAGGGTTCTTCTGTCTACTCTAAGATTGATCTGAGGTCAGACTACCATCAGCTGAGAGTGCGAGAGGAAGATGTTCCTAAGACCGCATTCAGAACGAGGTATGGTCACTTTGAGTTTATAGTCATGCCGTTCGGTTTGACTAACGCTCCAGCTGTTTTTATGGGTTTAATGAACCGTATCTTTCAGCGTTATTTAGATGAGTTCGTCATTATTTTCATCGATGATATTCTTATCTACTCGAAGAACCGTACTGACCATGCAGAGCACTTGAGAATCGTCTTGCAGATTTTACGAGTTGAGCAGTTGTTTGCCAAGCTATCGAAATGCGAATTCTGGTTAGATCGAGTTGTCTTTCTCGGTCATATTATTTCTGAAGATGGGATTTCTGTCGATCCCAGCAAAATCGAAGTGGTTATGAATTGGCCTAGACCGACATCAGTACCTGAGATCCGAAGCTTCATGGGTTTAGCTGGTTATTACCGTCGTTTCATCGAGGGTTTCTCGTCTATTGCCAAGCCTATTACCCAGCTGACCCAGAAGAATGCGCCTTTTGTCTGGACTTCAGATTGTGAGGCTAGCTTTGTTGATCTGAAGAGGAGATTGAGAGAAAACGACACAGAAATTTGATAAAGAATAGACTCAGATAAGAACGAGAAACACGAAGAACAGATATAGATGAAGATAGATACTTACTTGATTCAAAACCTTGGCTTTGATACCAACTGATATGAATTCTTAATGTATGGAAGGCAAACACAACTATATTAAAATCGTACCCTCAATCCAATAACAAAAAAAATCAAAAAATTTCCCAATCCTGAAAACAAGTAAAAAGTTTTGGGATTAACCATCTCTAGCTTACAACGAAACTAGCAACAGTTAAACACGAAGAAAACAATTGATCACAACGGGACCTTCAGAAAACCTGTTTCTGACAACCCACGAGGATAATCAATCGACAAACGCCACAAAGTTGAAAAACTTTGATAAGTTTGATTTTTGGGTTTTACAATCGACAAACGCCAAAAGAAGAATTTTATGAAAAGCCTTATAAAAGACCTCCTAAAAAACTTAATAATTACAAACAAAGTTTTGAAAAATACTTTGAAAACATTAAATGTTTTAAAACAAGCCACACTGCAAATTATTTTGTAGAATTATTAAATAAAATTTCTAATCTTTTAATATGTTCTTCAAACTCCTATGAAAATACAGATTTTTCTATACAACTTAATGAAATAATCACTAACAGTGAAAAATATGAAAATAAAATCAATATGCTTTCAAAAGATCAATTACTTCTCTTAGATGTATTAAAAAATATAAATGATCCTAAAATACAAAAAGACTATTTAGAGAAAATCCTAAAATAATTAGACAAAGAAAAAAATAAATTTTTACCAACTAAATCAAAAAATATTTGTGATAAGAAAATAAAAAATGTAACTATTAAAGATTTAGAAAAGAATATAAAACAAATAAAATCAGAAATAAAAGACTTAAAAGAAAATCAAATTCAAAAATCTAAAACAATAAGAACAATCTTCCAAAAAATAATTAATGAAGAAGAAACACAAAATATTTTAAATATTAAAAATATTCCAAAAGATTTTCTTTTTGTATTAAGAGAAATAACTTCTAGAAAATACCTTTTTAAAATAAAAATTATATTTTCAGAAGATTATAAAATTGATACTGTAGTACTTTTTGATACATGTGCAGATTTAAATTGTATAAAATCAAATATTGTACCTACAAAATTTCAACAAGAAACTAAAGAAAAAATTATTTGCTGCTAACAACTCTGAACTAAACGTACATTCTAAAACAGAAGCATTGATTGAAAATAATGGTGTTACTCTTAAAACTGCTTTTATTCTTATTAATAACATTCATCATGTTATAATTTTAGGAACACCTTTTATTACCCTCATTACACCTTATAAAGTAAAAAATGATTCTATACATTTTAAACTTAATAATAAAAAATTAGAATTTAAGTTTCTAGAACAACCTAAAACTAGAAATCTTAATTTAATTCAAGCTTGTTCAATCTATGAAAATAATATTAATATTGAAATACAAAAGAAGAATTTTCAATTAGACAATATTAAAAAAGACATTTCTTTAAAAAGAATTCAAGAACAATTAAAAACTCATGAATTTCAAAAAAAATTTCAAAATTTCAAAATTTATTAGAATCAGAAATCTGTTCTGATATTCCTAATGCTTTCTGGAATAGAAAACAACATATCGTAGATCTTCCCTATGAAATAGGTTTTGATGATAAACAAATACCCACAAAATCCAGACCTATACAAATGAATTTTGAATTAGAAGAACATTGCAAAAAAGAAATACAAGATTTAGAAAATAAAGAATTGATTTCCAAATATAGATCTCCATGGAGTTGTGCTGCTTTTTATGTCAATAAAAAGTCTGAAATAGAAAGAGGAACTCCAAGATTAGTAATAAATTATAAACCATTAAATAAAGCATTAAAATAGATTAGATATATCATCCCAAACAAAAAAGATTTATTACAAAAACTATACAAAGCAAATATATTGTGAGGACCTCGGGTTGCTAATCTCGTATTAGGGCAACTAATGATTAATTAAATAATAAATCAATTAGAATATTAAAACCAAGAGCTAATTTTTTTTTTTTTTTTTTTAAAAAAAGCCGGAGCCTCACTCGATCCGATAAAATCCCCCGATCGAGCGAGCAAGAAATCATTGCTCTCGGTCTGTAGCACAAATGGCCTCGCTTGATCGGATGAATTCGTCCGATCGAGCGAGCCACACTCCAGAGCTCTCGGTTCCAATATTTCCATGCCGCGCTCGATCGGTGCATCTCACCCGATCGAGCGGGCACCAGATCCAGCAATTCTGCAGAACAATCTTCTTGCTGTCAAACTTGGAACAAGTGATCTAAATCATTACAAATCAACATCAAACATGTTCCATAAAATCTAGAACTGGTATAATTACAAGAACAAGGTTTCAAGCATCTAATCATGCAATGCAATACATCAAATGAATCCCATAAATATCAAGAAACTACAAACTATTCAAGACGTCAAAATCTCATTTACAAGTTTCTAATGTTCTTGCTAAGTTTGCTGTAATTCTCACTATCATTCTTCCACTTAAACCCGAGTTCACACTTGCTAAATCTCGCTCCCGAGCTGTCCATGTCATCTCAGACTAGCTTCTGCCCCACCTGTTGCAATGCACACATACAAAACAAAGCAACAGCCTGATATGAATTCTTAATGTATGGAAGGCAAACACGACTATATTAAAATCATACCCTCAATCCAATAACAAAAGAAATCAAGAAATTGCCCGATCTTGAAAACAAGTAAAAAAGTTTTGGATTAACCACCTCTAGCTTACAACGAAACTAGCAACAGTAATCACGAAGAAAACAATTGATCACAACGGGACCTTCAGAAAACCTGTTTCTGACAACCCACGAGGATAATCAATCGACAAACGCCACAAATTTGAAAACTTTGATAAGTTTGATTTTTGGGTAAGCAAAAGCTTAATAAAATTCTAGAGAGAATTTTGTATGGAATAATCAATAATCTGAAATCTTAATTGCCCTTAAAATAATGAATGTTGTAGTATTTATATTACAACCCAAAATATTGAAAGATAATGCAAAATAAATCAAAAAGATATCAAAGATATCTCCTAAAGTTTCCTAGTAGGAATAAAAGACCTAAAATAAGCAAAATAATGCCAAAATATTAAAAATCCCGAACACACACATAAAACACCTTCGGTGCATGTAAAATAATCGGGGCGGGCGCGCTAGGGCTAAGAGCGGGCGCGCCTTTGTTGCGCAGTGCAAGGCACGGCGCGCCAATTGTAAGGCGCGGGCGCGCCGAGAGCTCGCACAATTCTTCGTCAATTTGGCATCCGTAAGCGCGGACGCGCGATCAAGGGGCGGGGGTGATGCGATCATGGATAGCTCGCCTGTTGATCAAGTGATTAAGGATCCGTTGGAGATGCCAAGAGGACCGATTACGAGAGGACGAGCTAAGAAATTCAAAGATGCGCTTCAATCGTTGATAATGGACATTGGAATGCTTGAAGATCATTTTGAGGGATGTTATAATCTTATTGAAGTCCAAAAAAGTCAAGAGAGTAGAGGAAATATCAAAGAAAACATAAAAAGAGGTGACAAGACCCGAGAGGTATGCGCGCCCGCGCCTCATTGACGCGCACCTGCGCATGGCGGACAGGACCTTATGCGCGCTCGCGCTTGCCCACGCGTGCCCGCGCCTGATCCGTTGTTTTTAAGATTTCAGGACAGAGTCCTATGCGCGCCCGCGCCTGCCCACACGCGCCCGCGGCTGCACTCTCTCTCACACAGTTCGGCGTTTTGTGTGTGTGCGAGACTTTTTGATATTTTGGCATTATTTTCTATTTTTGAGAGTTTTATTCCTACTAGGAAACTTTTAGGAGATATCTTTGATATCTTTAGCTATATTTTAATTATTTTGCGATATCTTTTATTATTTTGTAGTTGTATTATAAATACAACATATACATTCATTATTAAAAATAACAATTAAGATTTCACATTATTGATTACTCAATACAAAATTCTCTCTAGAATTTTATTAAGCTTTTGCTTACCCAAAAATCAAACTTATCAAAGTTTTCAACTTTGTGGCGTTTGTCAATTGATTATCCTCGTGGGTTGTCAGAAACAGATTTTCTGAAGGTCCCGTTGTGATCAATTGTTTTCTTCGTGATTACTGTTGCTAGTTTCGTTGTAAGCTAGAGGTGGTTAATCCAAAACTTTTTACTTGTTTTCAAGATCGGGAAATTTTTTGATTTCTTTTGTTATTGGATTGAGGGTACGATTTTAATATAGTCGTGTTTGCCTTCCATACATTAAGAATTCATATCATTTGGTATCAAAGCCAAGGTTTTGAATCAAGTAAGTATCTATCTTCATCTATATTTGTTTTTCGTGTTCTTGTTCTTCATCTTTCGTTTTTCATCCTGTCAAACTTGTTATCCAAGCCTCGTGTCTTGTGCTACAAGTTATAAAAAAAAAAAAAATCGATCAAAAAAAAAATAGAAAGGATCGAAAGCTTCAAAAAAAAAAAAAGAGAAATATTGAAGAAGCAAGATAATTTGTGGTCAATTTTTGTCCTTGTTCATCCTTGGGTGCAAGTCAAAAAAAAAATTATTCAATTCCATAACTTTCGTCTTCTTGTTTTTGTCAATCTTCGAGAGTCGATCTTCAAGTGTTTAAAAGTTTTTCACTTGAGAGTTTGATACATCATTCCCAAAGCATAAGCCGTTCTACATAAATTTTGAGTGAAAAAAAAAAGAGTGGTTGAGTCTGTAAAACCTACGAAGTGCTTGGGATTGTAGGGAGAAAATAAATTTCAAATTTTTTTTTTTATAAATATGGATTCAATTTTCGGTAGATCTACTTCTTTAAACTCTGCTGCTACGAGCTCATATGATTCTAAAAGGATAATTAATACTAAAAAAATTATTATAGAAAATTTTGAAGTAAATAAACAATTTTTACATAATGATTTTTATGCTAAACATAATTTAAAAAAAAGATTATGGTTCTTTTTAAAATCTATTAGATTCTAGAAAACTAATACAAAACAAATTTTATGAATACATTAATAACAATAAAAAACATATTCTATTTTTTGATTGGTTTGAAATTTATGCTACTCAAAATTCTTTAGAATATCCTTTTTCTAAATAAAATTCTTTAAAAATAGATATAAATAATCCAGTTTTAAACCATTTCAAATTTCAAAAACTAGTGTTAAAAATATTCAAAATCAGTTAACTAAATTGAATAATACTAATAAAGGCTCCAGTAAACTAATAGATCTAGTAACCCTTAACACTCCAATGTTTAAACTAAAAATAAAAAAAAATTAAATAATGAATCTAATAATAGTGAAGCTTTAGAATAATTCCAAAATCTTATCAAAGTGAATAAAATAACTCGGGATTTTCTCATACAACAGCCTTTACAAATAATCCCTGCTCCAGATCTTGGAATAGTTAAACCTTTAGCACAATATCGCTTCAATGCCTCTTCTGTCTATGATTGAAACATAGATGGAATGACCAAGTATAACATCCTTAGTTTTTTACAACAAATGACTATGGCTGCAAATGCTTATAAAACCCAGATTGAGACTCATGATAAAACCATTGCAGAACTCCTCATAGCAGGATTCTCTGGTCAAATAAAAGGATGGTGGGATTATTATCTCACAAACCAAAAACAAAAAGAAATTTTAAATTCTATAAAAACAGATGAAGAAGGAATACCAGTTCTTGATGAATTTTGGCGTTTTGTGTGTGTGCGAGACTTTTTGATATTTTGGCATTATTTTCTATTTTTGAGAGTTTTATTCCTACTAGGAAACTTTTAGGAGATATCTTTGATATCTTTAGCTATATTTTAATTATTTTGCGATATCTTTTATTATTTTGTAGTTGTATTATAAATACAACATATACATTCATTATTAAAAATAACAATTAAGATTTCACATTATTGATTACTCAATACAAAATTCTCTCTAGAATTTTATTAAGCTTTTGCTTACCCAAAAATCAAACTTATCAAAGTTTTCAACTTTGTGGCGTTTGTCAATTGATTATCCTCGTGGGTTGTCAGAAACAGATTTTCTGAAGGTCCCGTTGTGATCAATTGTTTTCTTCGTGATTACTGTTGCTAGTTTCGTTGTAAGCTAGAGGTGGTTAATCCAAAACTTTTTACTTGTTTTCAAGATCGGGAAATTTTTTGATTTCTTTTGTTATTGGATTGAGGGTACGATTTTAATATAGTCGTGTTTGCCTTCCATACATTAAGAATTCATATCATTTGGTATCAAAGCCAAGGTTTTGAATCAAGTAAGTATCTATCTTCATCTATATTTGTTTTTCGTGTTCTTGTTCTTCATCTTTCGTTTTTCATCCTGTCAAACTTGTTATCCAAGCCTCGTGTCTTGTGCTACAAGTTATAAAAAAAAAAAAAAATCGATCAAAAAAAAAATAGAAAGGATCGAAAGCTTCAAAAAAAAAAAAAGAGAAATATTGAAGAAGCAAGATAATTTGTGGTCAATTTTTGTCCTTGTTCATCCTTGGGTGCAAGTCAAAAAAAAAATTATTCAATTCCATAACTTTCGTCTTCTTGTTTTTGTCAATCTTCGAGAGTCGATCTTCAAGTGTTTAAAAGTTTTTCACTTGAGAGTTTGATACATCATTCCCAAAGCATAAGCCGTTCTACATAAATTTTGAGTGAAAAAAAAAAGAGTGGTTGAGTCTGTAAAACCTACGAAGTGCTTGGGATTGTAGGGAGAAAATAAATTTCAAATTTTTTTTTTTATAAATATGGATTCAATTTTCGGTAGATCTACTTCTTTAAACTCTGCTGCTACGAGCTCATATGATTCTAAAAGGATAATTAATACTAAAAAAATTATTATAGAAAATTTTGAAGTAAATAAACAATTTTTACATAATGATTTTTATGCTAAACATAATTTAAAAAAAAGATTATGGTTCTTTTTAAAATCTATTAGATTCTAGAAAACTAATACAAAACAAATTTTATGAATACATTAATAACAATAAAAAACATATTCTATTTTTTGATTGGTTTGAAATTTATGCTACTCAAAATTCTTTAGAATATCCTTTTTCTAAATAAAATTCTTTAAAAATAGATATAAATAATCCAGTTTTAAACCATTTCAAATTTCAAAAACTAGTGTTAAAAATATTCAAAATCAGTTAACTAAATTGAATAATACTAATAAAGGCTCCAGTAAACTAATAGATCTAGTAACCCTTAACACTCCAATGTTTAAACTAAAAATAAAAAAAAATTAAATAATGAATCTAATAATAGTGAAGCTTTAGAATAATTCCAAAATCTTATCAAAGTGAATAAAATAACTCGGGATTTTCTCATACAACAGCCTTTACAAATAATCCCTGCTCCAGATCTTGGAATAGTTAAACCTTTAGCACAATATCGCTTCAATGCCTCTTCTGTCTATGATTGAAACATAGATGGAATGACCAAGTATAACATCCTTAGTTTTTTACAACAAATGACTATGGCTGCAAATGCTTATAAAACCCAGATTGAGACTCATGATAAAACCATTGCAGAACTCCTCATAGCAGGATTCTCTGGTCAAATAAAAGGATGGTGGGATTATTATCTCACAAACCAAAAACAAAAAGAAATTTTAAATTCTATAAAAACAGATGAAGAAGGAATACCAGTTCTTGATGAAAATGGTAATCCACAACAAGATTCTGTAGCAACTTTAATTTTAACAATTTCTTTACATTTTATTGGTGATCCTACACATTTAAAAGATAAAAATTCCGAATTACTATCAAATTTAAAATGTAAAAAATTAAGTGATTTTCAATGGTATAAAAATACTTTCTTAACTAGAATAATGTTAAAAGAAGACTATAATAAACCCTTTTGGAAAGAAAATTTCCTTGCAGATTTACCTATTCTCTTAGGAAAAAAGGTAAGAAATAAGATTAATAACAATAACCATATGACAGATATGACTGCCACTCCGACGGAAACATTGCTCAAACGTTTTCAATCATACCATCTGCCTACTTTGAACGGTACTGAAAATGCAGTTGTATGTGAAGGATGGCTCGATGACATGGTGATGAACGGAGAGTCAGATTAATTGGACATCAGTTTCATGAGGTTGCGAAGAGCTGGTGGTCCACGACCAAGAAAGCTTTGGAGCGTAGAGGAACTGTACTGACGTGGAATGTCTTCAAAACTGAGTTTTACCAACGCTTATTTCCAGTGTCTTACCGCAAAGATAAAGGTGCAAAATTTGCGAACCTGAAGCAAGGTAACTTAAATATTGAAGATTATGTTGCAAAATTCACTACATTGCTACGTTTTGCTCCACATGTTGCTGATAGTGATGAGGCAATGGCTGATCAGTTCATTAATGGACTGACTCCGAAGGTCTTTTACTTTAGTGAACACAAGGCGACCGAATAATTTTGCTGATGCTTTGAACAGTGAAAAAGGAGCAGAAGCTGGTTTGATACAACAGCGAGGAGCTTCGTATATCGCTCAGCCTCCGAGACAGCCTCAATCCCCAGCTCCAAGTCCACAACCTCCTCGATTTGAAAGTGGTGGTAGTAGCAGTGGCAAGAAAGGATATTTGCAAGCTCGAGGAAAACAGTTTAAAAAGTCAGGGAGCAGTTCTTTGAGTTCCAGTGGCACGAAACAGAAGACTGGAGTGTTTTGTAACTGTTGTGGTGGAGGTCATCCAACTGATCAGTGCCGAGGTGTATCTGGGAGGTGCCATATATGCCATCAGACGGGCCATTTTGCGAGGGTGTGTCCTCAGAGAGGTTCTGGACAGTCATGAGGTGCAGAGTCATCACGATCAGTGGCTCAACCTGCGAGGCAAGTCTCTTCTGTTCATTCCTTTCAACCACCACATCCACAGCAATAGTCAAGGCCAGGAGGAAATCAGACAGGCAGTTAGCCACAGAGACAACAGGCTCATGTCTTTGCATTGACGGAGGAACAGGCATAGGGAGCACCAGATAACGTGATTGCAGGTAACTGTTCTCTTTATGGTTATCCCGCATATGTATTGATAGATACAGGTGCATCCCATACGTTTATCTCTGCACGATTTGCATCCTTACATGCTTTGCCTGTTGAAACATTACATGTTGTAGTATCTGTTTCTTCTCCTTTGGGGAGAGGTCTTATATCTATTCAGACGGTTAAGAATTGTTTGTTACAGTATGACGGTAATGAGATCGAGATAGATTGTTTTGTGCTTGGTTTGTTTGATTTTGACTGCATTATCGGGATTGATATGCTAAACAAGTACAGAGCTACCGTAGATTATTTCCAGAAGATAGTGAGATTCAAATCGGAGATGGCTGAAGAATGGAAATTCTATGGTAAGGGTTCTCGTGCTAAGATTCCTCTGATTTCTGTATTATCAATGACCCAACTTTTGCAGAAAGGAGCAGAGGGATTTATTGTATATGCAGTTGATGTTTTGAAAACTAGCCCGAACCTGGCTGATTTGCCAGTGGTTAGTGAATTTGCGGATGTTTTCCCCGATGAAATTCCAGGACTACCTCCGTATCGTGAGATTGATTTCAACATAGAACTGATGCCAGGTACTGCACCGATTTCTAAAGCACCTTATCGAATGGCACCAGTGGAATTGAAAGAGTTGAAAGATCAGTTAGAAGATTTACTGGCCAAGGGATACATTTGACCCAGTGTTTCTCCTTGGGGAGCTCCAGTACTATTTGTCAGAAAGAAAGACGGTTCAATGAGATTGTGTATTGATTACCGGCAACTGAACAAGGCAACGGTAAAGAACAAATACCCTTTGCCTCGTATTGATGATTTATTTGACCAGTTGCAGGGTTCTTCTGTGTATTCCAAGACCGATCTGAGATCTGGATACCATCAGCTGAGAGTTAGGATTCTGATATTACCCAGGAAAATCGAATGCAGCAGCTGATGCATTGAGTCGAAAGGTATGTTCTTTATCCTTATCGACGATTGGTGTATCGAATTTGATTGAAAATTGCTGTTTATCTGGATTAGTATTTGATACAAATTATCAGCCATTACGACTCTATCAAATGCAAGTGGAACCAGCTTTATTGATAAGAATTCTAGATGCTCAGAAATTTGATCAGAATGTGCAGAATTCGATTGAGAAAGTTCGATCAGGACATGTATCTGAATATCGGGTTCAAGATGATCTTCTATACGTTCACAATCGCCTTGTAGTGCCTGATATTTCTGATGTACGTCATTAAATAATTCTGGGCATTACATGAAATCACAGCATATAAACCAAGTAATCATTAGCTACAACCCAACAACATCTTAGTCCAAGATACAATAGCAAAACAGCCTCAAATCATAAGTTCGACGGCGTAACGGTTAAAGTCGGCAATCCCGAAACTCAAGTATAACCCTTCTACAATGATACCAGCTGAATTTCAATCAAAACCAACAGAATATAGAATAGAAACGTTGCAATACTTGCTGAGAATTCATACGAAATGGATACAACAACCATCTTCAACCTAACTTCAACAAAACACAACATAGAAGTTCAATAACAACAATTCATACACAATTGTGATCTCTGTCATTTTCGAATTCACAAATCATAATGAACTAAGAGAAAACTTACATCAATTCGAAGGTCTTCTTGCAAGGATTTCAAATCCTTTTTCGGAATCGAATTCGGATAACCGACGCAAAAGATATAGCAATTACAAGTTGAAGAAAATATTGAATCTTTCCTTGTTC
This sequence comes from Henckelia pumila, assembly GCF_033568475.1. NCBI lineage: Eukaryota > Viridiplantae > Streptophyta > Magnoliopsida > Lamiales > Gesneriaceae > Henckelia > Henckelia pumila. The sequence goes on along the minus strand of NC_133120.1, from coordinate 98,054,027 downwards.
ATCCCCTCGGTTCCTTCCTTCCTGAAATTTCTGATGAAATGTGTTGTATCACACGTGAATACATATACAAATCACAAGTGTCCAACAATTGTCAACTATTTGCACTTTGGCCCCTCAAGTTGTCAATAATTGCAATTTGGTCCTCAATTTCTCAATTCATTCAATTTCAATCCTAATCAATTGAAGAATATTAGATTTAAATCAAAACTCCAATTATTCCCAAATTAATTATTCTCGGATTAAAATTAAATAATTCCGGGTGTTACACAACTCATAACTCATAATGAGTTAATCACTCAGGCTCTATGAACAAAACAAGGAAAGCCACTCGAAATCAAACATTTCAAGAATTATATGTCCAATTGATGTATTCAATTCAGCATAATCAAAGAAAAGACTCATCTGTAACTGATTTTCATATCATCATATATCTTCTAAACCTCAAAATTAATATTCAGTTCATAATCTCATCAAGTCGGTAATTCATAAATTCATCAATTCATCAATTCACTATTGAATTCCAGTTCACAACTTAAACTAAAGTCAAAAATCTTACTGGAATATATCTGTAATCTCTATGCATTGGCATACCTATCAATGCTGATTTAGATCTTAAACATATCTAGTGCATCGAATATACTGATTTCGGAATATTTCTGTAATCAAGCATCATATCTCAAACCGAAATCACAGAATCTTAATTTGAGATTCTATATCATATCATCATATTCATATGCACATCATGTTCTTGTTGATCTAATTTTATCGCTTCTTATCATCATACTGATTGGTTAAATAACAAAATCCAGTGATTCAATAATCTGAAACTATCACTAATCAGTACTTGGGTATAGTCTCATAATCTATCATGCATCGCAACCGAATATTTCCCATATGAACAATATCATGTTCGGTTTCAGTTTATTGAAGCAATAGTTCTATTCTTCCGTTCAATTCACAAAATCTCTTTTCTGATACAGAGGAAATTATATAATAAGCTTTCAGCTATCATATATCTATTGCACCTACAACATAAACAGGTTAAAACAACATAAATATGTTACCTGTAAGTCTCATTCTCAGGTGCAATGTTATTCTGATTCTCTGTATACTTATGCTATTTGTTCTTCATTCGAATCTTCTTAGAATCTATGTTTCTTTGAACATGTTCTATCACATCTACCTAAATTTTCTTTACACTGCTTGGTCGTATATCTTCCTCCACAATGAGTGTAATAATTTCTAATATACTCTGCATTCAGACCCAAACACTTCTGTCTTGGTCCGCTAGAGTTACAGAATTACTTTCATATCATGCACTTCATATCTGTCCTCTTCCTTCTCATCATTTCTTCATCAAAATCCACCAGCTGGTTGCTAGGTTTCGAAGTTGGTATTTCAAGCAATCTGATCCGATATTCATCTGACTCTTCTCGATATTTAAACAACTGGTCAAGTTCTTCAAGCCAACTGTTACCTACAACATCCTATATTCATTTGCTGATATTCTGTTCTATTCAATCAGAGATACTTCATTCAACTGAGCAATACCGTTCTGTTCTATTCAGTCTGACCATACCATTATGTTCAGTCTGGCCATACTATTCTGTCAGTCTGGGGTGCTTACATCACCCAAAGAACACTGTTCTCTTCGATTCTGGGTGCTTACATCACCCGGGGAAAATCGTATAACAAAACGGTAAAAATTTCAAAAATTTACAAATCAGTAAATTATGCAGTTGAATTTCAAATAAAGATCATGCTCACATGCAATTTATCAAATCATCGAATCATCAAATCGAATAAGGCATAATCATGATATACTATAAATGCATGTGACGCAATCTACCCCGCTCAGCTTTTATCTTAGTCCAAGAACTTACGCTCTGATACCACCTGTTGTGAGGACCTCGGGTTGCTAATCTCGTATTAGGGCAACTAATGATTAATTAAATAATAAATCAATTAGAATATTAAAACCAAGAGCTAAATTTTTTTTTTTTTTAAAAAAATCCAGAGCCTCGCTCGATCGGATAAAATCCCTCGATCGAGCGAGCAAGAAATCATTGCTCTCGGTCTGTAGCACAAATGGCCTCGCTCGATCGGATGAATTCGTCCGATCGAGCGAGCCACACTCCAGAGCTCTCGGTTCCAATATTTCCATGCCGCGCTCGATCGGTGCATCTCACCCGATCGAGCAGGCACCAGATCCAGCAATTCTGCATAACACTCTTCTTGTTGTCAAACTTGGAACAAGTGATCTAAATCATTACAAATCAACATCAAACATGTTCCATAAAATCTAGAACTGGTATAATTTCAAGAACAAGGTTTCAAGCATCTAATCATGCAATGCAATACATCAAATGAATCCCATAGATATCAAGAAACTACAAACTATTCAAGACGTCAAAATCTCATTTACAAGTTTCTAATGTTCTTGCTAAGTTTGCTGTAATTCTCACTATCATTCTTCCACTTAAACCCGATTCCACACTTGCTAAATCTCGCTCCCGAGCTGTCCATGTCATCTCAGACTAGCTCCTGCCCCACCTGTTGCAATGCACACATACAAAATAAAGCAACAGCCGGATAAACTCCGGTGAGAAATATATTTCCCAGTAAAAGCAACTAGACATGCATAGCAAAGCATATATCAAATTCATGATATAAAAGTAACTACAATGCATGTTTTAAAACAAGGTTCTTTACAAATTCTCTCATTTCATCGGTTGGGATCCCGTGAAGTAGATATCATAACTAACCACCGACTCTCCCGATCGAGGTCGGGTCTATGGCCTGGGTCGGGTCAGTAGGGTAGTGGGTCGGGTTAAGTTGGTCCGGGTCCGGGTTAGGTGGGCCGGACTCGAGTCTTTTTTAATTTTAAAGTATTTTATGATTTAATTGGTTTTTGGGCCAATTAATTGGAAATAAAACGATTTGGGTTCCATTTAATTATTTGGGTTAAATTTAATTATTATTGGGCTTAATTAAATTAATTAAGTGAGTCCACTAATTTTTATGGGCCTTGGGGGCCATGGAAGTTATTGGACCAGTCTTTGGGCTTTTGGGCCCATTGGGCCAGAATAGGTCGTTAATTGGGCCAGGAATGTTTTAATGGGCTTTAATTATTTAATTGGGCTTAGAATAATTTTTATTGGGCTTAAGTATGTTAATGGGCCAGTCTCAGTGTTAATGGGCCAGATTTAAGTAAATGGGCTTGAGTGTTAGGGCCAGCAGTCAGTACAATCCAGGATAAATTTGCATGTGTCCTGAATATATATTTAATTATTTTTATGCATTGAAGTTATTTTTTTTATATTTATATGTTAGTATGAAATTAAATTAAATATGTATGAAGGACACACATTTTATTTAAGTGCATGCATTCATGAAATAATTTTATGCATGATTTAATGTTTAAGGTTGAGCAAAAGAAAATATTTTATGTTGGAAGTTGAAGTAGTGTGACAATTTGAGGGGGATTCGTCCCCATATGTGAACTATTGAAGGGCAGTTTACTGCCAATTTAAGAGGTGATTCGTCACCGCCACGTACGTTGGTTTCCACGCTGATCAGTATTTAATGTATGATTTAAGGTTACACTATGGATACAACCATGCGATGTTAGAAAATACTTTGCTCAACAATGTATGTATTATTCATGTTATGATATTTAAGTTAATTTAAGTTATGTGATGTCAATGATATTATTTTAAGCATGCTCATTCATGTATATGGTATGTATTAGTATTAAAATAATTTAAATTATTTTAAATCCTTGTTATGTTAGCATGTTGGGCTTCTAGGCTCACTACACTGGTATTGTGCAGGTGAGTACGTAGAGGACATAGTACCCACCGGAGGCGAGGACATATGAGTGGGCATGCAGTGATCCCCCGCGGCCGTCGTCTGAGTTTTTATGATTATGTTTTTATGGAATATTAAACATGTCGTTCTTTTTATTCATTTTCAGGGGTTGGTACTAGTATATATATTTTTACTGAAATATTTTCAGTGCATGCAAACTTTTATTCAATTGTTTAGAACATCATTTTTTATTTAATGCATGACTCAGACATTTACTTTATTAAACGTTGCATTTTATTTGAGCTATTTTTAAATCTGTTTATTTTTGTGCATATATGTATGGGCATGTATGTACATCTATTTTAATTAGTATTTTTTTAAAAAAAAAATTCCGCATTTATTATTAGTAGTAGTTGTTTCACCATCCGCCTACTCTGAACGGTACTGAAAATGCAGTTGTATGTGAAGGATGGCTCGATGATATGGAGATGTTATTTGATTCACTTGATTATGGTGATGAGCGGAGAGTCAGACTTTTTGGTCATCAGTTGCATGAGGTTGCGAAAAGCTGGTGGTTCACGACTAAGAAAGCTCTGGAGCGTCGAGGAACTATACTGACTTGGAATGTATTCAAAACCGAGTTCTAGCAACGCTTCTTTCCGGTGTATTATCGTAAGGACAAGGGCGCTGAGTTTTCTAATCTGAAGCAGGGAAACTTGAGTATTGAAGACTATGTTGCTAAATTCTCTACATTGCTACGTTTTGCTCCACATGTTGCAGATAGTGACGAGGCTATGGCTGATTAGTTCATTAATGAACTGAATCCTGATGTTTTTACATTGGTAAACACAAGGCGACCGAATAATTTTGCTGATGCCTTGAACAGTGCCAAAGGAGCGGAAGCTGGCTTGATACAGCAGCGAGGAGCTTCGTATGTTGCTCAGCCTCCGAGACAGTCACAACCTTCAGCTCCTATTCCACAACAAACTCCTCGATTTGAAAGTGGGGGTAGTAGTAGTGGAAAGAAAGGGTTTTTGCAAGCACAAGGGAAACAATTTAAAAAGCCAGGGAGCAGTTCTTCGAGTTCCAGTGGCATGAAACAGAAGTCAGGAGTGTTTTGTAACAGTTGTGGTGGAGGTCATCCAACCGAACAGTGCCAAGGTGTATCTGGGAGGTGCCATATATGCCAGAAGACTGGTCATTTTGCGAGGGTGTGTCCTCAGAGAGGTTCTGGACAGTCAAGAGGTGGAGAGTCATCACGATCAGTGGCTCAACCTGGAAGGCAAGCCTCTTCTGTTCATTCCTTCCAACCCGCACATCCACAGCAACAGACTCAACCAGGAGGTAGTCAGACAGGCAATCATGTCTTTGCATTGACAGAAGAACAGGCACATGGAGCACCAGATGACGTGATTGCAGGTAACTGTTCTCTTTATGGTTATCCTGCATATGTATTGATAGATACAGGTGCATCCCATACATTTATCTCTACACAATTTACTTCATTGCATGCTTTGCCTGTCGAAACATTACCTCTTTTGATTGTTATCCTAATTTTTCAGTGTCTTTAAGTGATAAAAATATTTTAAAATCTTTAGTTTTACAAATAAAAACTCATAATTATAACATGCTTAAAGGATCAATTCCAGTGGCAATTATTTTTAGAATCTATTACAAAGCAATGATTTCTGCTTTTGCTACAAAAGTAAAATACCATAGTAAAAAAGGTGAAACCTTTTTATTACAAACAGATTTAACTAGATCTAATACCGTAATCCCTAAACCAATTCAATGGAGCGATGTAAATCTACCAGAAGAATGGGTCTTAGAAGGAGTTACTAAACCTGAATCAATAGAAGATCTAGAACCAAATACCCAACTAAAAGAAATAACTCAATATTTAGATGGAAAAGTTAAAATTTCATTTGAAAGAAAAAACTGTATTGACAAATCTGAAAATTCTTCTACCTCAGATACTATAGATTTAGGTAGAGTTTCACAAATCCCTTCAGTAGTTAACACTCCTACAAAAAACAAACATAGATATTTCACTTCAGATTTACCAAATTCAATTCTAAGAAATGTTTATTACACTTCAGAAATTCCCAGACCAGTCTATATATAACAACAATAAGATAAAAACCTATTCTACTCAAAATAATAATAAAGACCAAGAACCAACTAGTCCTACATTTTCTTCTATTACAGAATGTTTTAATGAATTAAATGTTATAGAAAAAGATTTTAAAGTAAATGAAAAATTCTTACATGATTTTTATGCAAAATATAATTTAAAAAGGAGATTATGGTTTTTTGGAAATTTCCTAGTGTAAGGCCCGGGATTAATTGATTTAATCCGGAAATTATTTAATTTTAATCCAAATATATTTAATTTGAGAATTTTGGAGTTTTGAATTAAATTCTAATATTCTTAAATTATTTAGGATTAAAATTGAATTAAAAAGATTTGCCGAGAATCGATTTGCAATTAATGAAGACTTGAGGGGCCAAAGTGCAAATATGGGAAAAGTGCATGGACACATGTCTTTATTATGAATAGGAACGTGTAAATACATGTACATGTTCAGAGTTTTAGAAACCAAAACCGAGAGAGAAAGGAAAGGAAAGCTCAAGATATTTTATCATCTTCAATCCTTGATTTCTTGTGATCCGTTTGTCCGAATTCAATTTCGAAAATAGTTCCGGACTCCTTGCGAGAAGGGCTATCTATTGATGTAAGTATTGATGAGATTTATTATGATTTTGAAATGTTGATATGGGACAGAAATCAGATTGATCATATATTGATGTTCTAAAGCTTCTATATCTTGATATATCGCAATTGAATCGAAGAACGGACAACGATTGAGTTTGATATGAAAGTCCAGCAATTATTTCGAGATTATCACCTTTGATTATGCTGGTATATGATGTTAAGAGATGAATTAGATGTTCAGATGATGGTTAAATGTGATATGTATGGCGATATCGAAGACGGATTAAAGAACGGTTATTGTAGGAAATTGTTATGAGTTTTA